>NW_025964372.1:21840574-22440574 GCF_023055435.1 Haliotis rufescens | reverse complement strand
AAGCCCACTTCTGGTGTCCCCCGCTGTGAAATTGCTGGAATATTGCTTAAAGCAGCGTAAAACCCAGCGTAAAATCTGAGGATAAAATATATATGTCTGCGACAAATAATTATTTTCATAAATACCTTCCTCCCTGAAAATTCAAATGGTCAGTCTTTAATTGAATGAAATATTTTTACTTGTAAAATATTGATTCTCATATTGAAACGACAACAATGTTTATATACTTCATTCCATGGTTTTGTCACCCTTACAACTTCCATTTGGAAGCTGATTTCCTTTGTTTTGTACACTTCATATCAGATATGAATTTTAAAAATTAAAGGCTTGGACGCAGGAAACTGACGTGTTTTTTCCCCTACTAAGAGAATTGCATGCAACCCTTTTTTGTTGTACGAGACAACTGAAAGGAGTCAGGCTCGGTGATTCTTTGAGTGTCATCGTACCATGCTGGTATGGGATGTTGCACATTTACTGGTTTGTCTGGTCCAAACTTGAGAAGCAACATTGCCGTCATGGAGCTGGAATGTTGCTGAGTGCATTGTTAAACGAACAAAAAAAGATTAAAATGACAGGACAGACACAGGAGACACTCAGACACGGGACTCTCACACACTCTCTGGTCTCTGTGCCAAATCACACCCAATGATATAGTTTTTTACAATAACTGTCTTGCTTTTTATAACTTCTAAAATTGCCCTCGAGTGCGGAACATCTGGGGTTCAGTCCCCGGCCGTGTCATACCAAAAGACGTTAAGAGATGGTACTTGTTGTTACCCTGCCTGGTGCTCGTCATTAAGTTGCGTAAGCAAGGACTGGTCGGCTCCGAGTCAGTATACTGTGTCTGAGTGGGGTATTCATGTTAAATTGCGGCATGGTATCTCAGTGGGCTAGGACTAAAATGGGCATCAGTACAGACTGGATGCACGTTCTATATAAGTGCAACAATCTTGGACGTAACGTCAAACCCCGTTTCACCTCAACTTACATTATGAAACAGCATTTTTTAGTCAGGTATTGTTTTTGCTCTGGTTTTAGTCTTGTCTCTACACAAGGTTTTTTTGTTTGTTTTTTTGTTTAACGCCGCACCATACAATCCAGTGATTGACATGAGCATCAATCCATGCAACTGGGATACGATGACATGCATCAACCAAGTCAGGGTGTCTGACCACCTGATCCCATTAGTCGCCTATTACGACAAGCATAGTCACCTTTTACAGCAAGTATGGGTTGCTGAAGACCTTTTCTACCCCGCATTTTCACGGGTCCTCTACACAAGGGAACCTAACTCGTCACTTCATACTTCGAGCTGGAGTTGGCATATGATCAGGTGGAACATCAGAATCAAGTTACACACACACCAATTAAATGTATTCTTTTACATATTTTATGAGACAATGTATGACAAGAGAGAAGGTTAGAAATGGAATTGGTGTCTGCGCTGAAATATTATATTGGTTTGGTCTCATCTAGGAAAGGGTGGTGGGTTAGCTCATGGTTAAAGTGTTTGCTCGTCACGTGGAAGGCTCGGGTTTGATTCCCAATGTACAATGTATGAAGCCCATTTCTGGTGTCCCTCGATGTGATGGAATATTGCTAAAAGCAGCATAAAACTGTACTCACTCACTATCTAGGAATAATATATGAAGCACCACACTCATGCAATTACTTTACTGAATCAGGTAGGTCATCCGAATACAGCATCAGTTGCCAGGGCCGTACCGGAACTTTCTCTTGAGGTTCATGTTTCCTTTCTTTGTTTGGATCTCAATTGTCGGACGACTTTGACGACGTACATTGATGTCATGTTTGCCTAGTTTGCCTTTGTAACCCCCTTTTATTGGTTTCACATCAGTCGGTTTCAATCTGAAAAAGTCTTTCCGTGCTTGCCTGTAACTGCCTGATGGGTTTGTGTACTGACGAGTGACCCACTTCCCACTCCTGGAGGTTTTGACTGGTACACGCTGAAGTTTTTGTAGATTTTTCTGGCCACCTTGAATGCAGTTGGTGCATACCTCACAAGGGCAAACCACCTCTTGCGTTCTGTCTTCTTGCTTGACAGATATCGACTTGCCACTTGAAGATCTAGGGACATAAGTTTGATTGTGAAAGAATCATGATTAAATGGCACTGTTTTACAGAAAAACCAACAAGACAAGGAAGAACTTGATAACAGAAGAAGAAACAGCTGACTAGTGCCACAGCACTGTAGCTCACCTGGATATGTTGTCAACAGTCCAAATGTAAACAAAGACCGACTCTTAAACCCAGTTGCTGAACAAATATCAAATTTGATTACAAAATGACATAAATTGATTGTTTAAAATGGCTGCTCTGGCAGATTGGATTTGGACCTCTTGAACCAATTGGAGTGTCATCATTGGTTGGTACAAGCATGTGAGTTTCATCTTCATTGGTCCAGTGGTTCCTGAGAAGCTCATGTTTTCAGTGTGAGAAAATATAGGAGCATGGTCAAAGTGTAAAGGTCAAAATTTTGAATCGTGAAACTACACATGTAGCAAATTTCATTACATTTTGAACAAAAGTCGGTTTAGAGTAAGTAATCTGTAAGTAATTGAGTCTGTACCAGACAATCCAGTGATTTATATCAGGAATATCAATTCACGCAATTGGGACATGATGACATGCATCAACCAAGTCAGCGAGCCTGACAACAAGCATGGGTTGCAGAAGCCTATTCTAACCCGGATCTTCAGGGGTTGGTAAGACCAATGATGTATGGTGTTCTGTATTTTCCAATTTGGCCAGAACTTTAAAGTATGGTGATAATATCAACCCTAAATGTTAGACTTGAATCCATAGAATTCATCAGGCCATTTCTGAATAAAAAAATGATCCATATACATATAATTTTCACTGCTATTTTGCCTTTCATGCCCAGTGGAATCTGATTCGGGGGGTATAGGAAACAGCAGGAGCCAGTGTATGTTTAAAACTATGGGTCTGAGGACATTCTGAGTGAACCATGTGGACCATGTGAACCTTGTCCTTTGGAGACCATTCATATAATTTTCACCCGTTTTGCCATTTTAGCCCAATTGAGTCTGTTTCGGTTCTTCTCTGGCGTGACGTTTTCTATTTATCTTTGCTTCTATACTTGGTATCTTGCTACTTACCGAGTTCACCAACAAACTTCTCATCCTCAGCATCCATGAAGGCGTTTAGAGACTTGCTGTTTAGTTTCGTCACATCAATGCCATCAACAATCTTCTTTCCCGAACGTCCTGAAACCACACCCAAAGGTACATTCTATATCATGTTTAGGTTAATGTGACTGATGTATCATTCCAAGTAAACAGCAATTGTTTGTAATACTTTAGTCTTATAAACCAGAGATCTGCAGCAACTTAGAACCCCAAAGAGCTCTCATTCCATAATTAGCACCATGGCCCCTCTACACAAAGCGATCGCAGCGACTGTCATAGGTCCATGTTAAGTATGGGGACTACGAGAGACTTAGCACTAAGATTGCTTCGTGGAATGGGGCTCGGGTCTGTAAGACATGCTGTGCAGATTCAGCTTACAACTGAATTTGTTTGTTTGTTGTTTAACGCTGCAGTCTGCATTAATACAGCTCCATGACGGCAGTCTGCAAGTAACCGTGTCTGGGCCAGACAATCCGATGATTGACAGCATCGATCTTCGCAATTGGGATACGATGACATGTATCAACCACGTCAGCGAGCCTAACCACCCGATCCCGTTAGTCATCTCTTACGACAAGCATGGGTTGTTAAAGACAATGTTATACGACAAGCATGGGTTGTTAAAGACAATGTTATACGACAAGCATGGGTTGTTAAAGACAAGTTCAACCTGGATCTTCACTGAGGCTATTGAACTCGATAATTTATAGACCGTCGCCATACATTCTTACCTTCAAGGGACACCCCTCGTTTAAGTTCAGCTCCATTCTCTCAAGCAGCAACATTGACGACGGAGATGAAGAGGCACAACAGCCCCGCAGCAAACTTCATGATGTCTTCCGTTTCGGAAACTTCATTTTCCAACAGTATTTATACTATTATTTCAGGATGCAAGTGCTCTGTGATGTAAAGAAATAATTGACATAACACCATCAAGTGTGATACACGAAGTATGTGAGGTGAGGTGAAATTGGGTTTAACGTCGCGTCCAAGATTATTGCACTTATATAGCGACGTGCATGCACGTGTATGTGTGTGTGTGGCTGCTTGTACTAGTCCGGACTGATGCCGATTTATAGTGCTAGCTCACTGAGATACCATGCCGCAGTTTAACATGAATACCCCACACTCAGACACAGTATACTGACTCCGAGCCGACCAGTCCTTGTTTTAGCCCCTTAATGCCGAGCGCCAGACAGGGTAACAACAAGTACAATCTTTTAACGTCTTTTTGTATGACGCGGCCCGGGATCGAACCCTGGACCTTCCGCTCTCCGGGCGGACGCTCTACCACTAGACCACGGAGGCGGTCTACGAAGTATGTGCTTCGTCCCATCTGTTGTCACTTCCTGATTGTTTCCCACTACCCAACACTTTCAAACACATGTTACTATGGTATTTCAAAACATCCACACTCTGTGTCATTATCTGCATACAGTGTACAGGTACTTCCCCATAAACATCACGCCTGCCAGCAGGGTGTGTCGTATCGGAGTAACAGATCTAATGTTAATGAGAGTGTACCTACTACCTGACCTGTGGGAGAACATATGCAGGTATGATCACGTGCATCTCACACTCGCAAAACTATGGTTACGGTGGTCTTTTAAACGTAAAATAATACAACAGAATATGTTTCATATTATGAACGTGAGTCCAAATGTGTAGGATAAAACACGTTAGAGTGTCATAAAACCCCTGGGAAAGTGTTTTATGTAACTTATAAAACGAGAAAAGAAACTTAAATTAACATTTTTATGTTTCAAACATACTTTCCACGAACCTTAGAAGACGGACGTAAAATATCTGTTGCTTTCGTACGGTAACTTGAAAAAGACATTCTTAAAAGCATTGTGATTTATCAGCGCCTCCGTAGCCTACACTGGGCTGCAGACACGAATTTTGCGTGTTCGATCGATAGAAAGAAAACATTTGTCATTTGATTTTACATTTCATTACATTATGTTCAAATGCAAAATAAATTTCTATCGGGTTACCATGGCCGTTGCCGTGATGCGTTTGGGCGATCGGTTTTATTGTCATCTGCTTTGGGTTTTTTCCGGACAAGGTAATGTTAAATTTTAGAAACTTTGAGAAAAATTACCCAAATATTTAAATGACAACTTTTCATGCAATGTTATTTGGGGTGACGTTTCTTTTGCGGTTTAGTGTATGTTACAATATAAACGGAATTTGTATTAATACAATCTCTGGGATATTAAAGGAAATCCCGGCGATATTATAACATATTATATAGCAAATATCCCTGGGATATTATATAAACTCCGAGGGAAATTATAACATCCCTGTTTATGAGAGTTAACCCCATTGGAAAATAGTAGGATGGCGTTAGAATTTGTCTTGAGTTCACTAAGGGGCCGACCATTTATCAAACATTTTATGTTTCCAACACACTAAATAAAAGAGATTCTTATGATTAAGAAAGGGGATTTGTCGCTTTTAGTTCCATAATGAACCTTCGGTTGACAACAGTAAACACAGTGGGCCTACTTTGCGAAAATATATATTTTTAAGGTTATCTATTGTATCCCATGTGTATATTTCAAAGTATAAAATGTACTGGGTGCCAGTTGAAACGGTCAGAACTGAATATTTTGTGGGTGCCCAATCCCTCCCCCTGAATCCCGGCACTATCAACTATTTCACTCTGAATCTCTTTTGCTCACCACAGAATCATGAATACTACCAAACATCTCAAACGCACATTTTAGATTTTCACTCGACAAAGGCAGAATATTGATCACAGACAAAAACCAATAGCCGAAAACAGCCTAGGTCATAAAAAATATTTGAAGTTAAATTACTGAAATATAATCGAACAAATCAAATCTATAAAAGTATGTTTTACTTATACCACTTCAATTTTTAATGTTGAATCTTCGTACCTAATCCGATTTTATGTGTCCCGAATACCATCTGAATAGACCCGCGCGCAAATAACGGAATGCTCAGCCTCTATTTTCGAACAAGGGAGTATCAGTACCTTGGCCCAGGAACCTTCGCTTGTTATAAGAGACGAGAGCGGTGTGGTAGCCTGGTGGTTACAGCGTTTGCTCGTTATGCCGAAGACCACACGTGGGTACAATGTGTGAAGCAGCATTCAGATGTGAAACTTGTCCCCAGCAGGTATTCAGAGGTGGAGCTTGTCGCAAGCAGGGATTCAGAGGTGGAGCTTGTCGCAAGCAGGGATTCAGAGGTGGAACTTGTCGCCAGCAGGGATTCAGAGGTGGAGCTTGTCGACAGCAGGGATGCAGAGGTGGAGCTTGTCGCAAGCAGGGATTCAGAGGTGGAACTTGTCGCCAGCAGGGATTCAGAGGTGGAGCTTGTCGACAGCAGGGATGCAGAGGTGGAGCTTGTCGACAGCAGGGATGCAGAGGTGGAACTTGTCGACAGCAGGGATGCAGAGGTGGAGCTTGTCGACAGCAGGGATGCAGAGGTGGAACTTGTCGACAGCAGGGATGCAGAGGTGGAGCTTGTCGACAGCAGGGATGCAGAGGTGGAGCTTGTCGCCAGCAGGGATTCAGAGGTGGAGCTTGTCGACAGCAGGGATGCAGAGGTGGAACTTGTCGACAGCAGGGATGCAGAGGTGGAACTTGTCGACAGCAGGGAATCAGAGGTGGAACTTTTCGCCAGCAGGGATTCAGAGGTAGAACTTGTCGACAGCAGAGATTCAGAGGTGGAACTTGTCGCCAGCAGGGATTCAGAGGTGGAACCTTTCGCCAGCAAGGATTCAGAGGTAGAACTTGTCGACAGCAGGGATTCAGAGGTGGAACTTGTCGCCAGCAGGGATTCAGAGGTGGAACTTGTCGCCAGCAGGGGGATTCAGAGGTGGAGCTTGTCGCCAGCAGGGATTCAGAGGTGGAACTTGTCCCCAGCAGGGGGATTCAGAGGTGGAACTTGTCGCCAGCAGGGATTCAGAGGTGGAACTTGTCACCAGAGAGAGACAGACAGACATAGAGGGAGAGAGGTGGGATCTGATGATTCGTAATACGTCAAGGATGTGTTTTAAGTCCTATACTTTTCTCATTTTTTATAAATTAGTTATATGTTGATATCATACAGTCTGGTAGATATGGCGTCCAGCTCTCCCCTGATATTATAGAAGTTTTCATGCTACTTTTTGCAGATGAAGTGATTTTGATGTCTAGTACTAGTATTGGTCTACAGAAGCAGCCTAACATACTTTCGGAATATTCAGAAAAATGGAAACTTTGTGTTAATCTTGATAAAACAAATATTGTTATATTTCGTAGAGGTGGTCGAGTGGCCACACGAGAGAAATGTTTATTTAAAGGTACATGTATTAATGTTGTGAATGAATACAAATACCTTGGCATATTGTTTACCCATACACTGAAACTGAATAAGTCAGTAATTAATCTCACGAACAGAGCAAAGAAAGCTCTGTTACAAGTCCACTCTGTTATGTCTAAGCTTGGAGTTATTTCACCAAAAATGTATTTTAAATTATTTGATTCTCAAATACAACCTATTTTACTATACGGGTCTGAGATATTGGGTTGTGAAGAGTTCTATACAATTGAAAAGGTTCATCTCCTCGCTTGTAAAAAGTTTTTGAATGTTGGTATGTCAACACCAAGTAATATGGTTTATCTTATGTATCAAATTTACGGTACAGGAATTCTCGTAACACCCTTATTAGTTTTAGACTTGGCCTGAATGATCTAAAAATTAACACAGGGAGATTTTCATCTATTGAGAAATCGATACGATTATGCCCATTTTGTGACATTGTTGTCGAAGATGAATACCATTTTATGTTTATTTGCCCTATATACGAAAATCTAAGAAACAAGTACTTACGGCAGTGGTCTTTATCTCATTTTAATGCCATAAGATTGTCTTCATTACTGTCTTGCAAGGATCTTATAACACAACATCAACTGGCAACATACATAATGCTTTTTTGTTACGATGCGAATTGTTACCTTGACTTTGTATTTTATAAAATATGTTATGAAACTCCGTTGTATATGGGCTTGAATTGAATTGAATAAGATTATAAACGAGTTCGCTAAGAGAGAAAGGGGTGAGGTATATATATAAATATGTGTGTGTGTGTGCGTGCGCGTGCGTGCGTGTGCGTGATATCAAGCGAGAGCGTTAATTACCAACGGGTAATAAAGGCAAATCAATTTTGTGAGCACCATACCCGTGTTGGTGGGTTTCACAAAAATCCATTACCTGCATCACCTCGGACTTTCCTCCTATATGAGGTCCACATGCACGCTGTGCAAAACTAAAATATTTTTTAATGCGACTTTAAATCAAACACGCTTACTTACATATTGTGCAAAAAGTGTTAAGGCAGAGAAACATGAGCGAGTCGGTTATTTGGCCACAAAATGGACACAATGTCACCCTCGAAACACATATCACACTTTTGGAAAACTGAGAAATAAACCTGCTACTGTAAATTGAATATTTATTGGGTTTGTTGCAGCAGGAAATTAAGGCTTTGTGGAAATCAATATGAGGATGTTATAATGAAATATTAATGTGATAACTGACATCTTAGATCAGATAACGAAAACAAACGACGGATTATTAGTGTTTGCTTAGTTTCAATGTATGTTTAAGTGCTTTTTTGGGTGATGATGAGTCGCATGTTCCAAGATAATAGCCGGATATCAATCAGACATCTTATACTGACACCTCAGGGCCATCCTGTAAATTACTAATATCAAGTTGGTAGGGTAGTCAAGTTGTAAATGCGTTTGCGCGACACGCCTGGTGTGATTCCCAACAGGCGTGTGTGAAACCCGTCTTGGTGTCCCCAGCCGTGATATGGTTCTCATGATGCTGAACACTCTGGATCGAGTGCCGCGCGAGCGCAATTCTCGCACAGCCTTCACTTTTCAGATGTTGTCAAAATGTGCTTCAGGAAAATAACAAGGCATCCGTGGGGTTAAAGCGGCCTTACAGTAATTAAATTAATATCAACGATCAGTGGAACACGTATATATCTATATACTTAAATTGAACTCTTATTAAAGCCATGACTGCCAAAACACGAATGATTTATGTTGCCAGGGAGCCTATCTTATACCAGAGACCATACAATAGAAGTTCTATTATATGGTCTCTGCTTATACTAAGGCTTGAACAACTGAAACTACATACATGTAATTATGACGAATTCAGTACATCGTCAAACATTAATAAGAATTTTGTATGAGATAGAGTAGTTTATTGAGAGCTGAGTACGGATGTATTGGGTTCATTTTCGGGAATATGTTTTATTTTTTTGCTATTTGCTTTTAAAGAAAGGGAAGCCTTCTCCTATCAGGGGAGACAACTAGGTCAGGACTTATGGTGCTCTAGTGGACTTTTATGTCCGCTTCAGTTTGAGTTTAACGTTGTATTTATGTAGGCTTGAATGATTTAAGGAATATATAATGCAAACACCAAACGCCTGCTTTAACCAGCCTGCTTTTACTTACATATTTTAGAGTACATTACTGCACGAAAGAATGGTTGTTTTCTGCAGAAATCCAAGTCCCAGGTATCTCAAATGATGTTATCGATCATGATATTCGAATATTTTACCAAGTACATGTATATCCCATAACGGGTATTCGATTTTCCACACCAATGCAGATCTTCCATGAACTCCTCATTTAACCTCATCAAAACAGTTATGGAAACCCACGACTGCTAAAAATAGAAGTCTATTGTTAGCAAATTGGGTGTCCATCTCCGATCTGATGGTGTCCTTCAAATTCATTTATGTTCTGTAAAAATACCTGTGCTTATATATTTAACTTCCTGGTGATTGAAACGCTGCATTAATTGTGAAATTTGGACATATTCGTGTCGTCAGTTCGTTTTCTCCAAACTAGGTCTTTGTAAGTATTCGATAACCGGAGGTTTCAAATGTTAAGATTTCCTGGCTTAGAATATTCAATAGACCAATGAAGATCATGGGTAGAATAGGTCATCGGCAACTCATGTTTGTCGTGAAAGGCGACTCATGGTAAGAGGTGACTGACGGGATCGGGTTGTCAGGCTCGTTTACTTGGTTGATGCATGTCACCGTATCCCAATTGCGTGGATCGATGCTCATGATGTCAATGACTGGATTGTCTGGTCCCGACTCGATTTTTTAAAGACCGCCGTCATATAGCTGAGCTGACAGACCTGTATCACTTCGGGCATTCCTCCCACATTAAGCTTGCCCGCCGTGATGTAACTGGAATTCTGTTCAAAGCGGCGGCAAACCCAACTCACTCACTCCAAATAAGCGCAAGTGATACTGGTCGTCTGAAACGTGTTTTCAAACAGGAAAGGCGTTGCATAAACACAACCAATGCTCAGTCCCCGTTGATGTGTTGCGAATACACAGACACTACACCACTCGACCTCGGCCGGGACGAAGGCATGTGGGTGTTTATTTGGCTTGGGGTTAGTAAGTTGCTGGATTCACGCAAGACAACGGCCACTGCAGTCGCTGTTGTGTGCAGAAGGGACAGGTGAACATAACGCCAGAGTGATGCCTGGCCCAACAACAATGAACACAACACCACCAACACAATGAATGCAGTGACGTTGTGATCATATAACATTTCTCGAGACGGCAATCGCTCTCAGATGTCCGAGACAACAGTAGTAATTTGTGTACAACATAGTAACAACATACGAGGAATTTCGCAGACAACTTAATCCGAACGCTGCAAAACCTTTTGTGCGTATGCGTGACATGTCAGGTGGGGTTAGGTGAAATGGGGTTTAACGTCACGTTCAATATAGCGACGTGCACGCACGTGTGTGTGTGTGGCTGTTTGTACTAGTCCGGACTAATACCGATTTTAGTGCAGATATCATGCAGCAGTTTATCACGAATACCCCACTCAGAGCCGACCAGTCTGTTAAGCCCATTAATGACGAGCGCCAGGAAGGGTAACAACAAGTACCATTTTGAAAAACGTATTTTGGTGTGACGCGACCGGGGATTGAACCCCGGACCTTCCTCTCTTCGGACGGGCGCTCTACCACTAGACCACAGAGGCGGTCTGTGAAATATGTCAGAATAATTAACCACAATTGAATGACGAAGCCGTGTTAAATAACGAATGGGAATGATTCACAGGAATTCGTAGTTGTACATTAATAAACATTTATCCTGCTAGGCGTCGGAAATTCCTTCGCCGTCGTAGGATACATGTGTGGGTAAAAGAATATTCATTTTATTGTGTACAGCTACGAATTCCTCAGTTCATTTTTCAAGTCAAATGATTTGGATATTACAATTGTAAATTCACCCCTGGTCGCGTAATAACAAAAGACGGTAAAAGACGGATACTTGTTGTTACGGTGCCCTGCGTTCGACATATAGTGGTACAAAATTATTACTGGTTATTACCTCGTTCACAACATTTACTCTCGTATAAGTAATTTTGCACATGTGTAACTATACATACATGTGTATGTGTATGTACTATGCGTTCACATGAAAAATAACTTAGATGTGTAAAGAGAGTATGTAAATATAATGCACACTAATTCATCAGTTTGTGGGGGCACGGGTAGCCCAGTCGTCTAAGTCGCCGTGATTCGCTGTGCAGAGTTGCGTCCCTTGAGCACACCTTAAAGCTATGATTGTGGGTTCGAATCCCGGTTCGCCAGATTATGTTTCTAATTTTGTCAGCACCATGCCCGTGCTCGTGGGATTCACCGAAATGGTAAACGTCTTAGACCTGCATCACTTCGGGCTTTCCTCCCACTTTAAGCTGACACGCCGTGATATAACTGGAATACTGTTAAAAGCGGCGTTAAACCCAACTCACTCACTCATCAGTTTCTTCACTATCAACATGAAAAGGTTGTTTCCAATCAAAGTCGAATGAGAAGGGAGTTACCTTACAAAAATCTTCACATGAAGCAGCATGTGTTTCATTTAATCTGTACACAATTTTTTGACGCCTTGAAACCCAAAGAAAACACCATCCGCCCAGCTCTGGATGTCCGCATAAAATTTGATATTGCTTTATATTGAATAGCGTCAACTTTAGAATACAGAACTGTTGACAATTTGTTTGGTTTTGGCGAATCATCAGGTATATCATTTATCCTCTGACGTTGGCATAAACGTTCACATTACGACATATACATAAAGTGCAAATTTACATTTGCACCTGCTCCAGACATGATGCAAATTTGCTCCTGGTGTAAATATACACACATGAGTAAACGCGTTCACGAGTATACTCACGTATGTATATTTACACACGTATGCAAAAATGCACACCTATGTATAGAGGTGCATGGGAACGGGGTAATAATGGTGTATCCATGTTAAACGGCGACATGGCATCTCGGTGGGGTAGCACAATGTTGTTTGTTGATTTTGTCTGACCCTCCGATCCCGTTAGTCGCCTCTTACGATAAGCTTGGGTTTCCCAATTCTGACCCGGATATTCACGGGGGCTAGCAATATAAACCTGCCTACGCCCGGACAAGTACAAGCAGCCACACGCACGCACGTAGCTATATAGGTGTTATAATCTTGGACGCGACGTAAAATCCCATTTCACCTCACCTCACTAATGTATTACCTGTTCCCATACATGCACCCAGAGTGGGCCGATATGCTGCACGGTCTGGTGCTCTTTTTCGTCAAGGTCTAGACGTTGTACTTAGTGCCACGTGCGAAACTGAGACATTGTCTCCGTGTAATTAATGTCACGTATAACGTAACATTACTTAACAATTGAACAGACCAAGATTCGAGTCAGCAGACGGGCAAATTGGATTTTAATGGCTTGATGGCCCCTCGTTATCGAGACAAGTATGTGTGTTCCGTAAGCTAATATACCGCCGGGCAAAAGAAAGTATACCCTTGAAAATTGGATTGGACCAAAAAATAAGAAACGTTATCTAAACATTACTGGACCGAAAACAGTCACCAAAACATTGCAAACTTCGTCCAAACAATGATACCCGTATCAAAACACTACGTTGAATAACCATTTCTTGGTTTGTTATATTTTAACCACCATTAAACATGGATCCGGCAGTTTAGTTTATGAATAGTATGTTATTAGTTCAATAGACATGCATTGTTATGTATTGAACGCGGTACAAAACCTGGACTGTAGCTACAATATGCTGCCAAATGAACTGATGAAGAAATATAGGGAACAGGGGATCACTCCCAAAACGCAGACTTCCCAAAAGAGAAAAGAGTTAGAGATTAGCCATCTGAGAATAACAAACTACTCTGACTTCGTCTATACTCTCCTTCTTGTTGTGAAAACACAATGACCTTTTGATTTTTACGCAGCATACATCATGAAAAACAAACACAAGAAAACGGAGTAGAATACTGTTAAAAGCGGAGTTGAACCCAACTCACTCACTCACTCACTTCGTGTTGGGAGGATACCGGAACATGTGTGCCTGTGCTTCAGAATAATGAGTACTGCTGAGTTCAGTGAAACGGATTACATCAACTAATCCCCGTCCATCTTCGCAGAATATATAAAGGTTTGTTATTGTTGTTTTACGCCGCACTCAGCAATAGTCCAGCTATATGACTGCGGTCTGTAAATAATAGGGTCTGGGCCAGACAATCCAGTGATTGACATCATGAGCATCGATCCACGCAATTGAGAACGCTATGACATGCATCAACCAAGTTAGCGAGCCTGGCCAACCCGTCCAGATAGTCGCGCCTTACGACAAGCATTGGTTCCCGAAGACATACAAACATACAAAGGATTTATTCGGCATCAAAGGCAACATGGCCAAGTGTACAGTCAGTAAGACAGTTAAAAACGTAAGTAGTTGCATTATATGGGCAGTTCAAGGGAGATAGTTCTATGGATATTTTTATTACAATGACTGCGACGTGTTGGTGTAGATACTAATACCGTTATCAAACACATCTCTAACGGTGTTTGTATCTACATTGAAGCGTCGCAGTCATTGAAATAAAGAAGTTGTATATCCATAGATTTATGTCCCTTGTTCATCACACCAATTTCTAAATACCATATAAAGAAGTTATATGGCCAGAGTTCTTTTCAAATATATTGCAATTTGTTTTATGAGCTTGAATTGCTAATAGTTGATTGAATTTTGTTCGTGATGGATACATGTAATAGAAACTGTTGGATATACAATTGTCTATTTTCCATATACAATTGTCAAACTAAAAGGAAATGGTATTCGCCTTCAATTGCATTATGATTACTTTTATTGCATTTGAGAATATCAGTTCTGATTTCTTTATTACAATGAAACTGTTGAATATTCAGCTTATGACACCGACATAGGAATTTACGTAATATGCGGATGGGATTTGGACATAACTCCAAAATATACAAAGAACGAGTGTGATAAGGGTTATGCATAATTAAGGAAATGAGGAAATCATTATGAAAGTTATCAGCTGTGTTCATACATTTTGTTAATTTCATACAAATTGCATGTTTGGGGCTTAAAATTATCTCGTTAAAATCAGATCTTTCCTCCGATCATACGATATCGCGCCACGCGAAGAGAGGCACACCGTATGAAAATATTATCTGATGTGATTGAAATTGGGACATAAATCCATATTTGTGAAAAAGATTTTTCAGGAAGTGTTTATTCGTATTTAATCATAAAAAAAGTTTTTGACTCAAGTAATAGTGGTTGATGAAAACACTACAATCATATTCTAAATCTTCGGTCACGTAATTACCCTGTACGTTTGAAATATCACCTTTTTAACCCAGATTATAGAATAATGATGTACCAAACTGGATAATTGAGTGGAGTTGTTTCAGGTGATAACATATACTTAATGTAAAATTATGACAACAATCTAAGTCAGTCGTTTTGTCATATACAGTAAACTTCGGTTATAGCGAACTCAAAGGGACCACAAGTTCTAGTTCGCTATAACCGTAATTCGTTATAAGCATATATACAGCAAATGGCAGGGACCTAAAAACCAGTTCGTTATATCCGCCAGTTCGTTATAAGCGCGTTCGTTATAACCGTAGTTTACTGTAACTATATTCAGTTAACGCGACTATGAAATTAAACGAATTCGACAACCACTTGTCGATAACGTCTCATCACAAAATACACCCCCCCCCCCCCCCTTCCCAAAAGCTGAATATACTTGCACGTTTGCCACTTTTAGAACTCAATGCAGTAAGACACTGAAAACGCTGACGTCGACACAAACCCCATGTACCGGATCCCCTCACTGACACAAGGCCCTTGATTATCCACACTTGACGTGTCGATGATATACTGCATACACTCACGCCCTCGCTTGCCCTTTGTCCTGCGGGTATGTAATGGTCGTATGTTGTTACACTATCACAGTGGTGTCTTTGTGACTGGGCATGTACTAATTTGCATATCACGATCATGAACCATGAAGACTTTTAGCGCACCAAGGGCCCTAGGAATATATGAAACATGTTAACCTTTTTAACATATCACCACTAGCTGTGTCCTAGTACACGTAGTTTTGACCTGTCGGCCGTTTACCTGAATAGTGTAGCTGTACTACTTCCACGGATCACTGCGAATTGTTTGGGCGAATATAGAACTTGAACCTGGTTCGAATCCCATAAAAAATCACCGATTACATTGTTGTTTTTATACATTGTCACTGTAACCATTTTACCAGGAAGTATTACGACTACAGCGTTGCGATTGTTTGGCGTTTAACGCCGCACTCAGCAGTATTCATCTATAAGACGGCGGTCTGTAAATATTCGAGTATATCAAGCGAGAGCGTTAATTACCAACGGGTAATAAAGGCAAATCAATTTTGTGAGCACCATACCCGTGTTGGTGGGTTTCACAAAAATCCATTACCTGCATCACCTCGGACTTTCCTCCTATATGAGGTCCACATGCACGCTGTGCAAAACTAAAATATTTTTTAATGCGACTTTAAATCAAACACGCTTACTTACATATTGTGCAAAAAGTGTTAAGGCAGAGAAACATGAGCGAGTCGGTTATTTGGCCACAAAATGGACACAATGTCACCCTCGAAACACATATCACACTTTTGGAAAACTGAGAAATAAACCTGCTACTGTAAATTGAATATTTATTGGGTTTGTTGCAGCAGGAAATTAAGGCTTTGTGGAAATCAATATGAGGATGTTATAATGAAATATTAATGTGATAACTGACATCTTAGATCAGATAACGAAAACAAACGACGGATTATTAGTGTTTGCTTAGTTTCAATGTATGTTTAAGTGCTTTTTTGGGTGATGATGAGTCGCATGTTCCAAGATAATAGCCGGATATCAATCAGACATCTTATACTGACACCTCAGGGCCATCCTGTAAATTACTAATATCAAGTTGGTAGGGTAGTCAAGTTGTAAATGCGTTTGCGCGACACGCCTGGTGTGATTCCCAACAGGCGTGTGTGAAACCCGTCTTGGTGTCCCCAGCCGTGATATGGTTCTCATGATGCTGAACACTCTGGATCGAGTGCCGCGCGAGCGCAATTCTCGCACAGCCTTCACTTTTCAGATGTTGTCAAAATGTGCTTCAGGAAAATAACAAGGCATCCGTGGGGTTAAAGCGGCCTTACAGTAATTAAATTAATATCAACGATCAGTGGAACACGTATATATCTATATACTTAAATTGAACTCTTATTAAAGCCATGACTGCCAAAACACGAATGATTTATGTTGCCAGGGAGCCTATCTTATACCAGAGACCATACAATAGAAGTTCTATTATATGGTCTCTGCTTATACTAAGGCTTGAACAACTGAAACTACATACATGTAATTATGACGAATTCAGTACATCGTCAAACATTAATAAGAATTTTGTATGAGATAGAGTAGTTTATTGAGAGCTGAGTACGGATGTATTGGGTTCATTTTCGGGAATATGTTTTATTTTTTTGCTATTTGCTTTTAAAGAAAGGGAAGCCTTCTCCTATCAGGGGAGACAACTAGGTCAGGACTTATGGTGCTCTAGTGGACTTTTATGTCCGCTTCAGTTTGAGTTTAACGTTGTATTTATGTAGGCTTGAATGATTTAAGGAATATATAATGCAAACACCAAACGCCTGCTTTAACCAGCCTGCTTTTACTTACATATTTTAGAGTACATTACTGCACGAAAGAATGGTTGTTTTCTGCAGAAATCCAAGTCCCAGGTATCTCAAATGATGTTATCGATCATGATATTCGAATATTTTACCAAGTACATGTATATCCCATAACGGGTATTCGATTTTCCACACCAATGCAGATCTTCCATGAACTCCTCATTTAACCTCATCAAAACAGTTATGGAAACCCACGACTGCTAAAAATAGAAGTCTATTGTTAGCAAATTGGGTGTCCATCTCCGATCTGATGGTGTCCTTCAAATTCATTTATGTTCTGTAAAAATACCTGTGCTTATATATTTAACTTCCTGGTGATTGAAACGCTGCATTAATTGTGAAATTTGGACATATTCGTGTCGTCAGTTCGTTTTCTCCAAACTAGGTCTTTGTAAGTATTCGATAACCGGAGGTTTCAAATGTTAAGATTTCCTGGCTTAGAATATTCAATAGACCAATGAAGATCATGGGTAGAATAGGTCATCGGCAACTCATGTTTGTCGTGAAAGGCGACTCATGGTAAGAGGTGACTGACGGGATCGGGTTGTCAGGCTCGTTTACTTGGTTGATGCATGTCACCGTATCCCAATTGCGTGGATCGATGCTCATGATGTCAATGACTGGATTGTCTGGTCCCGACTCGATTTTTTAAAGACCGCCGTCATATAGCTGAGCTGACAGACCTGTATCACTTCGGGCATTCCTCCCACATTAAGCTTGCCCGCCGTGATGTAACTGGAATTCTGTTCAAAGCGGCGGCAAACCCAACTCACTCACTCCAAATAAGCGCAAGTGATACTGGTCGTCTGAAACGTGTTTTCAAACAGGAAAGGCGTTGCATAAACACAACCAATGCTCAGTCCCCGTTGATGTGTTGCGAATACACAGACACTACACCACTCGACCTCGGCCGGGACGAAGGCATGTGGGTGTTTATTTGGCTTGGGGTTAGTAAGTTGCTGGATTCACGCAAGACAACGGCCACTGCAGTCGCTGTTGTGTGCAGAAGGGACAGGTGAACATAACGCCAGAGTGATGCCTGGCCCAACAACAATGAACACAACACCACCAACACAATGAATGCAGTGACGTTGTGATCATATAACATTTCTCGAGACGGCAATCGCTCTCAGATGTCCGAGACAACAGTAGTAATTTGTGTACAACATAGTAACAACATACGAGGAATTTCGCAGACAACTTAATCCGAACGCTGCAAAACCTTTTGTGCGTATGCGTGACATGTCAGGTGGGGTTAGGTGAAATGGGGTTTAACGTCACGTTCAATATAGCGACGTGCACGCACGTGTGTGTGTGTGGCTGTTTGTACTAGTCCGGACTAATACCGATTTTAGTGCAGATATCATGCAGCAGTTTATCACGAATACCCCACTCAGAGCCGACCAGTCTGTTAAGCCCATTAATGACGAGCGCCAGGAAGGGTAACAACAAGTACCATTTTGAAAAACGTATTTTGGTGTGACGCGACCGGGGATTGAACCCCGGACCTTCCTCTCTTCGGACGGGCGCTCTACCACTAGACCACAGAGGCGGTCTGTGAAATATGTCAGAATAATTAACCACAATTGAATGACGAAGCCGTGTTAAATAACGAATGGGAATGATTCACAGGAATTCGTAGTTGTACATTAATAAACATTTATCCTGCTAGGCGTCGGAAATTCCTTCGCCGTCGTAGGATACATGTGTGGGTAAAAGAATATTCATTTTATTGTGTACAGCTACGAATTCCTCAGTTCATTTTTCAAGTCAAATGATTTGGATATTACAATTGTAAATTCACCCCTGGTCGCGTAATAACAAAAGACGGTAAAAGACGGATACTTGTTGTTACGGTGCCCTGCGTTCGACATATAGTGGTACAAAATTATTACTGGTTATTACCTCGTTCACAACATTTACTCTCGTATAAGTAATTTTGCACATGTGTAACTATACATACATGTGTATGTGTATGTACTATGCGTTCACATGAAAAATAACTTAGATGTGTAAAGAGAGTATGTAAATATAATGCACACTAATTCATCAGTTTGTGGGGGCACGGGTAGCCCAGTCGTCTAAGTCGCCGTGATTCGCTGTGCAGAGTTGCGTCCCTTGAGCACACCTTAAAGCTATGATTGTGGGTTCGAATCCCGGTTCGCCAGATTATGTTTCTAATTTTGTCAGCACCATGCCCGTGCTCGTGGGATTCACCGAAATGGTAAACGTCTTAGACCTGCATCACTTCGGGCTTTCCTCCCACTTTAAGCTGACACGCCGTGATATAACTGGAATACTGTTAAAAGCGGCGTTAAACCCAACTCACTCACTCATCAGTTTCTTCACTATCAACATGAAAAGGTTGTTTCCAATCAAAGTCGAATGAGAAGGGAGTTACCTTACAAAAATCTTCACATGAAGCAGCATGTGTTTCATTTAATCTGTACACAATTTTTTGACGCCTTGAAACCCAAAGAAAACACCATCCGCCCAGCTCTGGATGTCCGCATAAAATTTGATATTGCTTTATATTGAATAGCGTCAACTTTAGAATACAGAACTGTTGACAATTTGTTTGGTTTTGGCGAATCATCAGGTATATCATTTATCCTCTGACGTTGGCATAAACGTTCACATTACGACATATACATAAAGTGCAAATTTACATTTGCACCTGCTCCAGACATGATGCAAATTTGCTCCTGGTGTAAATATACACACATGAGTAAACGCGTTCACGAGTATACTCACGTATGTATATTTACACACGTATGCAAAAATGCACACCTATGTATAGAGGTGCATGGGAACGGGGTAATAATGGTGTATCCATGTTAAACGGCGACATGGCATCTCGGTGGGGTAGCACAATGTTGTTTGTTGATTTTGTCTGACCCTCCGATCCCGTTAGTCGCCTCTTACGATAAGCTTGGGTTTCCCAATTCTGACCCGGATATTCACGGGGGCTAGCAATATAAACCTGCCTACGCCCGGACAAGTACAAGCAGCCACACGCACGCACGTAGCTATATAGGTGTTATAATCTTGGACGCGACGTAAAATCCCATTTCACCTCACCTCACTAATGTATTACCTGTTCCCATACATGCACCCAGAGTGGGCCGATATGCTGCACGGTCTGGTGCTCTTTTTCGTCAAGGTCTAGACGTTGTACTTAGTGCCACGTGCGAAACTGAGACATTGTCTCCGTGTAATTAATGTCACGTATAACGTAACATTACTTAACAATTGAACAGACCAAGATTCGAGTCAGCAGACGGGCAAATTGGATTTTAATGGCTTGATGGCCCCTCGTTATCGAGACAAGTATGTGTGTTCCGTAAGCTAATATACCGCCGGGCAAAAGAAAGTATACCCTTGAAAATTGGATTGGACCAAAAAATAAGAAACGTTATCTAAACATTACTGGACCGAAAACAGTCACCAAAACATTGCAAACTTCGTCCAAACAATGATACCCGTATCAAAACACTACGTTGAATAACCATTTCTTGGTTTGTTATATTTTAACCACCATTAAACATGGATCCGGCAGTTTAGTTTATGAATAGTATGTTATTAGTTCAATAGACATGCATTGTTATGTATTGAACGCGGTACAAAACCTGGACTGTAGCTACAATATGCTGCCAAATGAACTGATGAAGAAATATAGGGAACAGGGGATCACTCCCAAAACGCAGACTTCCCAAAAGAGAAAAGAGTTAGAGATTAGCCATCTGAGAATAACAAACTACTCTGACTTCGTCTATACTCTCCTTCTTGTTGTGAAAACACAATGACCTTTTGATTTTTACGCAGCATACATCATGAAAAACAAACACAAGAAAACGGAGTAGAATACTGTTAAAAGCGGAGTTGAACCCAACTCACTCACTCACTCACTTCGTGTTGGGAGGATACCGGAACATGTGTGCCTGTGCTTCAGAATAATGAGTACTGCTGAGTTCAGTGAAACGGATTACATCAACTAATCCCCGTCCATCTTCGCAGAATATATAAAGGTTTGTTATTGTTGTTTTACGCCGCACTCAGCAATAGTCCAGCTATATGACTGCGGTCTGTAAATAATAGGGTCTGGGCCAGACAATCCAGTGATTGACATCATGAGCATCGATCCACGCAATTGAGAACGCTATGACATGCATCAACCAAGTTAGCGAGCCTGGCCAACCCGTCCAGATAGTCGCGCCTTACGACAAGCATTGGTTCCCGAAGACATACAAACATACAAAGGATTTATTCGGCATCAAAGGCAACATGGCCAAGTGTACAGTCAGTAAGACAGTTAAAAACGTAAGTAGTTGCATTATATGGGCAGTTCAAGGGAGATAGTTCTATGGATATTTTTATTACAATGACTGCGACGTGTTGGTGTAGATACTAATACCGTTATCAAACACATCTCTAACGGTGTTTGTATCTACATTGAAGCGTCGCAGTCATTGAAATAAAGAAGTTGTATATCCATAGATTTATGTCCCTTGTTCATCACACCAATTTCTAAATACCATATAAAGAAGTTATATGGCCAGAGTTCTTTTCAAATATATTGCAATTTGTTTTATGAGCTTGAATTGCTAATAGTTGATTGAATTTTGTTCGTGATGGATACATGTAATAGAAACTGTTGGATATACAATTGTCTATTTTCCATATACAATTGTCAAACTAAAAGGAAATGGTATTCGCCTTCAATTGCATTATGATTACTTTTATTGCATTTGAGAATATCAGTTCTGATTTCTTTATTACAATGAAACTGTTGAATATTCAGCTTATGACACCGACATAGGAATTTACGTAATATGCGGATGGGATTTGGACATAACTCCAAAATATACAAAGAACGAGTGTGATAAGGGTTATGCATAATTAAGGAAATGAGGAAATCATTATGAAAGTTATCAGCTGTGTTCATACATTTTGTTAATTTCATACAAATTGCATGTTTGGGGCTTAAAATTATCTCGTTAAAATCAGATCTTTCCTCCGATCATACGATATCGCGCCACGCGAAGAGAGGCACACCGTATGAAAATATTATCTGATGTGATTGAAATTGGGACATAAATCCATATTTGTGAAAAAGATTTTTCAGGAAGTGTTTATTCGTATTTAATCATAAAAAAAGTTTTTGACTCAAGTAATAGTGGTTGATGAAAACACTACAATCATATTCTAAATCTTCGGTCACGTAATTACCCTGTACGTTTGAAATATCACCTTTTTAACCCAGATTATAGAATAATGATGTACCAAACTGGATAATTGAGTGGAGTTGTTTCAGGTGATAACATATACTTAATGTAAAATTATGACAACAATCTAAGTCAGTCGTTTTGTCATATACAGTAAACTTCGGTTATAGCGAACTCAAAGGGACCACAAGTTCTAGTTCGCTATAACCGTAATTCGTTATAAGCATATATACAGCAAATGGCAGGGACCTAAAAACCAGTTCGTTATATCCGCCAGTTCGTTATAAGCGCGTTCGTTATAACCGTAGTTTACTGTAACTATATTCAGTTAACGCGACTATGAAATTAAACGAATTCGACAACCACTTGTCGATAACGTGTCATCACAAAATACACCCCCCCCCCCCCCCTTCCCAAAAGCTGAATATACTTGCACGTTTGCCACTTTTAGAACTCAATGCAGTAAGACACTGAAAACGCTGACGTCGACACAAACCCCATGTACCGGATCCCCTCACTGACACAAGGCCCTTGATTATCCACACTTGACGTGTCGATGATATACTGCATACACTCACGCCCTCGCTTGCCCTTTGTCCTGCGGGTATGTAATGGTCGTATGTTGTTACACTATCACAGTGGTGTCTTTGTGACTGGGCATGTACTAATTTGCATATCACGATCATGAACCATGAAGACTTTTAGCGCACCAAGGGCCCTAGGAATATATGAAACATGTTAACCTTTTTAACATATCACCACTAGCTGTGTCCTAGTACACGTAGTTTTGACCTGTCGGCCGTTTACCTGAATAGTGTAGCTGTACTACTTCCACGGATCACTGCGAATTGTTTGGGCGAATATAGAACTTGAACCTGGTTCGAATCCCATAAAAAATCACCGATTACATTGTTGTTTTTATACATTGTCACTGTAACCATTTTACCAGGAAGTATTACGACTACAGCGTTGCGATTGTTTGGCGTTTAACGCCGCACTCAGCAGTATTCATCTATAAGACGGCGGTCTGTAAATATTCGAGTATAGAGAGATAATCCAGTGATTGACATTATGAGCATTGATCTACGCAATTGGGATACGATGACATACATCAACGAAATCAGCGAGCCCGACCACCCGATCCCGTTAGTCGCCTTTTACGGCAAGCCTTGCTGAAGACCTATTCTCTCCCCGGATCTTTACGAGTTCAGTGAGTGAGTGAGTGAGTTGGGTTTAACGACGCTTTTTACAGTATTCCAGTTATATCACGGCGTGTCAGCTTAATGTGGGAGGAAAGCCCGAAGTGATGCACGTCTCAGAGGTTTATCACTTCGGTGAAACCCACGAGCACGGGTATGGTGCTGACAAAACTAGAAATATAATCGGGGCGAACCAGGATTCGAACCCACAATCATAGGTTTCTGGCGTGCCCAAGGGACGCGACTCTGCACAGCGAAACGCGGCGCCTTAGACGACTGGGCCACCCGTGCCCCCCTTTACGAGTTCAGAGTTACGAGCGAACGGTGTTACCACTAACCTACCCTACCGCCCAGAATAGAAACCATAAGATGATGATCTCATACTATTCTTTCAGCATTCTTTGTTTCTTTGTTTTTCTTGCTCGTCATACCGAAGGCCCGGGTTCGAATCTCCACATAGGAACATTCCATGAAGCCCATTTCTGTTGTCTCTCGATGTGATACTGCTGAAATATGGCTAAAGTGGCATAAAAACGTACTCACTCATTCACTCACTCTACAGGATCCGTTTTATTGAAAATGGTGATGAAATGAACGTCATTATTGCTGCCACAAGCGCAGCGCTATACTATAGAATACACTCATGTGGTTTGTCTGATCCATGTTCGATCACCTGACATAGTGCGTTATTATCCTTCATTAAGTCAATTTGTTCCTGTTGTCAGCGTTAACTCCCAGTACACCGAACGCGAAGTATTTACGGCCAGACGATGATATCTTGTGTGGGACTTCTCATCAACAGGTCTAAATCACGCAACACGGAAATATTACAACCAAATCCAATCTTGAAGATCTTAGATAGCTTCAATAGAGGCACTGATTGCTGGGATCCTCTCATCTCGATTGTCCGGGCTTCGAAGAGTGTGCTAGAAACTTACAAAGGCATGATCCCAAGAGTCCAGGCCCAACAAGCCACTATACACGCGATCCTCTATACCAACAATTGCATATTTGGGACACCTCTAGTACTATACGGCTGCAATTAATCATTAATACTATTTATACTTGTGACCAGTCTGGCGGCCTATTTAAAACCAGTCATCTGTAGGCTTAACATCGATCTAGGTTGGAGTCGACCGAACAGGCTTACTCCCGAAGCCATAGGTTCCATCTTTACTAGCCCGGATGTAGACCGGAAGCTGCCACGCTCCGCGCGCCGGGATGCATCGAC
Organism: Haliotis rufescens; assembly: GCF_023055435.1. NCBI lineage: Eukaryota > Metazoa > Mollusca > Gastropoda > Lepetellida > Haliotidae > Haliotis > Haliotis rufescens. The sequence continues at coordinate 22,415,612 of NW_025964372.1, read as the reverse complement.
GAGGCCACGATCTGGCAGAGGGCAATGGCTTTAGTGCTGTGTTGAGCGCTCAACGATAAAATGATCTCAAAATCACCACACAGTGTAGAGTTAGGAACTACCATTATCCATTGAGCGAGAGAACCTGCTTATCAAATTAGGGTTTTTTCCTCGCACCACGCGACCTAAAATAGTTTCGCACTTCATTCAAAACCACTCAACTCTTAAATAATCCTCGCTTACGGTTCTTCAACTTCAGCAAGAGACCACGTGACTGGTGACAGGGTCTAAGGGCAGCGCAACCTGCACGCAAGCTCTTTCTTTCTCGTTGATCTTGTCAGGAAGTGTACAGAAAACCTATATAGACGCCCTCATCTTACCGCCACCAATGTCTATCATTTGGCGTTTCAAACGTTTGGCACAATAAGTACACGCGAAGATAAAATCTCTCAAAATCTCAAATAGATTACCTGTTTTCCTGTGGCTGTGAAATCCTTTCAAATAATGCAGTTGCACAAAGAAGAAGAAGAATCACCTGTACGATTCATGAATCATGTATTCATATTTCACAAAGTATACAGTGCCGTGAATATACGATACAGCGTGCATTTGTAAGTACGGTATATACACTAGGCCAATAAGAGGTTTAAATCGGGGAATGAGTGCAAGTGTGAATTGGATTTTGTTATAAAGGCAAGCTGTTGAACTACAAATACAGATTATAGCGGGGTGGTCGGTGGTACGATCTCCGGCCGCATCAATCATATACCAAAATATTCTAAAAGATTGTACATGTTGTTATCCTTGGCTTGGTATCTCGATGGGCTAGCACTATAACTAGATCAATCTCTCTCTCTCTCTCTCTCTCTCTCTCTCTCTCTCTCTCTCTCTCTCTCTCTCTCTCTCTCTCTCTCTGGATGCTCATGATGTCAATCACTGGATTGTCTAACTCGATTATTTACTGCTGTCATATAGCTGGAATAGTGTTGAGTGCAATAACAAACGAAACAAAACAAAATAAATCAATAACGTCCCCTGATTTGATTTTATGAGTTAGGTTGAACTCATGCATGTACCATGTATGCAGTCATGCATATATCATTCATGCATCGCGTGTCATCTGTATGTGCAGGGAAAGTCCAAAGTAATACAAGCAGGTCATCGACCTTTACCAATTTATGAAAACCACGAGCACGGACAATGCTGCCATGGTCCACATTTATACAGGGAGAATCTAGGATTCGAACATTTCCGCGCCGTATGTACATATAACACGCTGAAACTGATACCTGGAACATTATTCGTATATATTACCGTGTATTAAATATGCTGAAATTTACACCCATAAAACATGCACACGTGACCCATGATGATTCGGGTTACACCTAGCTTTCAGCAGCTCATGCTTGTGATAGACGACTAACGGCGGGATCGGGTGATCAGGCTCGATGAGTTGGTTGATGCGTGTTATCGTATCCCAATTGCGTAGATAGATGTTCATGATGTCAATCACTGGATTGTCTGGTCCAGGCTCTATTATTTACAGACCGATGTCATATAGCTGGACCATTGCTGACTGTGGCGTAAAACAACAACGCAAACAACATGCACAAGTAACATGCACAAGTGACAACTGGATCTAAGTTAGGGACCGTATACTCCAATCGTTGTCCATTTTCCGCTTTTCGGACATTGAAGCTACATAGAATTTAAAAACTGAGTTTGTAAGCAATCATTTATTTAAGGAGTTATCGTGATTGAGACTACAAATATATAATAGTATGCACCTATTTCATTCGAGAGATTTAGCCGTTAATATCCACAGAAATATACAAAAGACAGTAATTACTAATCTCTATCACTATAGAAACGAGTTTGTTGTCGGGTGTCTGTTTGCGTTTATTTCGGGATGTCATGCCTTGTGTCCATTTCTCAACATGCATCTCTGATCAGGTAAGATGCTTGCTTTAGATCTGATGGGCACCGTCATCCGAATACACACGTGAAAGGTGGGAATAAACGCTGACCAGTGTGTTTCTTGTGCTTAGTCTTTGTCAGATTATCCAAGGGCTCCTAGAGGTGTAACCACTAATAATTACATCGGTAGCAACACAAGTGTAACACAAGTGACTGTTGCACAGTGTATCAGGCGAAGTGTTATACATTGTTGACTGCAACAATGGCGTAACAAAAGTGACTGTTGTACAGTATCATGCGAAGTGTTATACATTGTTGACAGCATAAAGGGCGTAGCACAAGTGACTGTTGCACAGTGTATCGGGCGTAGTGTTGTTCATTGTTGACTGCAACAAGGGTGTAACACAAGTGACTGTTGCACAGTGTATCGGGCGAAGTGTTATACATAGTTTACAGCAACAAGGGCGTAACACAAGTGACTGTTGTACAGTGTATCTGGTGAAGTGTTGTACATTGTTGACGGCAACATAACACAAGTGACTGTTGCACAGTGTATCAGGCGAAATGTTGTATATTGTTGACTGCAACAAGGGTGTAGCACAAGTGACTGTTGCACAGTGTATCGGGCGAAGTGTTATACATTGTTGACCGCAACAAGAATGTAACGCAAGTGACTGTTGCAGCGTGTATCAGATGAAGTGTTTTACATTGTTGACTACAACAAGGGCGTAACACAAGTGACTGTTGTACAGTGTATCAGGTGAAGTGTTAAACATTGTTGACTGCAACAAGGGTGTTACACAAGTGACTGTTGTACAGTGTATCAGGCGAAGTGTTATACATAGTTTACTGCAACAAGGGCGTAACACAAGTGACTTTTGTACAGTGTATCAGGCGAAGTGCTGTACATTGTTAACAGCAACAAGGACGTAACACAAGTGACTGCTGTACAGGGTATCAGGAGAAGTGTTGTACATTGTTAACAGCACCAAGAATGTAACGCAAATCACTGTTGCAACATGTATCAGGTGAAGTGTTATACATAGTTTACTGCAACAAGGGCGTAACACAAGTGACTGTTGCACAGTGTATCAGGCGAAGTGTCGTTCATTGTTGACTGCAATAAGGGTGTAACACAAGTGACTGTTGTACAGTGTATCAGGCGAAGTGTTATACATTGTTGACTGCAACAAGGGTTTAACACAAGTGACTGTTGCACAGTGTATCAGATGAAGTGTTATACATTGTTGACTGCAACAAGGCCGTAACACAAGTGACTGTTGCACGGTGTGTCAGGCGAAGTGTTATACATGACATTGTTGACTGCAATAAGGTAGTCACACAAGTGACTGTTGAACAGTGTATCAGGTGAAGTGTTATACATTGTTGACTGCAACAAGGGTTTAACACAAGTGACTGTTGCACAGTGTATCAGATGAAGTGTTATACATTGTTGACTGCAACAAGGCCGTAACACAAGTGACTGTTGCACGGTGTGTCAGGCGAAGTGTTATACATGACATTGTTGACTGCAATAAGGTAGTCACACAAGTGACTGTTGCGCAGTGTATCAGGTGAAGTGTTGTACATTGTTGACTGCAACAAGGGTTTAACACAAGTGACTGTTGTACAGTGTATCAGATGAAGTGTTATACATTGTTGACTGCAATAAGGGTGTCACACAAGTGACTGTTGAACAGTGTATCAGGTGAAGTGTTATACATTGTTGACTGCAATAAGGGTGTCACACAAGTGACTGTTGCGAAGTGTATCAGGTGAAGTGTTGTACATTGTTGACTGCAACAAGGGCGTAACACAAGTGACTGTTGCACAGTGTATCAGGCGAAGTGTTATACATTGTTGACTGCAATAAGGTAGTCACACAAGTGACTGTTGAACAGTGTATCAGGTGAAGTGTTATACATTGTTGACTGCAACAAGGGCGTAACACAAGTGACTGTTGCACAGTGTATCAGGCGAAGTGTTATACATTGTTGACTGCAATAAGGTAGTCACACAAGTGACTGTTGTACAGTGTATCAGATGAAGTGTTATACGTTGTTGACTGCAATAAGGGTGTCACACAAGTGACTGTTGCGACGTGTATCAGGTGAAGTGTTGTACATTGTTGACAGTACCACAATTAACTGTTGGACACGTTGCAGTGAGTGAGTATGGTTTTACGCCGGTTTAAGCAATATTCCAGCAACGTCACGGCGGGGGACACCAGAAATGGGCTTCACACATTGTACCCATGTCGGGAATCGAACCCGGGTCTTCGGCGTGACGAGCGAACGCTTTTACCACAAGGCTAACCGACCGCCCCTGCACACGTTGCAGATTGGTTGCCTGGGAAATAAAGGTTATCTGTTTACGCATCATATATGTACTGAACTTGAGCCTTGTAAGAAATACAAAACGCTTTTGATATTTACAATTAACATAAACGTTTACTTTGCGAAATATAATTTTACGGCCTCAGATGTGTCAAATGGTATATCATGTATATATCGATCAGTCAGTTTCGACATTGGTCAAGATCGACGTCAGCCCGTCATCCACACAATCTGACATTCGAACACAGTCTCCCGTGGATATTTTCTTTTTCAGATGTCACAACTGGGGTGTTTCCTCAAAAGGCATCAGGTGATCGTCCGCTTGCAGCTGGCTGTGTTGATGTTTCAAACACATATTTCCACCCGCTACTTCCATACCTCGTAAGTACCTTCTGCCGACCAATATCAGTTGAAATAAAACAATTATGTGTTGTAATAGGGGTGTTTCCATATGACCGCTATGAAACGAGTCTGAAAGAATGTACCTGCTTTTTAGTATTGTGTTAGATATGCAAAACGGAGACCCTGTTGGGATTCCTTGGTCAGACAAGGTCCCCAGCGACATATATGCCTGAGGTACAAGGCATTAAAATAGATCCAGTGGTCAGGCTTCTTAAAGTGAGCTTGGTTGATTAAGAATAATCGATCGCCCGATACGTTATTCATAATATCAACCACTGGTATGTCGGATCCAGACTCGAATATTTACAGGCGATTGAGGCCATCGTCATATATAACGAGACTATTGCTGACTACAGTAAAAAAAAATACAGCCTACACATGAACTAGGTTGGATAAAAAATCAGGGAAGGGATCAGAAAAGGTATTTAATTCCCGAAATAAAGTCATGTGTAAGGTTTCCTATAGGTTCACCATAAAATCACTAGGGTCGACGTGGGATTGGGATGAGAATGGAAAAGTGATCGAAATGGAATTGTTTGAAAAGATTGAGTGACTTTGCTTAACGTCAATTTTGAACAGTATCAAGGCGTGCCGGTTTAATGTGGGAGGAAAGCCCGGAGTAATGCGGGTCTTAGACGTTTACCACTCTGGGGAACCTACGAGCACGGGTAGAGTGCTGAGAAACGGGTAGGGTGCCAGAAACATAATCGGAGCAATCCGAGATTCGAGCACACAATCATAGCACAGCAAATTGCGGTGCCTCAGACGACCGGGCAACCCGTGCTCCCGTTGATAAGACAGACTTTCAGGGATATGTAAAGACAGGGTTACCCATATCTGCAATAAATTGTCAAATTTCAAGAATTGACCATGGAACATTTTTCTCCTCAACAAAACAATGTCGATCATTATATGTTAATAAGGTAGACAAAGTATTTTTAAATATATAGTTATGATTACAAAATTAATGATAACTGAAAATTGGAGCTTTTGTGACAATGAAAGTTCACCGATAAACAGTTTATTCCCTTCCCTGGTTTTATTGTTCGATTCCAGTTTGACAGAAAATGGTCCACTCGTCTTCCTCGTAAAAAATGTTATGAAAGCTATTTACATATTAATTATAGACATAAATGCTAAAAAGAAGCGTGGAATATGTTGCTAAGTTCTACAATGTTGAGGTTACCAAAATTGAAACTATTCTTGTCTGCGACGTTTCGCTGTGACAAGGGAGGTCAAAGTTCAGCTAGTGCCTGTCGGCCTCGCTTTCGTGTTCTAATTCGTCAAGATGGCGGCGACCGAATAAGGGAGGAAGTAAAGAGATATTCGCTGAAATTGTAGCACTATTACACTCAACCATGTGGATTGGAGTATACTGTATACATTGATTCGGGTTGAAATACATGGAGATGGTGTCAAATATGGATTAATGCCTGCTTCTGTGCCGCAAGGGCTTAATCTAGGAGCCTCGTCTGCTCTCGCCAATAATGGGAGCTCAGCAGGGGAAGGAACCTCGGGTCAGTTCCGGGAAAACTAAAGCTAAGACAAAAGAACCAAGGGTTTCGTCGGGAAATATTTTTGCTGAACATAATGGTAAGCTTAACTGTCATAGAACTTGATATTTTAGCCATTTACGATGCGAAATTATTTGCACAGGTCTGAGATTTTGCAACGTAAACACGGCCGCACGTTGTGTTGTCTAGCCATGCAGGCCTATGAGTAATGTGACAGGGATGATATGTTTTATCAGTGATTTCTCACCAGGAGAGAGATTTCATCTTCTTTTGATGCATTGCTTGTATATTTATTTTCTATGTTTGAATGCCTGTTTACTTGACACTCATAAGCTTTCATAAGTGACCTGTGTTGCAAAACATCAAATGTCATGTTACGGTTGTCAATGTCATTGTCTGAATGTCAGTTTGTCATACTCAGCTAGACATGGATCAGCCTAATCATCACAGACTGTCATAAGGTTAGAGAGGTGGTGCATTTCTCGGTTACACTGACGAAATGCATCCAATATAAAAAAAACCCCATTAAATTACCTATCATCTAATAGCATGCATGATCAGTGGTCTCATAAAATGTTGCTGAAAATACACCAATTCTCAGCTGGCATGTCTACAGGCCTAGTTGTGTATTTAATATATGTTTGAAGTCTCATCATTGATAAACATGGATTTATAATGTAGTAAGGTAGTGTGGTATAAAACCATTAAAACATTTTTATCAAAATATTTCAATGGACTGTTTTGTTTGAATTTCATTCATTTATGGAAATGTGTTCCTGTTGTTGAGAATTGGTGCTGTCATATGCAGCTGGTGTACTTATTGTTTGAACATGCTTAAATGTTTGTCTCTTAATGCGTGGCATAAGTCACACTGAATGTTACACATTGCAACATCTACTGACAGTGGAAGCTGGAAGCAATTATGGTAATGCAAGGCATTTCATCTTGCCAATCCTATAACTTGATATTGACATCAAGAAGGCCAATTATGACTAATGTCTGTTATGTATGTTAAAATGCAGCGTTAGAAAATGGCACTGATCCTGTAGTCCTTGCCAAACTGCCCAATAGTTAAGGTATCATAAGAACTAGTAGAAATTTGGCAGTTTTAATGGTTTTGCTATATGTTATCATTATAAGGACTAGTGGACTAAATATGTTAGTTTCTACCCCTGAAATGAATCACAGGATGTACGGTTCTTAAGCATCATTCGACACAGCCAGTAGCCTGCTAATCAACAACTACAGGGATAGTCAAGATGGATCATATCTAATTAGTAGTAGTAATACAGTTAGCAAATGTAGGGGAAAATGCTGCTTTGTGTTGCTTCAAAAATATTTGAATCTAGATTTTGTTTGTTGTTTAACACTGTACTAGGCAGTATTCTAGCTATATGACAGTGGTCTGTAAATAATCAAATATGGACCAGACAATCCAGTGATTGACATCATGAGCATCGTCTACAAAATTGGGATACAATCACCTGCATCAATCTAGTCAGTGAGCCAGACCACCAACTTCCGTTAGTCGATAACTATGAAGTATAAAGTATCATATTCTTGTGACATTAGACAAACTGACTTGAGCTAGTACCACTTGGCATCCCTGACTATGCTTATGCCTCAATATTTTGTCATTGATAGATATGTCTTTGTAGTAGTATACAAAGTGTATGTTAAATCAAAGTTGAATTTCAGAGACAAGTCTCCTTCCACGGCTGTTCAAAAGATAAAGTAACATGGCAAATAATGGGCCAGAAATTATTCTTTACTACTGATGCATTTATCAGGGTTAGAACAAAACTCAAAAGCTTTACTAACCCAGGTAAAGATGAAATGCCCTCGGAATGTTAAAACAATGGGGAAATTGGGTAATTTGACTAGCCTGCAGAAAATTGTACTGGCCCTAGGCTAGCAGGCTAGTGTGAAGTTCTAACCCAGAATAGGGAAAGCATTCACCTCTATAATAAATATTTTTTGTTTGTTTCAAGCTATATGACTGGTCTGTAAATAATAGAGTATGGACCAGACAATCCAGTAATTAATATCATGAACATCGATTCACACAATTGGGATGGATGACATGCATCAACCAATCCAGCGAGCTTGACCATCCCGATCCCGTTAGTCGCCTCTTACGACAAGCATAGTCGCCTTTTACGGCAAGCTTGGGTTGCTGAAGACTTATTCTACCCTGGATCTTCATGGGTTATTGTAAATAGTAAAAGTAACAAAGAATGTTTCCACCAATGAAGGTTGTGCTTCCCTCAAGCATGGTTAGCATTATCATGATTATGTAACATGTCGTAATATGTTAAATAATTCCCCTTTTGTGTGATATTTCATGCCATTTGTTGATGATGATTTATTGCAGATTAACTTACATTGCATTGTTAGAACAATCATACATGACAGTTTGAGTTGTACAGTGATTACAAAATCATACCAGCAAAGATCCTATTTGACAATACTGCCGGTAAACATGGTAAAGACACGACCATTAGTCAGTCATTCTGAGACGAGTGAACATTTACAGTGACTTGTTGTTTTCTCCCCAAATCTAGTTATGTTACATCATGTACATAAGCTACTAGTCTGAAATGATCTGCAGCCTAGATAGATATGACCAGCCGTATTTATCCCTTGGTATTGCATATTTTTCAGAGCTATAAAGTATCAGGGCACATGTTACTGTACCAGCGTTCATTGTAATGTCTACAAACTGCATGACTTCCCCCCCCACTTTAGCAGACATATTTCGACTGAACTACTGTTCAAAGCAGTGTTAATCTCAATTACTTACAAATTACACCCAGACAGAATGTGTTATCAAGTGATTGATATTCAGAGGGTTTGGGGGTTCCTTGAGCAATGTTGAGGTTTGCTGAGACCCTAAATCTTTCATTTTTAACATAATGGTTGCCACAAGGACCTTGTGAACTTCATTCTTTCGAACAGTGTATTATGTATTATGTTATAGTTACAGCTTTGTTCAGACTTTTTATGATTTTAACAATATGCTGTTAATTAAGTTTTGTCGTTAAAACATGACAGTAATTGAATAGGACTCTGGTTAAATCTTTATGAAAATATTCAATTGATGGTATGCATCATGCAAATTGTGCTCAGTATTTGTGTACAAAATTACAATCCTTTTGATTAAATAGAGAATATGAACAGGTTAGTTGAAAAGATATGTAGCTTGTTCTGGTTGTCAGTGTCAAGATGGTGTCAGAGGCGGTGGGGTAGCCTAGTGGTTAAGACTTTCGCTCGTCACGCCCAGGTTTGATTCCCTGCATGGGTACAATGTGTGAAGCCCATTTCTGGTGTTCCCCACCTTGATATTGCTGGGATATTGCTACTCACCCAAGATAGTTTCACCATCAATTCGAAAGGTACTTGGTTGTTGTTGTTTGTTGTGTTGTTTAATGCCACATGCAGCAATAGTCCAGCTATATGACGGCGGTCTGTAAATAATCGAGTCTGGACAAGACAGTTCAGTGATTGATGATATGAGCATCGATCTACGCAATTGGGATACAATGACATGCATCAACCAAGTCAGCGAGCCTGACCATCCCAATTCCATTAGTCGCCTCTTACGACAAGCATAGTCGCCTTTAACGGCAAGCATGGGTTGCTGAAAACCTCTTCTACCCTGGATCTTCAAGGTGCTTGGTAATACCAGTGTGATGCTAGTTAGCTGCAATATAAAATATTATGTGCATGGCAGTATTTGTTTAAGCACACTGACTGTTGTGCTTTATTTATTTCTCTGATTGTATTCCCCTTGTATTGAAAAGTGCAGATGCATAAAAGAGGCCAGTTCACAGAGGCGAAATCTTCGTCATGTTTGTCAAAGTCATTCAGTCTTCTATGTGTTAATTAACAAGGCATGTTTGAAATTACACAGTAATATACCAAATGTCATTGCTACAATGCCTTAATGTACAAATGCAAAACCTTGGCCAATACAGTCTTCAATGCTGTCTATTGTTAAGGTGTAGTTGTTTGAATTTGGATATGTACCAAAGAAAATATTGATTAAATTCAAGTCATTACCAAGCTAACGTGATGAGAGAATTCAAAGAAAATAACAAGCTCATCAGAAACTGATTTAGTTTCAGATATTTGGATTTGTCTCCTTGGAAAATTACTGTGGGAGCCAATGGACTCAAAATTATTCCAACTCTTAGGTTTAGATAATGGGGCATTTTAGAAAGGGTCCAAGCAGAAATGGGAAGCAGCCATTGTACTGACACAAGTTTCACTTTAATATTGCTGAATCAGCATTACCAGGTCAGGACATGATGCAGAGAAGGGTATGTTTGTTGTAAGATCATGTTGATTCCGAATAGGGAGTGAGTGAGTGAGTTAGAAATGTATATCTCATGATGACGTAGCAGCAATATTGCAGCCATGTAGCGATAGAAACATGTTATGGGTTATTTAAAACATGTAATTGTATGCTGAATAGAGATTATATGCTTGAAAGAAATGACTTCGAACCATTGCATATGGTTATGGAATGATCATCCTCATTTGTGATCTGATCCTCATCAAACAGTTTATTTGCCAGATCCATCATTCACTACTCTCACAAGTACAGCAAAGGGGGCCACTCACAGCATGTCTCCCCATGCTGTGATTATGACTTGTGTTCTATAAATACACACAGTGCAGGCTAAATACTGAGGATGCATGCTCATGATGCTGTCTCCTTAGACAGAGAGATCTATTGATGGAAATCAGCGAATAATGCCATTTGGCAGGCAGTGATTCAGAGGTGGTGATTCGTAACAGTAGAAGTGACGTTTTATCTTGAATTTAAGCCTGTAATTATTGGTAGTCAAGCTGCATGGTTTATGAAGTGGAACATACACTCTGGATGCTATCATCTGAAAAGTATTATGGGCATTTTATCAGACTTTTCAGGTAATAAAATAAACTAGATCTTGCCTGGTCTCTGACAGGGTGACTTTGTAATATCATGGCCTTGTTACATAACCTCAGAGTGTGCAAGGTTAGCCTGGTTAATGCATTTTTCAGAGAATATTGAAATTTTTTTAGGACTTGTTGTATTCCCCTCAGTTTTTGTTTGTTGTTTAATGCCGCAGTCAGCACTTTTCACATTTTATCAGTAATATGATAATATGATTGGATTGATCAGTAATATTATACTTATAGTGGCCTGTAGATAATAGTGTCTGAGCCAGACAAATAAGTCAGTAGTGTACAATGACCAGCAATTAACCGACTTAAGCCAAGTCACTGAGCCTGACCACATGATCCATTTACTGGATTTAGTCGCCTCTTACGACAATCAATGTTTGACCACAAACTCGCCAGGGGTGTTTTCCTCTTAGCATGTGTCAGTATAGTCCAAGTATACCTAATACATTGGATTTAACCATTTTTGACTGGCCCAACTGATCTCTTGACATGATTCTCAGTAGATTGTGTGATCATATCGGGACTATTAGCAGAGCTTACTGAACAAGATGATGTTTCACAAGAATGATTAAGGACTCAGGACTCAAAAGTTTCTTTTTAGTTCTAAGGAGGCATTGGTTCCAGTCATTTTGTTTCGGGTCGACAATATGAAACTTAAAGAGCTAGCTGAAAATTTAAGGCGCCAAAGTTCAAGATTATAGTCAGTAAAAATGTCTAATACTGTTAAAGCATGTCTAAGTCTCAGAACCACATAAGTCATGACTGAAGCCAGTGGAGGTTCAATGGACTGTTTGTTCAATATATGACTAAATGGTCAAAATATTGCAAGTATTTACTTGATCATATTTCATTTTACTTGCACTCATATCAGTTTAACCGCTGTCATTTTCTTAACGGAACAATCAGTACATCTGTTGTTCCAACTGTTGAGATAATTTTGTTTTTTTACAGGTGGAGTTTCAGTGAGAATGTTGATTGTACTTTCACGTACAACAGTTTGTTAGTGAAAATAGATAAATGCTTAGCCAGGACATTTTCATGCACGAGGGAAGTGATGTAGTGCGCATGCGAAATAACACCAACTTTCAGTAAGCTACAAACAACAGACCTTGACTGACAATAGGCATAACTGTAATGCATTCACACTTAAAGAAGTTCAAAGGTAATCTGAGAGCTACTATAATTTCAAACTTGAGGGGTATTCTGTTAATGACCATTATCATCTACATGGTCTAAACTTTAGACTTGTATACTTTTTAGGTGATACCTGTATGTTGTAAGCTAGTAAACATTAACAGGGTTTTACTGGTCACAAAATATTGCATCCTATATACATACACTAACAGACTGAATAGACACAAATAATTCACATTGCGCGCCTTGGAGGATGAGAACACATTTGGCTGTTTGAATCAATAAAAGAAATCGCATTGTAGACTGCATATTACGTAAACTGACATTTCTATTTTGGTAAGAAATACTCATAAGTTGTAGTGGCATTGAGTGTCACTGGTTGATTTTTCTACACTGTAACACTGAAATCTCCACATATTATTGATAGGCTAAAGGCTTCTGATCATGTGGAATGTAATAATTAATAAAGTTTGCCACATGTTGACAGCCTGGGACCCCCATGTTCATACCTTGGACCCCAAAATGTATCACTGAGAGTCTCCTGCACTAGAAAATAGAGGCCCAGGTAGATATCTGCCTAAGATTCTGTTTCATGGTTAATCTAGGTGCATGCTTTTAGCGTGGGCATGTAGGCATGTGCAGCTGTGTTTCTTCATGTCAGTTTCTATGGACATCATGTACATAGACCATTGACTTTGAGGCAAGTTAACCTTTGAACTTAGTTGTCAGTTTGGGTTATGTCATTTTGGTATATATTGTAGTGTTATTTGAGATACTTTAGCTTACATCATCCTAATGGCGTATCATACACACACTGAGCGTCATTGATACCCCTGCTGATAGGATTACAGGCCTTGTTATTAGGCACCTCTGATGTCTGGGGGGTGGGGAGGGGGGAGTAGGAGCTGTGCTGTACTAATTAGTGACCGGTCAGAATAGGCCATTGTGGAACAGCTAATTAGTTTGTTAAGTAAACAATGGTAAACTAATCAAGTTCTGTTTGTTAATTAGTGTTTGTTATTAAAGACAAATGTCATAGACAGGTTAAATCCTAATTTTTTTGTCTGCCTTGAGCATGTTGAACAGAGGTGTTTGTTTTTTGAGTTATTCCTGCACTTAACATTCTGTTGGATTATGATAAGGAAATCTCTGCAGTTGGATTCTAAATCTGGTTATCCAGGCTTTGCAAGCTTTGTAATGATATATTTGTAATAGTCAGAAGACAGTAGGCCTAGTTCTCTGCACATGCTGTATTGGCACTCGTCCCATATGGGATGCACATGTGTTATTATACTTTCAAATAGTTTGAACCTAAGTGGGCGGATACTCTTCGTTACACTTCATGCAACAAGCATAATTATTTTACTCTTTTTTTTACCGTCACCGAATGTAAAATCTAGAAACTTTGGGATATATTGTTGGTACATCCAAGAATCGAGACATAATTCCAGAATTATTTATAATACCACTAGGCATTAGTCCAAATTGAGGTCTTGTCATCATGTTTAGTACATGTTAGTGTTAACCTGTTGTATTGTATTAGCTGAGTTTATTTTACAAAACTCGAACTTCAGACTAGTGGCTAAAGTCACAGACTGCATTATGTATGGAAAATAATCAGTTTTCTTTATAAGAGTGAAAAGGAATACACTTTATCAAACAGGATTACCAATGTTGGACACAAGTTTTTCTGAACATGCTAAAACAATTTTTTCTTCATTTTGGCTCAAAATGTGCAAATGGGGTTGGGACACTCAGAAGATTTGGGAACAGGCTGCAATGTATGTATGACCCAGATGGTTGTGTCATTGATGCCTAAGGCATTGATCTTTGTGCATGCTATTAGTCACTATTTTGTCTTGTTTAGATTTGATAATATCCAGGCTTCAGTATTAAATATGTAAAGGTGTTGACGTTGTCTGCATCTTGCAACAGCATTTGTTCGCTCGCCTGTCCATCCAAACCCAGATCAACAATGCAAGGGTTCAGAAATACCCATTTTCTACAATAACGGGATCCTCAGTGAATCTCATTTCACCATTTTGAACATTGAGAAAAAACAACATGCATCCTCAGTTATCTGTAGTATGTCTACCTTGGGCCCATCGCCACTGAGTCCGGTTTGAATGACACAACACGTCCAGTCATTATACATTGTTCTTTCAAAAATCACAACTCAAATACAACTGGGAATGCAGGGTTAGAAATTGGAACTAGTCCTATAGTCCTTGCCAAACTGCCCAATAGTAACGGTATCCCAAGGACTAGTAGAATTTTGACATTTTTAAAGGTTTTGCTATATGCTATCATTATAAGGACTGGTGGACTGAAACTGTTAGTTTCTACCACTGGAATGTCTGGTAAGGACATTCCTCCACCTGTCTTATAGTAGTTATACTTTAGGTAGCATATTTTCAAGCTGTTGTATATATGTACATATGCTGAATTTTGTGCATTGAGCATGTCCCTCAGAGATGTGGATTTTGCCCTATGGCCCTATGCCCCTATTGAGATGGTCATGTCACTTTTGAAGTGAAGCTATGGTGGCAAGTGGGTCCAGGGTAGTTATAATAGAATGGAGATATAATACCCTGGATAATCGAAGATGCGCATCGTTATCAGAAATGTGGAAACGGAAAAATTGTTTATTCAATTTCTCATCATATGGAGTTTTTCAAAACATGTCACCTAATAATACATTATTATTGCTTATTCAGTTGCTATGCAAAAGACTTAAATAATTTAGATTCAACTGACAACCCTGTTACTTCAGTCGGTAAAACAGGATCAATAGTCATCATATTTCTGTGTCAGGGCTTGGGTTGCCCAGTTTATTTTGTGTTTGTTCACTGTGCAGAGTTACATCCCTTAGCAATGGCAGGATCTGATGAATATGGGTTTGAATACAAGATTTTACTTTTCCCGTGCTTGTTGGCTTCACCAAAGAGGTAAACATCTTCCACCTGCCCCTCTTGGGGCTTTCCTTCGAGCTTCTAGCAGACTTTTGCCATAATATTACGGAAGTACAGTTTAAAGCAGCCCTTATCCCAACTCACCAACTCACTTACCTTTATAACTCCTGCTTCTATGATGTGCATTCTATGGTTGATTGTAAATTTCTTAGTCCAGCATCAGCAGGTTTTGCTGTACGATCTTTACATGTTCATGTAATGAAAAGAGTGAGAGAAAATGTTGTGGTAGCGCATCAGCTGTTTGGCAGCCAGGAATATTGCAGAGAGCAGCGTGTGACTGCTTACTTTCATCTCATGAACTGTTTAACCATTGTGTCATTGCCTGATTATTGCTGACTTGAGTGTTTTGCCTCTTTGCTCATTCCAAGCACATGATTCTCCTGTCATTGATATGTCATTGATCCAGTGTAATATACCTTTGCCTGTGGCTAGTATAAGGGATAGTGGAATATTGGATGCCAGTAGCCTAGTTTCCAAGTAATCCTGTTTACCAGTAATGACTTAGCTAATGAATCTTAGCAGTAATGAAATGCAGTTATTTCTAATTAACCTCACCATTCAGTGAGGATTAGTTCTCACTACCAAGAACTGAAAACTGACGTGACCTTTTTACACTAATCCAAAAACTTAATTATCTGCTAGTTCATGTTTTGCTGGGACACTAAGTGTTTCTGACCATTCTGAGGTTAGCTATTTTAGAATCTGGGGTAGAAGAGGCCTTCAGCAACCTATGCCTGCTGTAAAAGACGACTATGTTTGTTGCAAGAGGCGACTAACAGGATCGGTTGGTCAGGCTCGCTGACTTTGTTGATGCATGTCATCCATCGTATACCAATTGCGTGGATTGATGCTCATGATGTCTGGTCCAAACTTGATTATTTAGTTAGCGCCATCATATAGCTGGAATATGCTGAGTGTGGCGTTAAACAGCCATCAACCAACAAACTATTTTAAGAAACTTAAGATTTGTCATTTGGAGATGGAGTATGGCATAGTCACGAATGATCCTGACCGGCAAAGTTTGGAACATAAATATTGTTGTTATGTCACAGAAAAGATATTGTTAACATAAGAAAGGCCTGTTTTTAATTCAGCTATGATGCATCCTTTTATGGCCAGACTTCCAAGGAGGGAAAATGAATTATTTATAACTGAAATAATAATAACCTGTAGGCATAACTAAAAATATATGAGAGAAAAACGAGAAATTTACGCTCTTATTGTACCGAAACATTGCTTCAAGACAGTGACTTTTAAAATAAGTGGATCCTTGTCATAGCCATAATGTTAAAAGTTAAGGATTTAGAGGGTCTTAATTCCAATACATGCACTATAGGGGCAAACCTCTTGGGCCCCTAATGTTGAACATTCAATCATGTCAATATTAAAGTGGTGACTGCATACATAATTTGGTAGATAGTTTGTATGTCCAAATAACTGTTTCTGTTGTGTAAGATAACACTTACAGTCTGCACGGTCAGTAAAAAACAGTGTTTGTAATAAAGGAGGGTCCTTGAGGTTTGTTGCTATTGTATTTAAATGTAGGAGACCCCCCTAAATCTTCAGTTGTTAGCAAGAGTGTCATGACAAGGACCCTTTGCTTTTCATGCTTAATTTCAAACACTGAATAAATGTTATGTTTTGTCTGATAAATGAAAAATGATATCCCCCTGGATTGTTGAAATTATGTTTGTGACATAGGAACTCTATTTTTAAAATAGCCTGTAACATTACGATTTCTTTTGTTGGCAGTGTTTGGTATTTATCTTCATGTGAGTCTTTGTTGTGTCCTTAACATTGAGAACAACTGATTCTAAGTTAGGGTCGGTTGGGTAATCAGAGCCACATCACAGTTTTAGGCCTTTTTCGGAAGGTATACTGATATGCTATAATTTACAGATCAGGAAATATGCTACTCAAGAACAGTGTGTAGGGATTTACCTGGATCTATCTATTGTCAGGTTTGGGGACTCTCAGTGTTAATGTTTTGAGGTCCAAGGCATAAACATGGGTTCCGAGGCTGGTGACATGTGGCTCGTTTCACTTGATTTGAAAAAAACTTTGGTCTCTTATAGCCGCGTTAGGAATTGGCACTAGTCCTGTAGTCCTTGCCAAACAGCCCAATAGTTACGGTATCATAAGGACTAGTAGAAATTTGCCATTTTTAAGGGTTTTGCTATATGTTATCATTATAAGGACTAGTGAACTGAAAATTTTCGTTTCTACCGTTGTAGATGGTGATTTCATTGTTAGATTGAAGAAATCAAGCACTGACTCTTACCCCTTTGAGTGTATTTCTGAATAGAAATTACCTGAATGGTATTGCCTAAATAGAACTATCAGTAATATGTAACAAGCTATCCACAAACATTATCAAATTAATGATTCAAACAACCATACCTATTTGCATCCTGAACAAATCGCAATGTAAAATATTTCTGTCAATTTCCAATTTGTAAGTGTGTGAGATGCAATATTTTGCGTTTGGTAAAAGCCTGAATGTGATTGTCTAGCTCATGAATATGATATTCAAGTAGTTTCAAGGTGAAAACGTCTTCTGTTTGCACTAATAAACTGAGAGGTCACTTGGGCTAGTAGACTTAAATGTTTTGGAACAGTCTGTCCCAATGAATAGAATGAACAACTCAAGGTCACACCTAAAGCTTTTCTTCTTTGTATGGTTGATCGGTGAAAGTGACATGAAAAAATGGACGTCACCTAACAATTAATAAAACCCATTAGATCATTTATGTTAGCAATGCTTTAAACATGTTAAATGTCGGGTGAATATAGAACATGTTCCTAATTTAACCTCCAATAAAGTACCATAGATCGAAGAAGCATTTGACAATCAAAATAATTGTTAGCCAGGAATGATTTTATTTCATGAAAATGTTGCTTTCATGTGGAGTAATGTACAAAGCCTGAGTAGGACTTCCTTAACTTGGTGTTCTCCTCCTGTCATTATTGATGGTTCATCATGGGTGTGACTGTCACTTAACCCTTGACCTCATTAGCTTTAGGATATAGAAATAGGTCACGTTTCTATGCTTGTGATCTTGTGCTAGTCATGCTTATATGTGTACATACAAAGAGTTTACAGTGGTCTCCCAATCATGCAAAAAAAAAGGAAACTTTGATTTACTTTCATCATGTTTTTCATGTTCATAATGATGGTAGGAAGTCCCTAAAACCTTTGTTTAGAGTCATGTATGTTTATTAACACTAGCTGTCTTCATAATCTTATTTTTTGTCAAGGATAAAACTGCAATATGTTTTGCAATTATGGACATGTGATATGTTTTCAGTCATTATATATTCTCATAGCTGACTCTTTTTAAATTGGAAAATAGGTTCTTTTTGACATCTTGAACAAGGTAACAGTAGATTAGATACTGTTTTAAGATCCACACAAAGAGTGATTCTGTGTAGTTTGCACCACTTTTGTATAGAAACTCTCCTTCCTAAACATTAATGTTGGCAGTGTGTGTATATTATTGAATGGAATTACTGACATGACAAGTTACCCAAGGTTCGTCATTTTGTAAAGGTGTTCATCTGGATGATTTAACTGAGAATGGTATGGTGCAGATAGACAGGACTTTATTATACCCCCAACCTTTTAGGTCGGGGGTATATAGTTATACCAAGGTTCCGTCTGTCCATCCGTCCGAAAACTTTGTCCGCGCGATTTCTCTTAAACTATTCAGTGGATTCATCTCAAACTTAGTACATATAATCTGTGTCATATGGAGGGGTGCAGTCAAAAGAAAAAACTTGTTTTTATTCATTTTCCATTTTTTTATGAATTTTTTAAACCCTAACCCTATCAATTATTTACTTTGAAACTACTGACACACTAGGCGGGTCGGGGGTATTAGTGAGCCACGCTCACTTTTGCCCTTGTTGCAGTTGTGATGTTTTGAAGAGAAAAGGCCCAAAGATTTTGTTGTTGTTGTTTACCACCGCACTCAGCAGTATTCCAGCTGTATGATGATGGTCTGTAAATAATGGACCAAACAATCTAGTGATTTGGATATGATAACATGCATTAACCAAGTCAGCGAGCCTGTCCACCTGAAGTTTATGAGACTCAAGGAGGTCATTTTCACCTAAAATTATGTTTATTGATGTAAAAACAGTAAAATATCGGATAAAGCAGTCTACAGAGACTGAGATTGAAGACTGAAGTCCAAGTCTGGTAAAATTCCGTTCCGTCAAGTAAGTTTAACTAATGATAGTGTTTGCAATTAAGCATGCATGTGAAGGGGTGCTTGTCATAACCCTAATGTTAAATGTCAAGCATTTGGGGGGGTGGGGGCCCAGATACAAATACTACTGGAGCAAAGATCAGGGAGCCAGTACTAGTTTTTATTTAAACACTGCCATGAGATAACACTAAATGGACTGAAAATAGTACCAGGATCCATGTACAAGCCAGTAGCCACAAACGTTATTTGGCACAGACTGTTTTCTGATTATCTGATTGATAGGAATGACATAGACATGTACAGGTATATGTGTTTATCATATAATGGGTTGGTTTCTCGGCAGGATAGAGCCAACGGATAAAAACGATATACGTTGGGGTCATATGCGGATAGAGATGCAAATATCAAAGGTCAAGTAGGGACTACTTTCAGTGTTTATAAACAAACATGGCGTCGCCCTTGTCATTCGGCAATCGAGTCAGAATTAACCATCAGGAATCTGGATAAACTACAGAGATGATTGCTATCATTATCAAAAGAACAGTCTAATATATTTAAAATCAGTGTCTAACTGTGACGTCGCTAAGGCATTTTATAAGTTTTAGCAACTTTGGAGATACATAAATTTCGAAACAATTTTGCGAGGGCACTAGGCCTAGCCAAGCAGGATCAGTAGCCATATCTGTGCTTGTAGACCTCTGGGGCTTGAAACCTTCGCCACAAATTAAAATAGTTGGATTTGGCCGAAATATGTTTGAATTGTTACCTTGTTACGTTTTGTTGCTGTGTGTACATCTGATTGCACTTCTTAACGTTTTGACAGGACAGGCCGACTGTCAACAGTGTCTGAATGTGGCCATGACGTCTCATAGACTAGGGTTAGAGTAGCTTCCCTTTGACAAAGGGCAGTTACGCTAGCGGACAGACTGATGGATTGCCGTGAAATGCAAGAAAAAACAATTGTTGTTTTGCGTATATGTTGCTTCGCCACTGTATAAGAAACAGATTTTAGTTGGAACTATATTGGCTACTGTCACTGTCCGACTGACACATCACTTACCCTGTGACGTAATAAATATTAATGCGCGCATTCCAGGAAAACTCGCAATGTTAAGGTAATGTTTGTGAGAGAGGGAAAGCGATTTTCAAGCACAGAATTAAAGAATGACATTATATGATAAAGAGGTTATCACGCATGTGTGTTTGGGGATGGTAAATATCCTGTATTTGGAATAAACACTATGTATTTAGCTCACCAAGGCTATCTTAATACAATGTTTATTCCTAATACAGGATATTTACCATCCCCAAACACACTCGCGTGATAACCTCTATATGTGTGTAATATCTATATTTATGTATGAGCTGCAAAGCAAGGGTGTGTGAAATGCATGTTTGATGGTGTGATGATGGAGACAGGTGTGGCTCACATGATTATAGCATGGCCTGAGGGCTGCTTGGGAAAGGGAAAGTGATCGGGAACTGTTGACTGGGATAGTGGCAGAGCTATTACCAACCTGGATCTCAACAGGAGCTAATGCGTTTACAGTATCTATGGGGAGGAGTGAGTACATGGCTTTCGTTTTAACCATGGCAGGCATCGTCTATTGTTTGGCAGAGATGGATTACTTTTATGATTGTTTTTACTTCAAGATTTGTGTGTTAACTGTTAATGATATTGGCTTGATTGAATTGTTTGGGTTTATATATTTTGTTAAAACCAAGTGTCATCTATCTTGTAAGTTGTGTATGTTATGCTTTCATGGTTGTATATGTGACCATTTGGCACTTGTTTTGTGTAACCTTGGCGAATGTGTTGGATATGGCAGTTGCATATAGGAATTTGTTGATGATCCAGTCATGGCTCCTACTGGAAATATGGCATGTAGGAATCAAATATCTGTGGAGAAGTCAGATATACCCTTTCTGATCATCCATTGATACAGGAGAAATTAACTTGCAGCTTATATGTTCAATTCTTACAAGTGATTGTATTAAGACTACCTTTTACCAAAAAACATGTTTTTATGACAATTACTCCAACACTGATGAAAATAACTGTTGAAATGCCAAACCTTTGTTTTATGAGAAAGAGTTTGAAAGGAAGGCCCAAACTTTCTTTGTTGATATCTGTGACCTCATGTCATAGCAACATGACAATGTGACAGCAATGAACTCTTACCCCTTTTACTGTTCGTACCCAGGAAGACTTTACATTCAACTACTAGTCTACTACTACTACTTTCTATTACTGTCCAGTTTTGACTGTGATTTATGCAAGGTTTGTGATATGTATTGTACTGCGACTTTTCTGTTCCTGATATTTATCGTATTGCAACTTCACTAACTTGATATGTATCATATTGCGACTACTATCTTGAAAAGTATCGTGTTGCGATTTTACTATCTTGATATGTATGATATTGTGACTTTACTATCTTGATATGTATGATATTGAAACTTTACTATCTTGATATGTATTATATTATGACTACTATCTTGATATGTATGATATTGAGACTTTACTATCTTGATATGTATCATATTCTGACTTTACTATCTTGATAAGTATCGTATTGCGACTACTATCTTGGTAAGTATCGTATTGTGACTACTATCTTGATATGTATCGTGTTGCAACTTCACTTTTTTGATATGTATTATATTGAGATTTCATTGATACAGCCTACATTGTGAATACTTCTGGAATAAGAGCTGCAGGCGTACTGGAATGTTAAGCTAGACCTATGAATGCATGCTCCATGCCTCGAGCTATATGTCATTATACTATCATAAGACACAAACCATCCATGTATACATTATATATGACCATCCCCATGATCCCTGTGTGTTTCTATGGGAATCAACCCATTGGCAGTTTCCAAGGGTTATTATATAAAGTGCTTAGTAATGAGCAATATTACATCAGGCTACTTAATAATCAACAACATTGACAATATTACATGTGACAACTTAATTATGAACAAGATTGACAATATTACACTTGACTGCTTTATCATGTTTATTATGTACAAGACGGACAAAGTTACATGTGATCTTGAGTTACTTACCAGGTCAGGCACATTTTGGTTAAAAGCAAAGTGATGATTTATTCTCAATTCAAAATGAATATACAATGGAACAGTATGATACACAGTGTGATTCTGGGTGGTTCAGTCATGTCATTGTGGTTAGGAAGTTCACCTTGTACATCTTGTTGAAATTTTGATGTTATATCATAATGTAGTTACCATGGTGTGCTGGCCGTGAAGACAGACCTTGGGAAGGATTCTTCATCAGCGACCCATGCTTGTCATAAGCAAGTGTCTATGGTTGAGGTGCCTATGCTTGTTGTAAGAGGCTACTGATAGGGTCTTATCTCTGATAGGGTCTAACCTGGTTGATTCATTTCATCA
Source organism: Haliotis rufescens (assembly GCF_023055435.1). Classification (NCBI taxonomy): domain Eukaryota; kingdom Metazoa; phylum Mollusca; class Gastropoda; order Lepetellida; family Haliotidae; genus Haliotis; species Haliotis rufescens. The sequence goes on along the minus strand of NW_025964372.1, from coordinate 22,392,778 downwards.
TATCCCATTTGCGTAGATCAATGCTCATGATGTCAGTCACTGGATTGTCTGGTCCACACTAGATTATTCACAGACCATCATGTAGCTGGAATATTGCTGAGTGCGGCATTAAACATCAACTTTCCTGTAATTAGTGTAAACATTTCAAAGGGGTGTGATGTGTATGGCATGTTGGGTTGATGACAAACACATTGTGCAGATATTCTTGATTCTTCTAATAGAACTGAAATTGGAAATAAAAATAAAATGACATTTGACAATTTCTTTTGTTTTTGTCTCTGTTTTACAATTAGGTGTCATTCCAGGAATATGTAAGTGAAATAATTAATAGCTGTTTTGAGGACAATCCTGCTACCATTTACGAACTGGTGACTCCTGAAACAACTTTAACATTCAAAATCTGATCTGCACAATGTTTGATGTACTCCTACCCTTGACCTCGCTACAGTGTTGCTATTTTGGTGTGTTTACATAGTTAAAACTTCTTATTTTTTATTAATTTAAAAACTAACATTCAACAACCTACATAGATAATAAGATTAATGGGCCAAATATGTTGTTAACCAACTAATAAGAATGATTATCCACTACATTCTTTATTCTAATCATGCTCATAATACGACTGACAGATTTGCAGGGATCCTGAAAATCCATGGTATTATTGTGATCATGACATTAATTATGACCGTGGTGATGTTTCAATTCCAGATGTTAAACTTGAGCATGTTTAGTCTTTAACATCGATAGCTTTGACTCATACGGTACCTAACCTTTTAAGATGATGTGTCATGGAAAACAGAAAAATTAGGCAAATAAACTTGTATCTTTAGAAATTACATGCAAACATTTATTAACACAGCTCTTTAGTGGGCTTCAGCATTGTTTAGCCTCCATTTTGAAGTGTGAATCAAGTACAAAGGAATTCAAGTTGTTAACTTCACAGGCTAAATAATGACAGTTCTTATGTTTATCACAGCTCTGTTGAAAATGTTGTTACAAAAAGATTTAGGTCAGTAGACTTAACATATCTCAGCAAAAATGGTATTATATATCAAAGTATTAGAACCTAGACTATTCTCAAGTGTGGTGGATAGAGTAGACTAACATTTAGTCTCTGAAATCTTATATTACACAATATCCTTCTTGACTCCAAAAATAAAAACAAATTCCCTATGCTGGAATAGAGCTAGCTTGAGCTGGCTAGACTTGCTTTTGTATGCATTTCTAGATTATTATTTTTTCATAAAATAAATATATTCCACGGTCATGGTGCAGGACTATGGATAGAGTTGCAACTCTCCTTAGCCTTATGTCATGCAGTGTTCAAAATTAAGGGGCTCTGGTGTCCTTGTTTGCTCCTCTAGTGTTTGAATGCAGCGCCCCCCTTAACCTTCAACCTTTAACATTGAGCTTATGACAAGGACCTCAAGACTTGGATGCTTAATTTTGAACACTGAAGTCTGTGACTTTCACCTCTAGTAAGTCAAAACCCAAGTCTAGTAAAATTTTGTTTGATCTCCTAACCTCAGAATTATTAAACCAGAAATACAGGTCATTAACCTAGTAGTATGTAATAATTTTTAGCAAACGTATCATCATGTATCGATACAGATATCATGTATCGTAAGGTCGTTTAGGATACACTGATGTATGGTTTCACCCTAAAAAATAAACAAAAGCTCTGCTTCTGGCCCGAGAATATCCTGTTCTTGTGTGCATGCTCATGCGGATACTTGCAGGTGCTGACAGATGTCTTTCAGTTGACTGACAGTGGGACATGTGGTCCATGTAGCTATGCTCCTCCCATCCAGGGGTTGGATGTGTACTGTGACATCTGTGTATGTTAGTGTTTGAGTCCTGTGATCTCTGATTACCTGACCCTGCAGGTCAACACATGTTGTTCACACAAATTGCTGCAGGGGAAGAGCACATCCCACCCCTCATCAGCTGTGGATGAGACCCTTGCAGAACATTTTTAGCTTTCATAACTTATATTGGATTATTTGTTGATGGGATATTGCACACTTCTGCACCCATGTCACTGCTTCTATGCATATATAAGTGCTTACCACAAATCATCAATTTTAACAAACTTGACTTCTTCACATAAGGGGTAGCCTAGTGGTTGAAATCTCATGCGGAAGATGCACATGATGCAGGTTCAATTCCCCAGTGAGTACAATGTGTGCAGACCATATTGGCAACCCCCATGACATTGCTGAAATATTGTGAAAAGCGTTGTAAAACCATACTCACTCACTCTTCACATATAATCTGTCATAAGCATAAGTGATTAATTTGACAGAAACTTGACCCATGATAAAGATGAGTTGACTAGGGCAAATCCTTGTACAGTACAAAATTGAATTGGTGTGGCCATAGATGACTATTAAGTCAGCGACTTGGTTGATGCATGTCATTGTATCCCAATTGTGTGGATGATGTCAATCACTGGATTGTCTGGGCCAGACTCAATTATTTACAGACTGCCTTCACATACATGTAGCTGGAATATTGCCGAGTGTGGCGTTAAACAACAAACAACAACAACAACCAAGCAAACAAACAAGATGACTATTAAGGGCATTTTTTTTACCATTTAGGTAGCTTTCAAAATTACAGGGTGAGAAGAGGGCGGTCCTTGAAGTTTACTATTATAATAGTTGAATCTATGTACCCCTAAAGTTTGAACTTTTAACATAATAGTTGTGTCTAATGACACCTTGGATAACAATTGATCATTCTTATTTGTCATTGATGTATTGACATCGGGCCTTATACAATGGCAATTCATTGATTGGTGGGATCAATGGAAACACCGTAGTTGGCAGGGATAGCAGTATGCACAATGTACAGTCTTCAAGGAATATTCATACAAACAGCACAAAATATTGTTCATCTTTTATTTTTGTAATGTGATCTGTGTCAGTTTGATTGTGTGGAAGCAATTTGAATGATAGGGATATGAAATATTAATCTATACTCAATGGAAAAGTATGAACAAAAATGTACATTTGGCACTGTAGAACATAGCACCAAAGAATATTCTCATTGTATGAACAAGCCAATTTATAAAGAATTATTATTTTTTTATGATCATGAATGTCATCAGGTCATGAAACAATTCAGTGTATGAGCCTCACAAGCCAAATTGACCACTTGAACATCCCTCAGTACACCTGGGTACATCCCTTGTGGAAAATAAACAGAAGAACTACCAGACTTTCTGTGAATGAACGATCATAAATCTTCTTTACATTCCAGTCTTACATCTAACCTGAGAATCGATTAAGGGATTTGTGTTTTGGCACGGTCATTCCATTGTGAAATAGTCCAACACAAGGGGCCTGAGGGAGAATCTAGGGGGCTGTGCAAATAAACACAAGCACCTGCTACATGGTCAGTGAGCCATGTTCATAGGCAGCACAGGTCAAGACTATATTATGGTCAGTCACTTGGTAAACCTTGTGCAATTTAGACTTTGATTTGATGCCTGTGACAGAATGACCATGAGAAATAATGTTTTTCTTTTCTCAGATTGTGAGATTCTTATACCTTAATCTGATGCATGCTAATGGGTACCGGTACTTCCCAGTATTGGCCTGTGGGAAAGGCCATTGTAAATCCCTGTTGGTAATAGGGTGTAACTCCTGAGAGTTTGCAGGGCTTTGGTCTTGACCCACACTGTAGCACATGTATAATTCGACGAGTGGAACTTGGAACATCATAAATGGCCTTATTCTTTTTATCGTTAATGATGAAGGGATTGGCAATATGTGTACACAAGGTTTTGCCAGACAACGGTTTGAGGATCTATACCGAAACATTGCTATTACAGTATAATAAAGAAGTTATTATCCATAAATTTCTTCTTAGAAATGTCTTACAAACTAAAAAAAGTGGGTGTACACATGTCTGTTTAATGTCTCATCGTTCATTGAAAGTGTAGGGTTTAATTGATCTGTTGAATTAAGTTCTATACATAAATTGTTTCCTAAAAAAATACTTGCTATTCAAAGTATTGATTGTTTTACAATACAACAGTAGCAGAGAACTCTTTCAGAAGGATGAATCATCTTGTCTTTATGGAGATAGACAGGTATGAAGTACAGAGATAGGTTTAATTTCAAAGGATTCTCTTGATTTCTTATCTGTCTCCGTGTTTTATTTTTGCTATTTGATTGCCTAGGTCATACAGATACTCCAAGGTCATAACATGATATTTTGTATCTGTACTTTGTATTTTTATCCTGAGTTTTTATGTATTTGTTTATTTATCGTTTATAGAATATTGTTTCTACATGGAACGTTTGCGCATTAGATGTTTTGTGTCTAATTGGATCATACAACAGTTGTAACTGTAAGACTTATGACTGACAATATTGTCATTTAAGTATTGCATCTGTTCCATAATGGAATGTTTTCTGCAATCAATATCATCTTATCTTATCTCATCTTAAAGCTCATTTGTGGCTGTAAATTGATGTATTATGTTGACAATTTGTTTACAGGGGTATTGTAACACAATAGCGGCTAGTTTTAAGGTAATCAAATGTCATGGGTTAAACTCAGTGATGTATCTGATTTCAAGGTCATCAAACCATCTTAAACTTGGGAGCCTGCAGTGAACCCTGCTTGATGCACAAGTGATGGCAAGCACATGCTGGGGTTCAGTGAACTGTGTCTGTGTAGGACACTGGTCAGCCTAGTTCTGCTGTTAGCCATATGCTGTGATGGCCACCGCATTATACTGGAATGGTGTTCAGTTCCCATTAACAGCCAATAATATCACCCTTGAAGTCCAGTGGATGTATTTTCAAAGAGCTACTAAACCCCTTCTGAGACATGTGGCCATTAGCATGATTAAGGATGAAGATGTATTTAATAGCTTGTTATCCCAAGCACCTGTTAAATGGTCAGCAAAACATATCAGTATCCACATTTATGGGTTGATCTACAACCTCTCTGTCATCAAGATCACACAGACTTGTGATTGTTTGAACAGACACTTCATGTGTGACAGGCCATGATTCCTAACTAACACTATCCTAAAGGAACATTTGTATTTTACAGTCCTAAATGAATTCTGTGATTCTGCAATCATTGAAAGTTCTTCAGAATTTTCATTATTTTCAATATTTTCCATAGCATTTTGATGTTTAAACATTTAACATGTGATTCAAACATACAAGATATGAATGCTTCAATAAAACAAAATGTATAATAAATATTTTTCACTTTTAATCCTTTTAAACTATAAATAAATATCAGTGACACTATGCATAAGATTTTTAAAGAAATTTTTAGGAGGGAAATGGTTGTTTCTACTGCCGAAATTTGGTAATTTTACTGAAGAATTTTGATAATTTTATCTCAGTATTCATCAGGTACTGATTTGATACTTTCATCAGAGAAAATAGATTGATAACATTTTAAGGAATTTTCAGAAACTCCTTGACTAATGAAAAAGAGGATGTAAATGAGTTATTTGTAAGCACTGAATTGCTACACATTAATGTCACCATAATCAATGCATAATCAGTGTATAATTACACGTATACCCTGATTATTTTGAAGTTGAGCTACCTTGGCTACTTGGCATATAATTATTTGGAGGCCTCATCATGGTGATTTTGGATGTAACACTATGCAGGAAAACTATCAGTCTATGTTGTTTTTAACATGGTTAGGAACGGTAATTGGAGTCTAGTTTCCTGCTACATACACCTGAAAAATGTGACCTTGATTTTAAATGAGGCATTCCTTGTACCAGTCATTGCCCAATACAAACACCTACTTGATACTTGGGGATTGTGTTAGTCCTGCTGGCCTTGTAGTTGTTGACTGTGAAGGAAAATGTGGCTACTCTGTTGCAAGGATCTATATAACTTTATTGCAGACAAGGAATATCATAACTATTGCATTTTATCATTTTAATTAATACATATCATTAGTATATAGTAACCAATCCAGTCTAATCATATATAATATATAGTTACCAATCCAGTAATTCTACCACGACATTGAAGAATGCTTTATTCGTATTGATCAAAACAGGATTAAATTGAGATATCAAATTCCATTTGTCACCTACATCTACAGTCTGTGATTTTTGCCAACAGTCTGATGCCTGTAAAATTTCTTAGTGTCTAGTAAGATCGGCGTATCCTAATCTATATGGAAAGACTAAAAAAATCTTTAAAAATTGCCAAATACATGGTAGGTCTAGTTGACCTAAAAGTATTTGGCACAGACTGCCAATAAATCATGGATGGTGATTGATCATTGAACAGGTGTCGACCATGATGTGTGGAAGGCCATATGTTAGATGTGTCAGTGTAACACAACCAAATTGTGTCAAGAACCAACCTAGTTATTTTAGAATTTTCCAATGGTTGTAAGTGCAGACTGGGTGGTCAGGCCCTGTGACTGACCACTGTGTCATTGTGCACTGATGTTGTGGATCATTGCTCCTGCTATCAGTCACTGGTTTGTCTGGCCAAGACTTAAATGCAGGCAATGTGATTGAAGCTTGAATCAAGCTGGAATATTGAGAGCACAACATTCACTAACTTGACATGACATGATCTTCCCATGGGGATTCAGGGTAAGAAATGATCCCCAGCAACCTATGCTGGTCGAAAGAGGTGACAAAATGGATCAGGTGACTCGATGGCTTGGTTGATAGCGTGTCCTGTACCACGACAGCGTGGGACGTTACCCACAATATCAATCACTGGATTGTCTGTCCAGACTCGATTATTTACAGACTGCTGTCATTTCGCTGGAATATTACTCAGTACAGCATTAAACACCAAACAAGCAAACATAACATAATCAGTGTTGACAATTTGAATTTTGGGAGAAAATCATATATGATTAAAGTCAGGGATAAGCAGAATAATGGTTCTCCGTCATAAGGTCTGTTAGCAGTTTTAAATGTTACGCATGATAACTATTCTTGTCCAAATGAACATGTTCAAATGAAGAAAATTGATTTGTCAAGTTAAATATTAATGTATTTGCAACAATTTCTTGGAATAATGGATTTACTGTCATGAGTCCAAATGCAGAATAAAAAGGTGAACGACCTTCCTATTTAACCAACATTGTTTGAAATAATTGGTCATAAATTTATTGTTGTCACAATAGAATCCCCTAACTAACATCACAGAAGAAATGTTGCATCAATACAAGCTATTTTTATATTGGGAGTTGCAGCAATGTGATTGGGTCAAGTTTTTAAACAGTCTCACAGGGGTCTTTCAAGCGCAATTATGTTACAATCATTGATTGATGGAGCATTAGTTTCTGTGGAAACTGGGATAATCATGATAATCGTAACCTTAAAATGGATAAGAACTAATTGCTCATGCTGGGTTACTAATATAGCGTTATAATTATGGGATAATTTGTTAGAGGCAAGGTTGGAAATATTGGACACATTTGTCACACTTATGTCTAGACATTTTTTATATGTGAAACATTAAGTGTTTGATTGTTTGATGATGGTAAATGTTAAAATGAATGCTGAATGACTGCAAAATGATTGATGAACAAAGAAGTGGGTAAAAACCAAATGCTATGGTCCATATTTTGCTGCCTTGTAGATGCATGTCATCGTATCCCAACTGCGTCAATTGATACTCATGTTGTCAATCACTGGATTGTCTGGTCCATACTCGATTATTTACAGACCACCATCATATGGCTGGGATATTGCTGAATGCGGTGTTAAACAACAACAAAACAAGCAAACAAACAAAACAAAACTTGTGGAACATTGTTAAACTTTTATCATTACTCGTTAAAGAATCTAGCTATCTAATTGAGAATTTGCCGTTGTATAAATACTCAAACAAGTTGGCTGGTAAGCTTGTATGGGTGTCATGACGTCATGTCATAATGTTTGATGTGATGTCACTTGCTTACCACGTCATTATGCCTGAGTCTGAGCCTATAATCTGATGCTGGTCAAGCGGTAGATCTAAGTGTTTCACACATTTCTGAAACTTTTGAACAAGATAACAATAAAAGGCTTACAAGCTCATTCAGCTCCCATGCAGCCTGCTATTGACACATGTAACTCATGATATTGAGACCTGTGAAGATACGGGGCAGAATAGGTCTTCAGCAACCCATGCTTGCCGTAAAAGGCGACTAACAGGATCAGGTAGTCAGGCTCGCTGACTTGGTTGAAAGCATGTCATTGATCCCAATTGCGTAGATTGATGCTCATGGTATCAATCACTGGATTGTCTGGCCCAGACTTGATTATTTACAGACCGCCGTCATATAGCTGGAATATAGATGAATGCGGCATAAAACAACAAACCAACAACCAACCATGATCATGATGATATTGAATTTATTATAAAACACATTAGGCTTCACAAAATAAGTTATGTTTAAGTAGGTTTTTGAACAGGCTTGTTTATCCTACTGACAAAACGTATTGTCTTTGTCTTTGCAGCAGTCAGGGATACAAATTAACTTGAAACTATTACTGGCCTGATTATTGATGGCAAATTAGACATTCCTTCTACATGCACGAGCCTAGCCTTGCTCCAAGGCTGTACTGAATGATAATTATATGATAAATATATTGAATGATAAACCCATAGATGTATTGTATTTCTATCCTTATAATATTCAACTCTAGATAAGGACGCCAGTCTTATATAGGCAAAAGTTGTTCTTATTGTTTATATAACATAGAAATTATTATTTACACTCATAAATATTGCCTTTAGCATGTTTAGAGACTTGTGCAAGTCAAGCACTTGCCCTCAGGATACCTTAACATTAGACCAACTGAATGAGGCTTGTGGGCTAGTGATTTTTTATATATTCTTGTCGACTTCTATAGATATGTCAAAATAGCTTTAAGTTTAATTCAAAATTGAAATTTTGAGTCCAGGAAATGTGTCATGGTCATGAAGAAATTAAACAAGTTTTTTCTGTTATTTGCAAGGAACTGGAGATGCGGACAGAGGTGCACATGTCATTGTTGACCAAGACTTAGCTTGCTCAAAGTCTGTACTGAAAGATATGTCCATGGAATTACAGTCATTCTATCATTACTGTAGGCAAGTCTAGATAAGCCGACAAAGACTCCAGTCTTTTATAGGGACAGCTTGTTATAATTATTTATGTAATCTACAAGTTATGATTTTAACAAGTAACTTTTCTTTAGAGACTTGTGCAAGTCTAACCTTCTCTTAGCCGTTTCCTATGTCACCTGCCCCTGCATCATTTTAAATTTTGCCTTGCTGAATGTGACCCGTTTTTGAAGACCTGGGGTTCTATTATAATCAGGCAGTGAAACAAAAGACATTTCTCTATGACCTAGTTGTCTTTGGGCCTGAGGTCTCCTTCACAAGCTTTCCTTTCATAATCATAAATCAGGTTTCCTCAGTGATATCAACTTGAATACAGTGCACAGCTTGAAGTCATGAACTAAAAGTAACTTTTCCATAACACCAGAATTTCATATCGATATGAGTTAATGCGCCCATTTCCAATTTTGAATTAAAACCGCATTTATGCTCTTTGGGTCTAATGCTTCTTTGACATTAAATTTCCTCATTTCCCATCTATGTCCTGAACATGTGGTCCCCACCTTCCAGTATTTGCTTTATAATGAGGGCGTTATACTGAGGGATGCAAGGAATGTCAAGTGTGAAAATATCAAGGCATGAATTACAGACATATTATTTTGGTGTGGCACCACATCATGTGGGATTGACACAGTCTGATATTTCTGCTGGATTTAGTATCGGGGATATCATATGGTATAAACTCTGGATAACAACCTGTGGAGGATATACAGTTGGGATGTACCAGCACCCTAAAGGTAGTATTTTCATAGCTCCTGTTATTATTTGGATTCCATTTTATAGGGTTGCCAATGTTGACAGACCATTCCATATTGTGCAATATGTTCCACGCTTTGCATTCCATTCAGGGAGATCACGCACAATTATGTTGATAATCGTTCCATATTTGATATTTGGCCAAAAGGAAATTGGTTAGTGCACAATATGAGCAGCACCCAGTTTTGTGCAGGACACAAGAGTTTATATTCACTGGAATGGATATTGAATTGGGTCAAATCATGAAATTAATTTCAGGCGTCCTTCACTGTCCTTTATCAATTGATGTGTCTCAGTTTAAAGCTTATGTATTTTACATTTGTATTGGGAAATTTCTAAGGCAAAAGTAAGGCACAGAAAGACACAGAAAGTGGCCCTCCTTCTGCCTTGATGTAAAATGTCAATAACCTGTATATAAATAAGGGGTGAAATGATACAGCAAGGTCATGATACAATACGTATCATGATACATAGGTCATGATACAATACGTATCGTGATACACATATTTATGTCATATTGTGTGGAAATTTCTTGGCTATAAACAGTGGAAGACAGATAATCATAGCGGCTGTTTTAGTAGTGAATTTGAAACGCAAATTATAACTCTTTTTGCAATATTTGACCAAGAAAACACTGGGGGTCACTAAGGAAGTAGTAAGCAAGTGTATCCTCTTGTTTCGATGCAGTAAAAAATGTATCGTAATCGTATCATGGCATGAAAACTCACTATGCACGATCTCACCCCTAATGTAAATGCTAGGTTACTTGACCTTGTTGAGGGGTCTAGTCAATATACTTTCAGTATTGAAAAGATAAGTATAACTGTGAATGTCATGGTAGTACGTCTGATACTCACAAAAATGCTCTTAAATAGGCTGTTCCGTTTAAAATCAACACAATGTTTTTGCAACATTGTGCACGGTAATTTTTATTTATCACAATGATTGTTTTAGGAATTTAAGAAATTTCCTCATTTTTAAAATTTTGGCTTGGTACCCAGGGTAGAATGTGTCTCCAGCTTCCCATTGCTAGTCGTAAGAGGTGACTTATTGGATTGGTGGTCAGACTCAACTTAGTTGACGTGTCAAATGTACCCGGATGACATGGGTCGTAATATCAAGCACCCGATTATCTAGACCACACTTCATTGTTTATGGGCCACCATCATACAGATGGAATATTGATGAACCTTGGTATGTCAGCCGCTAGACTGAATCTGACTGAACTCAATCTTATGGTCAGTGGCCAAAATCCCAGTCTGTCAGAAGGGTAAACCTCTTAGAGCTGTATCGTTTTCTCTAACATTAAAACTGGGTGGATTCTGGGTAAGGGTTTTGGTCCGCAGCAACCTACATGGACTAAGAGGTGACAAAATGGATTGGGTGGTCAGGCTCTGTGGCTTAGTTGATTGCTTGTACAGGTAATTGTATCCCAATTGTTGAACAACAAACAAGCTCATTCTCTAACTGCCTTGCCTTCAATATGAATGCTGTTTAAACATGTTCAGTGACATTAGATTCAACGACCTCACTCAATTTCAAGACTTGTAAGTTTAGGGTTGAATAACATAATACCTAGTGGATATCTCAATATTTTGTGGGCCATTAGAAGTTGTTATCCAACAACCAAGGAAAATATTGTAAAGTGAATTTGGATAATTATTGAGGCAAAATAGTCAGTGCTCACTCTTAACAACAGCAACCTCATTGAGCAGTGTTGAGTGTGGCTAAGTGTTCCTTGCGACAATATTGCATGTTATGGTAACAACACTCAGCCTGAACAGCCCAACAGTTTTCTAGATCAATTTCTAATTCATTTTGCTATGTGTGTGTCACATTGTTTGCAGTGCTATGCTAAATAATTTGTTTCTGTCTGATTCAGCAAGTATTGTTGGTTTCAGCTGTAAACTGAAGAAATAGACATTTTTGTGTCATTACCATTGAACATACTGTCAATATGAGTATTATTTGCCAGAGATAGGCATTCTGTTGGGTATTCAGGATAATTTTGTTTGGAAATGTTGAACTACAGGCACAATGTGGAAAACCAGGTTCATTTCAGTTTAGGGCTTAAGTACTCTTAGCCACAGTTCGCTGAGCGAGTTGCTTCCCTTTACTGTGCGAGGATCCAATGGTTTTGGGGTCGACTCCCAAGGTTTGCCCTGATTATCATACTTAGTTTGTCAACACCATACTCAAGGTCCTAGATTTCTCCAAATTGGTAAATGTCATTCCTCCCACATTAAGCTGAGTTAAATAGTTAATAGATTTTAAACTATCACCTATTTGCCAGTTCATTTCAAAGACACATACTATTTGAAATGCAACAAATATCACCCAATAAGAGTTTTTACTCCAAAACATATGCTAAATACAGCCTCATTATACATATAAGCCATATCTTTTGTTGACGTTATGGGAAAGGAGGTCATAAGAAGAAAATTATGACAATCATTTCTGGTTGGCCTGTTTATGAAAAGCCTTAGCATAACTCACAGTGTGTGAAAGAAATCTATCAGTACAGGAAATCTGCTGAATTTGAATCTTTTCTGTATGATGGGTAAGTTCTCAGTGGCCACTGAAGGGGAAATAACTGTTGTGAGTGGTGATTACCCATTGTATAACACATATTCAGACAGGGGCATTAAGACTGTGCATAACACAAGCAGGCATTCAATCAGACTTAAGACAGATGGCTTTTTATTCACTGTCTCTGGGGATGTATTGTAGTGGGGAAAGAAAGGCTTCAGACTTTGAAATAAAGTCGTCATAGGTACCGGTCCAATTGATTAGATTAGATTAAAGATTAGATTCAGCAATTAGGAGGGGCATCATTTAATGCTTTCACTGGAATCACAATAACAGGTTTGAAATGTACTTCCATTACTAAAATTCCACTTTTGACATGTTCCTGACATTTAACTGTTGAACCTGTGAAACCTAATTGGATTCATAGTTTAAATTGGTGATTTGAATCTATGGTAATATTGTAATTTTCCATCTATTTGATATCCTTTTTCTATTTTTCAATTTTCATAAACAAGAGAGATTCAAAATCTTTCATTTGCAAGGTATTTGTGTAAATTCTAATAAGAATAGATATGACCAGTAGTCTGTGTGTGAGACCAGTGACAATCTAGATGGAGTAGTTTTCTTACTCTATTATTTGACATTATCGAAATCAGCTACTGAATAGTGGGATTTGATCAATAGTGTCTTCCCCTTCTCTAAGATGTCATGGTTAACATAGTATGGGTAGTTTGTCATATAGCAAATATATCCAAAACAGCCCATGCAAGTCAGTAATATAGGGCAAGTCTAGATTATACCAGTTTCTGAAAATGAAGAGAGTCTCTTGACACCTCTTTAATATAATATATTTCGATGATTGAACAACTGGTGTTTAACTGTTATATACATTCATTTCAAAGACTAATGTTACTCTGATGGAATAGGGTGCTGTCTGTGTCATGCAGCAATGTAGAAGGTCAAGGTCATGACATATACAAGGTCAAGGTGAACCACTCTCCTTATTTATTACCACTGTGAACCTGCAGCTTGCAAAGCCAGCAACCAGCTTTCAAATGTCCTTTCAAATACTTCTAGAAGCATGTCTTATTGATTTCTAATTCTCTTGATGAAGGCTTGACAAATACCAAATGGTTTGAACATGTTTTTTGTTTCCCATACGATAAACAATGACATGAAATGTATTTGTGTGATGTGATTCAATAACTTGTTGGACCCGTGAAGATCCGGAGTAGAATAGGTCTTCAGCAACCCATAAGGCGACTATGCTTGTCATAAGAGGCAACTAATGGGATCGGGTGGTGAGGCTCGCTGACTTGGTTGATGTATGTCATCAATCCCAATTGTGAGGATCGATGCTCATGATGTCAATCACTGGATTTTCTGGTCCAGACTCGATTGAATACAGACCGCCGTCATATAGCTGGACTATTACTGAGTGCAGCTTTAAACAACAAACAAACAAACAATAACTTGTTGACTACAGTCTGTGATGATTACTGTGTGATAATGATATGACTCAGTGTTTCGTCTAGTTATTATGCTGTCATTTTGTGTATTTCTGTTGTGTGAATGTATTTAAATGTCATCTTCTTTTTCAATGTCTAAACTGCTTTTGTTTTTATAGTTTCATAGAGTTTTGTGAGGCATGAATGGGTAGTCGTCTAAGGCGACACAGTTGACTTTGTGGAATGGGCTCCCTTTGATGTGCCAGGGATAATGATCATAGGTTCGAATCCCAGTTTCGCCCTGATTGTTTCAAAGTTAGTCAGCTCAATACCCTTGCTTGTTGGTTTCACCAAATCACTCATGGCTTCCCTCACATATCAAGCTGACATGCCCCTGATGTAATAAATGAAGTACTGTTCAAAGAGGAATTAAACCAAACTCCCTCACTCATAATTGTTTTATACGGCAAAGAAATTAATCTGCAGTGTTAGAAATTGGCACAAGTCCTTCACTGTCCTTTCCAAACTGCCCAATAGTGCAGGTATCAAAGAACTAGTAGAAATGTGCCATTTTAAGGGGTTTTGCTATATGTTATCATTGTATGGACTAGTGGACTAAAAATGTTAGTTTCTACCACTAATGTTTAGATAAATATAGTACTTGTACTATATTTTGTACTTTGCCTCATTTCATGAACAAGGTGATAGAACATCAGAGAAAGTGTTGTTCTGACATCAATATCAATATTCCATTATATTTGTGGCTGCAGACCTACCTGATGGGGCTGACTGATGGCTGTGAGAGGCAACTAGATTGGATCGGGGAATAGGCTGTGTGACTTGGGTGATTGGGTGCCAGCATGCCCCAGTGATGGGGATCACCAGTCGCTGGTTTGCCTGGTTCAAACACAGTTTTATACAGGCTGCCTTGTTGTATGAGATCAGGGTATCAGATTGCCTCATTTTCTTGGACATTGACTGATTGTCATAAATGTCCTAAAACTTACCGTATATGACCGCGGATAAGCCGACCCCGCAGATAAGCCGAGGTGTTAACTTGACCATTGAAATACGAAAGAAAATGATATGACCCGCAGATAAGCCGAACCAGGAATTGAAAAGCAAAAAACACAGAGATTCAAAAATATAAGATGAAAAAAATTATATTGAAAAAGTCATTATTATTTCTAAAAAAGGATTTAACAAACCAGTCATCCACTTTCATAATGTGGGAAGCTGTTTCTCTTGTCTTTTTTTAATCTCATAATGATCGTTATGTGTTGCCATCAACAACGAAGCGCCATTTTGTGAATCGGTGTATATAGAATTATGAACCCGTGAGAAAATATATCAGCTAGAGCGAAGACTCGCAGTTTTAATTCAGCATCGTAAGCATGGCGTTTTCGTTTCAAGCTCATAATGAGAATGTCAGTCAGTAAAAATATACCAACTTTTATAACCCCCTTTACACCACTATTGTATGTTAATCCAATTGAATTAAATAAACTATCATACTATGAACACATTAAATTACCATCACTTACTCACAGGCTTCTCCAGTTTATGAAACTAATCTCTCGAAAACAAAGGAATTAAGCCCCTACTCCCAACCCGATCGCTAAGCACCCACAACTTGAAAATGTTTGTGTAAACAACATGACAATACCAATCGGCCCGTTATAATCAGTGCTCATTTCCTTGTGTACCGTGTTGCTTTTTAAACAACAGAAGCAATCACGGTGGTCACCGTTTGTGACGTCACAGGAAACAGCTGATCACATGTTTTTGCAAATGGCGAACGGAATAACTCGCCGATACAGTTTTATATTTGCTCTCAATAAAGGTAGACACTTGTTCACTATCAATTTATGCACTTTGCAAAACGTACGTAATAGCTATTGGCGATTGCATCTGGGGATTATATATTATAGCTGTGAATTACATATATTGTTACATGTAAAGATTGTGGAGTTTATGAAGAACGATAAACTTTGAACATTCAATTGAAAACTTATTATCGGAAGTAGTAACATGCATAACATTTTTTTAATAATGACAACATTAGTGTATAATAATAACTTTATTGATAATTTATAACAATAATGATTCTAGTCGTGGCAACTTCCAAACTTTCGGGAAGTTGTAATCTATCGGACCGTCATTCAGGCGATGTTTCTGACAGATCACGATCTGAAAAATACTATCATCAAAGTGCATGCACATGTGTATGGCTGTTTGTACTAGTCAGGACTAAGATACCAACCCACTTAGATACCAAGCCACAGTTTAACATGGATACCCCACACGGATGCAGTATACTTCCTCCGAGCAAACCAGTCCTTGTTTTATCCCCTTAGGGCCAGGTAACAAGTACCATCTTTGAAAGTCTTTGGTTTGATGGTGGACAGGGGATAGAAGCACCTATGTACCGCTCTCCAAGCAGACATTCTATTCACTAGATCACGGAGGCTGTCTCCCCTGAAGATATTTTAGATTTTTGGTTATGGTAATAAGAATTGTCCTGTCAAAATTTGCAAGTGTCTTAAAATGTCCTGTTGACATTTGTATCCAGCAAAAACACTTTTGAAATAGATGGAATATATTCTTGACTGCACCGTAAAACGACATTCATTCACTCCCTCAGTCTCAGACTTGTGTAACGTTTATCCACATGCATAGTTCAGGCTTGGTGCTTCATTAATGATTTTGCTTGTTTGTTTGTTTGTTTGTTTGTTGTTTAACGCCACATTCGGCAATATTACAGCGATCTGTAAATAATCGAGTCTTGACCAGACCTTCCAGTGATTGACATCATGAGCATCGATTCACGCGATTCATACGATGACATGCATCAACCAAGTCAGGAAGTCTGACCACCCAATCCTGTTAATCGCCTCTTACGACAAGCATAGTCACCTTTTACAGCAAGCATGATTGCCTGAGACCTATTCTACCCTGCATCTTCACAGGTCCTACATTAATGAATAAGAGTTGAGACAGATAGCATTATCGCTGCTCATGTCATCAGTAAAAACATAGTTTTCTGTGTAATTGTAACAGAAACTGTTGCTCTTGAGAAAGACATGAATTAATGAAATATGTAGCCTGATGCAGATCCTAACCTGATATGTATTCATCCCACATTGTTGACACAGGCTGTTTGTCTACACTAGGAAAGTCTTAGTGCACCATTATTAGTGTTGCATGACTTATTTATTTGTATACATGATTTAGTTCACCTTTCATTACAGGTGTTCATTGTATGTCAGATTGTGAATACCGAGACAGGTATTTTTTGGATGTTGCACATTATGAATACGAGACAGGTATTTTTGGCTTGTGGAACATTGTGAATGCTGAGACACCATACCTGTCATTAACAGTGATTAATGACAGGTATTTATTAGATGTGACACAATGTTAATACCAAGACAGATAAGTATGTTGCAATGTGTATCATGTCATTCATTGACATAACATACCAATACCATTGTGATCAAGGTGTAGGTTTTATGCAGCAATGTGTGCATGTCATGATATGCATTTTTAGATTCTAATATAACCATGGCAGAAAGTTCATGAGTAATTTTCATGTCGAAACCTGTGTTAATCGTGCTTGGTTATACACCACTATGTATAAACAAACAATGAGTTTATTAGGTACACACATGTTAAAATACAAATTTATGCGTCCCACAATGTATATTAACCAAGACGTGGACATTGTGTTCCAAAATAGGCCCTGAGTATCATCTCATGCTTGTCGGGGCATGGGTTGTCCAGCCGTCTAAGCATGCTAAGGAGCCACATTTCACTGTGCATAGTTGCGTACCTATGATTGTGGGTTTGAATCCTGGTTTGCCCCGATTAGGTTTTTAGGTTTGTAAGCACCATACCTGTGCTCGTGGGTTTTGCCAGAGTGACCTGCATCACTTAGGGCTTAGCTGACACGCCGTGATATAACTAGAATACTGTCAAAGCATTGTTGAACCCACCTTAATCACTCATGCTTGTCATTATCCCACTATGGGAATTTGGTGGTTCCCTGACTAATTGTGTATAGTACCCTGACAAGGTGGAGTGTTGCTCCTGCTTTTGACCATTTGTTTTGCATGATCCAGGCTTGAAGACGATAAAGGCTTGCAGGTGATAAAACTCTTAATTTTGCTGTCTACAGTGTAATATTACATTTACTCCCTCGCTTTACCGAAGTTTTATATGCCACAGTGTACAAGTGTAACTAAATCATGTTTATGTACTACCTTGTAATTGCCATGACAGATGTTGTTACTATTGTGTTTTCGCATGCCACAGTTCATAAACCATAACATATTTGTATTTTGTACCACATTGTTATTGCCATGACAGATTTATCTTCAACGTATGTGCCACAGTGTCAATACCATGACACCTATTCCAGTAAATACCATAGTTATTTACCATGATATATATTGTGGTATGTTTAGTGTTTGTCCACTGACAGATACAATGTACATGTATGTCTCTGTCTGTCATCAGACCCGGCGCCACAGCAGCCTTTGAGCCCCAGCTCTCTCCCAGGTGATGATCCCAGTCTTCCAAAAAGTAATCATGTATTTCTAGTATTGCACAGTGCTATCTTCTCAGTCACTCCACCAGATAACCTGAACAGATAGAAACTACTGCTATGCACTGGATAGGCCGGCGTTCCATGTAGTGTTGTCTGTAATACTGAAAGCTGTAGTGCAGTTCATAAAGTGAATAGATAATCGTTAAAGTGAGTAACTTTTGTAATGGTAAAATGTTGTGGAATGGACATAGTATTTTCCTGTGTATGTATTAATACACTGATAAGTTTTTAACAAATTCCCTGCATGCTTTGTAATCAGCATAGTTTGTAACTTGAGTAATCTTTAAAGTAAGATAAACGTTGATTACAATTTTATCATAAATTGTTTTTAATTCCTTTGAAGTAAGTTTGAAGATCTTGACAAGTTTGTAGGACCCTGACGATGATAGTAATGTTTATATATTGAAAATATAACTCAAATTGTACTAAGCATGCTAAGAGGATGAAAGGTCAAGAGGCTAATGTCAACATTTCACAAACCCATAACCCAGATAATAGGTCTATATAGGTGACAGTCTGTCCTTGACCATGATATCATGATGATAGTCTTTAATTTCCAAATATGTAAATAATAACAGACATTATGCAGTTTCATCTCAAGAGTTTGTAGCCTGTCTGCCTTATTGTAGGGTTGGGGATTGCTTTCAGTAATCACTTCCTAATGAGAGCACTAGCTTGATACTGGCTTCAGCAGTTTGAAGCTTGGCTAAGTAGGGGAGTTTATCTGGAGTGACTGGAAGGTGGCATAGTGTATTGTTTGAGTTGTACAGCTTCAGCTTCTACCTATCATTCTGTACACATCTTTGGTTTATTTATTAACAAGCTTTTATTTGCAGTTTTACTAATAGTTGTGTGATACCAGGCTTCAAGATGCAATGGTTACCTTATTCAGTGACAATGTGTTAGAATGTTGTGAAGAACAGTGGGATTTGGAGCATTGATTGTTTTCATACTCGTTATCGTTTTTGAACAAAAGAGGATTTGATCCAACCTGAAGTTTATCGTTTGATTAATTGCAAATTGATTTTAGAATCTGAAGTCAGTCCCAAATGTTAGTGCCGACTAGCCAAACCTTAAAAAGGTCAATTTCAACTCATTTTGCTCTTTTTGAATCATTTACTAAGTAAGCCTGATAACAAAATCAATAGAATCCAGCAGGGCCTGATAAAATGTGCCAACTACTTTATACTACAAGTATACAAAATTGCTTTGGATGAAATGTTGGATAATTATTTCAGTGAAAATTTGCAGATTGACAGAATTTTATATATTGAGTGTTTGTAGCCTGGTATTAGAAAACTACAAGTTGCGTTCATGTCACCAATTGACTAATATGACATGTTTTTGCAGTGCTTTATGTATATCCGTGCTTGTATTGCCCGTATATCCTGGCTATATCTTCTGGCTGCCCTTCTCTACAGTATACTGCCTTCTACAGTGTGTACTGTTTTGTTATACTGAGGCATGATAATGAAAACTGCCATGTGGTATATCTATTATTCATGAAACTGGTTGTATTATATTGGATGGATGATTATATTATGTTATAAGTGTATGTCATAACATGGACTATTATCTTGCTTGTGTAATTGCATGAACTGTGTATAATGGAGTTCTATGGATATGAGTTTCCACCTCGGTGAAATTCAAACGGTCTTGTAACTCCATGACAGAGGATGTAGTTTTGATGTGATGCTGTCAAAAGATTTAATGTGTATTTTTTTCTTGGGCATGCACTGATTATTATATGTATCAGTGAAATGAAATGCTAACTTTGCTCACATATTTGATGCTGCAGTAGATGTTCAGGTAAATGAGCCATTGAGGTTTAATGCTTCTACCCTTTTGATCCTTGATTCTTCGGGTTGAAAACAGTATTTTTGCATATGTTTGGGGAAGTTGCGTCATTGATGAGAGGATTTTGCAAATTGTTCTGAGCGTTTTATGGACAAGGACATGGCAGACAAGGTAGTAAGTTCTGTTCTTTAGCTCAGTTATTCCACAGCAGTGTTCAAGGTGTTGTTGGAGCAGACAGTATTGTCTGGTTGTGATCAGACACTCCTGCTTCCAGACAGTCAGTCGGGTGAGTTGGTACTCAACAAAGTACATTCTTGATGTGTTCATGCTGAAGAGTTCACATCTCGGATTCACCAGGATTATCATCTTTGGTTGTTCAGGACCATACTTTTGATATCACCAAAGTGGTATCAATCTAATACATGCTCCACTTTTGACGTACCTGACTTTCTTTCAAGGTGGTGTTAAAACCAAACCTTCTCACTGATTTTTCATGATACTATGAGCACAAGAATCCAAATGAAGCATCACCTGCTGTCACATCTACACCGGGAACGATGGGAGAGTTATGAAAGCATCCTGGTGTGCCTACTTTGAAAAGATGTGGTGGTCGACCTGCATATACATTCTCTTTCCATTTCCAGACCAAAACGGTAAAGGGATTTGTTGGGCTTTTAACTTGTCACAATTTGCCTTTCACAGTCACTTAAAATACATAATTGAAGCTAATTTGGGTTAAGTAGACCCATTTCCCTGAATCAGTTTGCAACAACATGATGTCCAAATTCCTGGATAAATCTTGCTTTGATAAATTTCTCTTTTGACCTAAGACTATAGGTAAAAAGAACTCAATTTTTCAACTTTTGTGGATTTTAACTAATTGTTTGCATATTTTAAGTGATATTTATTAAGGGCATAGTCTCTGAAATGTGATCTATGAAAAATTCTACTATGACATTTAAGCATGCTTGATTCTGATTGGTCAAAACAGGATTAAATTGAGGTATCAAATTTGATTTGATACTTCTAGACTACAGTCTGTGACTTTTGCCTCTAGTCTGAAGCCTGAGTCTAGTAAAATTCAGTTTGGTCTGGTAAGCTCAGCTAATAATAATCAATATAATAACATTAAACTACACAAAAAATTATGCTAAGAGCCAATTCAGGCTAAACTCCAAAATTTTGGCACAGACTGTCTCTAAATAATTTTTTCACACTAAAAACGTGTAGGAAAACATCGATCTGTTGATAGCCTAGTCTGATTGTGGTCTATGAGTAAGTGGTTACTCAGTTTTCATTCATATCAAGGTTGAGAGGGAAAGAAACGAATTTGAAAGTCTGTGAAGGGCATTTCCCCTCATGGACATCAGAAATATCTGTCATTCATCAATCAAGCTAATCATGCCACAGTGTGAGATTCAGATGCTAAACCAACAGCCAAACACATAGATTCTCTTAATGGTAGTATCTAGATTAGTCATTATGAAACATCTAGTAAGGCTTTAGCCAACTGTAATTAGTATTAAATGAGTACTTGGTAAGTCTTCCTTAAGATGGCAAT
Source organism: Haliotis rufescens (assembly GCF_023055435.1). Classification (NCBI taxonomy): domain Eukaryota; kingdom Metazoa; phylum Mollusca; class Gastropoda; order Lepetellida; family Haliotidae; genus Haliotis; species Haliotis rufescens. Next base: position 22,370,959 of record NW_025964372.1, on the reverse strand, counting down.
CTGCCTGTAAACATTTGTTGTTCTTTTGATATCAGTTCTATCAGTTTGGCTGTAAGAGTTTGATAAGAGCTCCAGTGGTGTAGTGTGCTGATCAAGGTTCTACTACACAAACACTTGTAGTTGATCAGTGATACTGGTTACAAGTGCTTCACAAGATTAGTACTGACTGACTGCTTCACCACTCATGCCTGGTGCCACCGCCATGTCTACATTTAATAATGGTCGTAACACATGGCCATTATGGAAGTTTCAAATCAATCTGTAGGAATGGTCGACATAAATTTTGCCATCCAATATCTTAATGCATGAATGCTCTTGTATGCCATGAAGGAAAACATTATTTTACAGTTTGTTATTAATTTGGTTGTCCTTTTTAACAGACAGGCAGAATTTGAAGTACCGGTAGTCTGTTACAATTTTAAGCCCTGTTAATGATGTTAGTATTTGTAGAGGCCAAAAAAATACTTATTAGTGTACAATGATAAGTCGAGGATGTGTCATAATCTCTTGTCAAGTGAATATCAGACTGAAAATTGACATAATAATAATAATAATAGGCCATTTTTATTGTGCATATTTCCACCCCATACGGGGCATGCTGAAAGCTCTGTTACCCCGGTCACTGGATCTGTGTGCACTCAACAATTTTCTCAGCTCCCTAGGGAGTATACAACCTAAACTGCCTGTTAGGCGCAAAATGGTTAACCACCACATTACCATCTCATCCTACCGAGTACCCATTCACTGCTGGGTGAACAGAGGCCCATTTTGAACAAAGACATCAGTAAAAGTAAAGTTATGGTGTTCAAATCTGAGTGTATCTAGGGAATTTGTTTGTTGCATGGCTAATCAGTTCTAAAGTACAGCAAGGTGTCCTTTCACTGTTGTAATCCACATTTGCACAATACATCTGACGTGATTATCAGAGCATTGAGAGCAATGGGGTAGATATAATACGTTTTCTCATGTGAGTTGATGTAGGATGTATTCACCAGACAACTGATTGTTTACATTAGTTGTACATCCTGGATTTATGATTCTCAGCGAGCAGGAAATAACCTGTGTTGCAGCCTCCAATTATACAAAAAAAGGGATGGATTCATAAACACATGTAATTACTGTTGTGCTGTGGAGTTGGGACAAACTGTAGGATGAAAAGAATGTGTTTGATCAGTTTTCAAGATATTACTATTAATAGCTTTACAAAGATACTGAGCTGTAATGTTCGGAATTAAGAAACAAAATAGTTATAACCTCAAAATATGTAATTATTGAACAAGTTGACTTTATTTATTTGTCTGTCAGATTATTATATTTTTATCTGGTACTACCGGGAAAATATGAATTTTCTACACTTTTTAAGATAAGATCCTAGACAGGGTTAGAAACTAACAGTTCTTGTCTACTAGTCCTTATAATGTTAACATATAGCAAAACTCTTAAAATGGGCCATTTTTTACTAGTCCTTAGGATACCTTTACTATTGGGCAGTTTGGTAAAGACTACAGGACTAGTGCCAATTTCTAACGCTGCTAGATTCGTAGAAGCAGAATATTTAACAGATTCGACCTTGTGTACATTTGCTACTGATTTTGCTCAGGCTCAAGTTGGATGTAGAAGGCTTTAATGCTGATACTGGGAAACACCACAAAATTCCAACATCTTAAAATTATGTACATATCGTAACATTAACAATATCAAAGATCTGAATCATTTCATCTCTATATTTCCTTCCTTGAAAGACATTCGAAAGCAATACATACCAAATAGATGTGTAATTTGACCTTCAGTTCCAACAATATCGTCTTATGCAACCACAAATTATAAAGGATTTAGAATCAGTTATGTTATGTTTCAAATATGCCTCCAAGGACAGAAATGTATTTAAATAAAACAAGTGAAGGTATTTGTAAAACGATCCTGTACTGTATTGTATACACTTCATGTATTTAGGTCTATGGCCTTTCATGCAATAAACATTGAATTGAATTAAGATTGTTCGAATTTCATACTCTCAAATAAAGAGAGTTCAAAATGTTTCATGTGGCCAGATGTTTAGTGGTGGTGAAGTAGTGTAGTACTTACTAAGTATGTTTGTGAAATTCAAGATGGAATGTTTACACGACAGTCAGGGAAATAAAGTTCCCTTTAAACAGACCAGATGAGACAAGCAGGCCCACTTGTTTGTTTGGAAAATGACCAACTGATAATAAATACTTACATCGAGACATGGCAGCGATAGTTGATGGGTTTTCATCATGCATTACCTTGGACAAGATACTTGTTAAGGCTGGAGTGTTTTCTCTTCTAGCTAGTGTCAGTGTTAGCTGGGACTAGGGTTGGTCTGTTGTTGTAGAACCTGTGTATCTTTACTTGGATGAGGTAAGAGTAAGGATCTCTATATGAGATATGGGTTATGGTAGGGAGATTTGTTTGTAGATAATTCACATTTGCACTTAAAGTCTTTGGAAACCACAAAATGTTTTGGCTGAATAGACAGCATCTAAATATGCAAATGGAAAATCATAGGGAAAATATTAAATAATTGACATTTGGGTTTTCTTGGTGACTACATGTGCTAAATATTCAAAATTTACTTTTTGATTACTGCTATTATTTGATGAACCAGTTCTCTTTGTTGTGCTGACAGTGTTTAATGTTGGTAACAAAAGCTTAAATAGTTCTTTTCATAAATGATGTTATAAAGTTAGAGTGTTGAAAGTTTAAAATACTGTAGCCAAAAATTTCATGGATATCTGGGCCTTCTTTAATTTATAAAATTACTGAGACAAATAGCCCATATTAACATGAGAACTCCTGCGATTCTAACTGTAAGTAATCACGTGACGCAGGACAAGTTGCCCAGCTAAATACTTCACAATCCATCTATGCACTGACTCCCATTCTCTGTCAGTAGGCAACTAGTAATCAGGGGGATTTAAACTTTGTATACTTATTGAGATGTCACTATGATATATGTAACTGTTGGTACAGATCATACGACTAAGAGTTTGACAGTAGACATTTTGTCCTAAACCAGGTCCTTTGTCATGTGATCAACGAACGGAATGAAAAATCCCATATTGACCCTGGTAAGACAACACCCAAGCACTGCTGGCTTTAAAAAACAATCACACACTACAGACTGGCCAGATTTTTCTGTGATCACACAGGAGCTAGGTGGAAGATAGGGACGCTCATGAAATACGTGTAAATTTGAAGACACAAAGTAATACTGTATTGTTGGCTTCATTTATATAGAAATTTCATGTTGTCAATCAGAATGTGTGAATATTGACTCAGTGTACAAAGTAAGATGTGGTGTTGGGTGGGGTGGGAGAAGGGGGTCTTCACGTGTGCTCTTATAGTATTTGAATCTCGGTATCCCCCTAATTTTTAACCTTTAACATTAGGCACATGACAAGGATCCCTATAATTGTGTGCTTAATTTCAAACACTGTTGACTATTTCTCAAACCCACAAATTTTTTCATGACTTTTTTAGAAGGGAGGTAGTGAAACAAAATTGATTTTATTGAGTGCGAAATCCACTGTAATTACTTTGGCTAATAGGACAGAAGAGAGTTGTGATTTACTGGAGTCAGTGCAAGTGTGGACCAAAATTGGAACATGTGATGCCTCTTGTGACTACTTCAGGAAGTTAATTAGTGACATAAAGCTAATTGGTAACCTCTGTTCCAGGCACGTGGAGCTTAGATCTACACTTCTCTTATAGATAGGCTCAACTCCTCGACATTTGCATAATTGTTATGAAATTTATCTTTACAAGGATCATGTTGACATGACTATGGAATGTATTTAGCTACTGCAACACTGTAAATAAGGACATATGGCTTACTCATCACATTCTACTTGTTAACGGTATAGCAAAGGGTCTTTAGTATTCTCAATGTCCTTGGTGACAGGTAGGCACAAAGGCCTTGATTTAAGCAATAGGCTGCTTCAGAAGAATTTATTTACTCACATGTGTTTATATTTAGCTGACCTTCACTGACAGAAACTGTATTTAAACAAAGATTCCCACCTCTCATGCATCACCATATAAATCATGATTACATATTCATTAAATTCAGAGTTAAGATCATTATGATGTTAATATGACTATTTTTAACCCTCTCATCATTCTTATTGAATATGTCACGCAAAACCACATTCCTGTGTCACTTCCTACATTTCTTTTGCCCTCTAACGCATACTCCCTATCTGAGGATGAATAGATGATAGACTACCACGACATTACACAATGACATTAAACAACTTGAGTTTGCCCTGGCTATCAGCTTCTGAAACCTGTGGCTCTTGTGGGCAAACAAGATGGTGAAAACTCAGCTAAGAGCCTGCACTTGCTGTAATTGTTCTCTTCCGAAACCAGAAGTAGTTCAGTAAGATTTCTCATTGAAACCAAGATGGATGTGGGGCGATAACAGTTGTGTAAATATTCAAAATACGAGTCATAATTTCCTGCCGCTTTGCAACTTTATCACATGTTGGAGTCGCGTGTTGTGGTAAAGAGCTGGTGTTTGTAGTTCATTTGGCTTCTGGAGGACGGCACTGTTAAGTAGAAATATGCTCAAGCTGTTTGGTCTTCACAAAAAACAGACAGGTAATGAATCATTTTATTCTTTACTTAGGGACTATTTACCTTGTTAACTTTGTTTATTGTTAATTATCTCCAGGATAGAAATTTGGGTGTAAATCGCATGTCTTTAGCTTGATTTGCCTTGTAAGAAAATCAATATTTGTGATACTGAAATATTTATATGAAACATTGAAATCAAGTTTTTTATTTTTACGTTTAGTCATTGATCTAGACTAACATATATTGATATAGTCCCTGAAATCAAGTTTTGTGGAAGGTTAAATATAAATAAGTCTGTAAGGGAACCCTCAAGTATTAAGGAACCTTTTTTTCTTGAGACGAAACAAATCTGAGCTGAGAACAGAATGGGAATGTAATGGGGTTGAATGTTGAATTCTTCTGGTTTGGGTGTTTCTAGACTGACATCTAGTCTCTGAACATATTTTACATAAAAAAGGCCAGCTGTTAAATTATCTGAGAAAGGTGGGGTAAAACCGAACTCACTCACTTACGCACTATTAAAGACTTGCATGTGCTGTGTTAGATATATTTGTTTCAGGGTCTGTATGACAGACTAAGGTATTCCTTCTCATTCTAAATACCTGTGTTCAGGTCATCACCTGGTTACAATGCTAAGAGTACATTCCTTGGATCTTCTGCTGTGACATTGATGGAATATTGTTATAAGAATGGGAGTAGGCCGTCTCCTTGGAGTAGTGTGGATAGAGAATCTTTCTGGAGAACAGATGTTTGGTGATTCAATCCCCTGCTGCGTCATAGCAAAAGATGATGTTTTTTGTTGCCCTGCCTGGCACTTGGCATTAAGGGGATAAAACAAAGACTGGTTGGCTTGGAGTGAGGATACTGTGTCTGTGTCTTTTTTTTTTGTAAATAACATTTCATGAAATTAATTAGGGATTTCAAAAGATATGTTAAATTTTCAGTATATACAGAAATACATTTACATTATCACTATTTGTTTATAAATCCTCCCAAGCTAGGCATAAACACAGGATCATATCTTTTGCAGCCCTATTTAGTAATGCTTTCTCCTCCTATGTGACTCAGGCCATGGTAATCATATAATTGTCATCGGGAAGTGATGACCAAGTCTGATATGTATCCTTGTGGTATGAGAAGCTCATTGGGAGTCGAGTCTGATAAGTTGCAGATTGAAGATGCGCTCTTATGACAGCTCGAAGAGCCCTCCCGATGGGTTCAGCCTTGTCTGATTGCCCTCCACTGGCAGATCCATTCTTTCCTCACTCGATATGGCGATAATGGAGTTCCAGTTGCTAATGACGTTTATTGATCTGTTAGGTACCCATACTAGCTATGTGATTACCTGTAAAGACTCCTAGAACTAAGGCAGACAGATTTTTGTCACACCAGCACATGTCTGATGTAATACAGCCCATGGTAGCTGTCTTTACTTGGGTCGAGTCGTAGGACTTGGGCACACAATTATAACAACCACACATGTCTGGTGACAGTCCCTGGTAGGATGCATGAGTATGCTTGTTAATTGTTAAAACAATGTTGGAGACCACTAGAAAGAGTTACTCTTAGTGGCTGGTATAGTATGAAATTGTACCCACAAAGTTGGATGAAGACTCATACTGTTGGCTTATAGTTATACTGACTCCAAGCAGATCAGTTCTTGTTTTGTCCTTTTAATGCCAAGAACCAGGCAGGTTGACATGAAGTACCATCTTTTAACATCTTTTTGTGTGACATGGCCAGGAATCAAACCATCAACCTTCCCTTTCTGGGCAGTGTTCTGTCCACTGACCTTCAGGCTGTGGATCAGTGTAGGAATGCGTGTTTCATGTGTTTCAGTTTAGGATGTAAGTTGAATGTCGGCAAGGATAGGCTTTAATATGTAGCCAAGGGGAGTTGCATCATGTCAAATGGATCCTCCAGGCTGATCGAAATCATGATTTGTAATAGGGAACCACTATTGAGGTCAGTAGTGGTTTTATTCTAGGCTCTTTCCTGCTCTGGTTACAGGCTCTTCCATGCACAATTTCAATGTTAGTGTGATACTTGTATAGTAAGGATAGTGTTGGGATATTAATTGTTTGGTGAATTACAGCAGGCATAAAGAGAAATATTGACTGTTCCAAGCCTTCAACACTCCACTCCTGATACATAGGCATGATAGGGAACTGACATAAAACTCCATTCATTTACTCCGTCAGTGGAGTAAGTTACCACAGTAATAACTCACTTCATTTGAAGTCTTGAGTGTGAGTTAATATTGCTTTACCTTACATCAACGTTTCCAGCTGCGAAAAAATTAGGGCTGTTATAATTCACCGATACCTGGGATATCATCAATACTTAGGTACACACAATACTTGAATCATCAGTTTGTGAGATCGAGATAGACTATAAATAGACCAGGAACTAATACAGTCACCTCCCGAAATAGCAGAAGTAGCATAGTGCCACCAGGTAAGAACCTGACGACGTGGTTTGCTGAAGAGGTGCCGACTAACTGTTACATTTAATAACCATCCCTTCATCTAAAACTGTTTTGTTCTTGTAGTTGTCTTTGTTGAAGTTTTTGAGATAATAATTAATAAATGTATGAAGAAAGAGGCGTTACTGCTGTTTTTCAGTTATTTCATCATTTCTTGATTTTTTGAAGCGGTTTATCGTGATACCAGTAGTATCACCAGTCCGTAGTGTGATATGAATCGTATCGCCAGATACCAGGCAATACTCTGCTCTGGAAAAAATGGCCACAAATGTACTTCATGTATGAAATAATAAAATATGACATAAGCTTTCTGTCTGATATCACAGAAGAGATATGTTTACTATTTAGCTAGATAAAGTTTTCAGGTTTGCAATAAAATGTCTGTAATGTTTTAATAACTAACTTGGAGATAATGAATATGTGGAATAAAATTAATAATTGGCCAATCATTCATGCATCACTTCATACAGAGTAATCAAGATACGAAGTAGGACAAATTAGAATCAATAATTCTGAAGAAAGATATCCATAAAAAACTATTTTCTCAATTTCCAGGTCAGTAATCACCATGCATCATCCAAATACCGCCATTAGTGATTGCATGAAAGTTGCTCATAACGACTTGCCGCTCACCAAGGTGTTAGATTTATGAGCGTGTTCGATAACTCGGTACAGATCACTGACAATTTCCCCTATAGACCATTCTGTATGTTGTCACAAGTGGGTGATTTTATGGAAGTTTGATGGGCAGTTTACTGTTGAAGTGTAATTTTCCCCCATGGCCAGCTGGAGTGGTATTGATCTGTAATCTGCTGCATGTCTTACTACATGTATCAGGGCTTTGTGGGAAACATGCCTTGATCTTTATGTATAGCTCTGTACAGTGTTTGTGTTATGAGACAACCATTTTACTTTGATCTACAATAAGTCCATATGTGTGTTTTTTAAATTTTTGTCTGTTCATGAATAGAGCTTTGAGAGTTATAAAGTTGATGGCTTGTATCAAGTAAAGCCTTGAGAGTTATGAAGTTGATGGCTGGAATCAATGAAGTTTCACTGAAGGAGGTAAAGGTGCCTGTGATGTTTCTATATTCTGAGATGTTTGTTTTGCAGATATATATGTGTTGACTCTTCTGAAAACGCAGATCTGAATTGGATGTATAACAAAAGTCCTGCTTGGTCTATTTCACATATCTCATGAACCGCAACTTGCATTGCAGAGTTGCAAACCAGAAACCTTTGAACGTCTGTTCAAATCCTGGTTCACCCCGATTGTGTTTCTAGGTTTGTCAGCACCATACCCGTGCTTGTGGATTTCACCAATGGTAAATGTCTGAGATCTGCATCACTTCAGGTCATCCATTGTTCAGCAACCACATTTTTCAACTCCTTAGGTGACAGTTGACTATTAGATTTGAAAATAGCTCTGATACTTTCATTACAAACGAATAGTTACCCTTAGGACATCATTCCAGTATTTCCTCATGGTTTCTACCTATTGACATTTGGCTAAGACTCAAGAACCAATGCTAATTCCCCTCTGTGTGTTTCATGTGTGTTTGCTAACATTAGTAGGTAGAGAGCTTGTGTGGCTACCCTTGGACATGACTTGGATGCCATAACAGGTGCTTGTTGTGGGGCGGTCATTTAGGAGGTATGTGGAGAATGGACCCTAGACATGTAGCAGTAATCTCTAGATTGACCATGACCTGATCACGCAGACTAAAGTAAATCTCTGGACCCTGTTTTGGTCTCAATGTATGAAACATTTGTGAAGTGGATGGTTGCGGGACATCTTAGATGATCAATTCCATCTTCAGTGACTGTCAGACTCAGAGTGTATTTAGATGGGTTAAATTTCTTTCACTGAAACGGGGTGGGAAATGGCATAGTTGTTAGTACTGTAGATACATGTCTTGGGCATGTGTCTACTAATAAACATCCTACTAAAAAAGGGTCAAGGACCGCCGATTCTTTCATATTACTATAAATAATCTTGTCATGGCATTTATATGAAAGAATCGGGTGGTCCTTAACCTTGTTGTTTTTTTATAATTCAACTAAACATCTTGGATCCTTCATGCCTGTATTTGAATCCAAGTATAATACCGTATTCGACATAATAAGCGCCCCCTCCTAATAAGCGCCCACAGCGATATTTGCTAATATATTGGCTTGTGAACAATCCAAATTAACATCCCTTCCAATTGATCAATGTACACAAGACTTATTTATTCGTGTATAATACGCAATCATGTGTTTACTGTGTTATATGCACCCTTAATTATGGGCAATTAAATTCTGGAAAATATATCTGTCGTGTATGGCTGTCAGCATAAACCACGGAATTTACGATCTTTCAACTCTCTTTTTTCTCTCACCAAAATTATATTCTAATAAGAGCCCCCCTATTTCTAATTTTGAGAGCGCCCTGGGCGCTTATTACGTTGAATACGGTATTTTAGATTCTTATGTTATGCATGTCTCTAGAGATGTTCCAAGGGACTAATCTAGACCTAACAGGCCGACTTTGGCCCAATGTCTGCAGCACATGTCATTAAAAATTGGTAAATTGAAAAAATAAATTTCCCAATTTATGTAATAATTAATACCTAATTTTCTAGCTTTGTGGAGGTAACCTGGCACTGATAACAGGACCAGTATAGGGGATAATACATTGAATCTCAAAATACTGGGTAAAAATATCCCTGAATTTATGAAAATAACAACTTATAAAAATCCAAATGTTGAACAAAGTAACAATTTTATCCCAAATTGCTTGCCAGGGGCACTTAGTTTAGAATCCTAGATAAATCCCAGTAGTTTATATGTATGCTTGTAAAATTGACTGAAAATACTTATGCCCTGAAATTCCTATGGAACCCATGCTGGTAGTATCTTATCAGACTGTGGTTTCGCTGTAGGTAATAGATAAGTGAAGAAGGCAAAACTATCATATTTCCCTAAACATCTGATGTGTCTTGTTTGTCCATATGGGAAACAGGGATAAATAATAGTATCTGTCATTTTTGAAGATAAATGTCTATGTTAAACTGTCACAAGTACAAGTTTTCGAGGTGTCTGGGTTTTGAGTTTTGGCACTGATTTTATTTTCACCTCTGTAATTGATGATTGATGGGTTCATTTGGTTTTAAACATTGCACTTGTTACGCACCTCTAAAAGAGACAGGCCATGAGGTAGTTCATTGGTTGGTATGCCAGGATTGATTTTCTGATTCAGTTTGTGAAGCCCATTCTTGGTGAACCTCTTCTTGTTTACTGCTTAAGTGTTGCAAAATCAGCACTAAACATGCTTAACTTGAAGACTGTGCTGAAACCTTTGTTGTTGGCATGGGAGGACCACATGTCTAACGAACTGCAAGTTGCTGTGCATAGTTTGATCGTGGTTTGAATATCAGTATGCTTCTAGGTTAGTCAGCAACATACCCATGCTCATGGGTTTCAACAAACTGGTAAAAGTCCGAGACATGCATCACTTCAGGCTGTCCACCCTCATTAAGCTTACACGCCGTGATATAACTGGAATACTTTTGAAAGTGGCGTTTAACGCAACTCACTCACACACTCTGAACTGTGACAAAACCTTTGTGTCAACCAGCTCAAACTTGTCTTGTGGCATTATGTTTAGTTGATGATACAAATATACTGATATGTGGACTATTATTTGCTGAACTTCCAAGACTAAAGAAGTTTCTATGGACTTTGAGCATTGGTCTAGTATTGTTGAGGGAGCAGACTGAATGTCACTTATTCATACTTTATTATTCATGGAGAAGATGGAACTAGTATCAACTTAGCTGGCCAAAGACCTTGGTTTGATCCTTGTGGTTGAAACAAAAAGCAAAGTCTAATATTAGTGTCTTTGGATGAAAAATAAAATTCTGATAAAACCTCATGAATTTCAGTAGAATTGAGTGAGTGAGTGAGTGGTTTTAAGCCGCTTTTAGCAATATTCCAGCAATGTCATGGCTGGGGACACCAGGAATGGGCTTCACATATTGTACTCATGTCTTCGTCGTGAAGAGCGAACGCTTTAACCACTAAGCTACCCGACTGCCCCCATCTTCAATAGAAGCAGGGCGGTCGGGTAGCCTAGTGGTTAAAGGGTTTGCTCATCACGCCGAAGACCCGGGTTCGATTCCCGACATGGGTACAATGTGTGAAGCCCATTCCCGGTGTCCCCCGCCGTGATATTGCTGGAATATTGCTAAAAGCAGCGTAAAACCATACTCACTCACTCAATAGAAGCATGCCAGCAGGTGTGGAAATGAGGAGCAGGCAGTTAGTAGAAGGTGTCTTGAAGGCCTATGGAAGTTCAGATGTGTTTGGATGGTTAATTATCACTGTTTGGATAAATAATATTTTTAAATTTCTTCCATTAATGTATATAATTGTTGCGAATACTCTACATCAGGGGTCCGGAAACCGTCATATGCGCCGGACATGTCCGATTGGGAATCTCAAATGTCCGGTTTAAAATATTGCTTACCGGACATTTAAATTTTTCTGTCCGGACATTTTAAAAAGTATTGTCCGGACATTCTTAAATTTTGACCGGACATGATCAACAGTTAGGACTGAGCAGTTTCTGTCTGCAGTTGTAACACATTGAAGATTATCTACACTGACAAGCTTTGTTTGTTTTGATTGCTGTAAATACATCGTACCTACAATGACAATCGGTCAATCACTGTAATAGGCAATAAACTGAGTTGACACTGATTAATTGAGGAATAAATAACTGAGAACATTTGGTTAATTTGAGTAATATGTGTTTACAACTGTACATAAATACCTTGCATCATCGATGTACCTCATTATCCTCACAATGCTAAGATACGTAACCTCAGACAAGAAGCCAAAGCGTGACGACAGCTAGTCGACCGATGCAGATCAGTCGAGCGGATCTGCCAAACCCTCAAAGTCTGAATGATCATTTTGTAAGTCGTGGCTAACGACTTTCCTTGGCTGACATACTATGAGGATTTGCAGATTTTATTGTTTTCAGTAGCTAGTCGTATATTGAATCTTGATTGACCGCCATTTTGCTTTCTGTGACGATTGATATCATTTTTTTTTTATGGTCAATAATTAAGTACAGATGAAAAAGTATTCAAATAACTATTGCTATCAACGATAGTTTAGGATTTAGGATTATATTATCTGTCTTGTTTTTAAATAATCTTTAGTTTAAAAAAAACACTTTTCCCGTGAGGTCACGTGATAACCAAATATGGGATAATAGTCTCGATCCAAATGTTACAACGCGTACACTTGAGCAGACTCATGAATATTAATTAGACCGTTCACAACGTTGACAGATCGTTATTATAACAGAAACAAACATATGTTTTCCATATATATCTAAAATGATATTATTTGTTATTAATTGTCCGGTGAATTAAACAATTTAAATTGAAACAATTCATAATTCATCATATTATGAATACGTAACAACTTGTAATTTGTGTGTAAAAAGTCGTACTAAAACACGCTGTTTGAAGGGGGCGTGGCATAAATGTAAATGTCCGGTTGGGATTTTAAATTTTCCGGACCCCTGCTCTACATCTATTACATCATCGCATATGAACATCAATCTTCTCATTCATCAATGTGGTCTCTCTGCTTCATTGAAAGATACAGCAGTCATGTCAATGCCCTCCTCCCACTATGCTAGCCAAATTGTGACATAACTCTGAAACAAGGAAACTGATGAATCTAGCATTCTGATACAGCCCTATCCTTATTATTAAAGGTCATATGAAGTCAGCTGATAGTCCAGTATAGCTACAGAACATTGTACATGTCCTGTCTCTTTCTCCCTCTCCCCCTCCCCCCCTGGACAACCAGCAAGTTTCCCACTAATGATAACAATGTTGAGCTAGATTGAGTCTGATGTCAGAAACGGACATGGTGCTTAAGAAAACAGGAAAACCACCCCAACATTCCTGGCCTGGTTGGGATTGTGGAGGCTTGTGGTATTACCAGTGATTGTTTCAATAGCAGACTGCAAGATGACCAGAGGAAGGGCTTAATGTGTAGGCTATTGTACATAGGCTCTAGCTGCATGCCTTGTAGACAGTACTGGCCTTTCATTCCCAGTTCCTCATTGGTACAATGTTGAAAGACGATGCCTGGTGTTTCCTGCTGTGATATTACTGTAATATTGCTGGAATATTGCTAAAAGAAGCATAAAACTCACTCACTCACTCAGAGGTCCAACATACTATTCATGTTTTAGTTATAAGACTCTTTGAATGTTCACCATGCTAGTCTCATTTGTTGGCTTGAATGAAGTCTGGTGAAACAAACACAAAAAGCAGTCCCTAATTTGATGTAGTGGTGACAAGTATGTGTGATTCATTAAACAGTCTTATTTCTGTTCATTTTTGGGACCATACAGCTGTCGATGTAAGAAAGTATTTTGGGGGGCATGAGATAATACAATTGGCTCTTGTAGTTAGCGAGTTGATTACTTAAATAAATGTTTAAGTTTGGTATTGCTCAATTCACCCATTTCGAGGCAAAATTGTTAAGCCTTTGCAGTTGTTGAATGTAGGATTTGTCTTAGTCAATATCAAACTTGACATTAATCCATTATGATTATATTCAAGTGAAGCCTGACTTGCAAAATGTTACAGGGTAATATTTTCTATATCATACAAGTGTAGTCACAATGGACAGCGCTCATGAAAAGTTGACAACATTGCCTGTGTAGTACGAGGGTGTCTGAGACTCCATAGGGCATGTCAATAATCCTCAGTTTTCTATCAACCTGCATTCCCACTGCTTTATGTTAGGTAAATATTATTGACTGGCCATTGCAAATAGGATAGGCTTAACTGTGTCTGGTTAAATAGAATCTTAGAGGATGTAATTAATGTATCCATGTTTGCTCCAAGAGGTGTAAAGTTGAGTAGAAAATTAGGAATGGGATCCAGCTATTGTGACCAGGAGTCGGATTCTGACTTGACAGAATTAATGCCATTGTGGCCTGTGCCTGTCTTGTTGGTGGCTGTGACAGTTGGAGATGAGACTTGCTCATAGACAATCTCCAGAAACAATATCCCAGAGGTACCAATTGCAGTGTGTGGCAGGTCTGCATTAAGGGATCCCAGTTTGGCCCAGGTTTGGGTTGATGTAAGCTTAAACAGTAGTTGATGTTATCATACACATTTAACTGTCCTGTTCGTTGCAAGTATGGGAGGCTGAAGGAAGTTGTTACACTTCAATACAGTAAAATTTAGTTTATGGCTGGCCCAGCAAAACCTAATTGCACACTGAAGACCTGGATGCCATTGTACAAAGCAATCTTAGCACTAATGTGATTGTAACTCTGATACCTTAACATAGACTTATGACAGTCATAGCGCTTAGGTTGTTTTGTTCAATGACACCCAGTCAGTCTTTAGTCCTCCAAGGGATCTTAGCGCTAGGGTGATCGTAACTCCCATACCTTGACAAAGACTTAGTTGTAGCATTTAGGTTCTTGTACAATGACAGTAGATTCTTAGACCACAAAGGGATCTTTGGATCTATGTAACTCCCATGCTTTAACATAGTGCAAGGTCTTAGATTGTTTTGTGGAACATACAATAGTCAGTGGCACTTTTCAAGGGTGTACGCTACTTTTGTTTTTGAACAAGGTCAATGTACAGGTTGTATTCTGGCGAGTCTAGTATTATGTAATCTCATCCACACTACCTGGTTCAGTTTACAGTCTTGTGAAGAATGTCAGGATCTTTCCTCTGCCCTTCCTTACATTTGGGAATATTTAAAGGTCTCCAGGCTGCTGGTAAACAAATACAGGGACATATTTTGCTCCATCAGAATTCAGGAACACATGGTGAGGAGACACAGTTTCCGTTGTCATTAGCTGAGGTCTCACAATAAAGTTTTGAGTCTGTTTTTTCTAACCTAGGTTGTATAATGTCTCACAAGTACTAGGTTCAAAAGTTTGATGAAAATATTATTTATGTTTATCTGATGTGATGGTTTAACTTTTTGTATGGAAGAATGATACTGTTACATATGACACTTGTAGTTTTCTAATGTAGTCAAATAAATGGGTGAAAAGATTAAATAATGTTTGAGCATATGACCTTGTGTTGATGATGCGATTTGATTGCAGAAACTATCTGAGAACAACTGATTAGTTTATTCACTGATGGCTGTCATCTCTTTGTGTGCAAATAGTGGATGCCATTGGCCAAACCAAAATCTGTGATGTCTAGTCTTATCCAATCAGTGATCCAGTGTAGATGATTGATTATGACAGTTATTGGTAGTGTCATGGTATCAACACAATAGTCAATCAGCACCAATGTCCTGCTAGCAACATCACAGATTTGATTGAGTCTCACATTTCAGAATATGGTATATGTTGGGTAAAAGTCTCTTTGGGGTGTGACACTGTCACTGTACGATATGAAAACTATGTTGGGAAGGGATGTGAGATGGTTGATGTAGGATATTAAAACTATATTTGGTTAAGGACATGAGACTGTCTATAAAGGACAGTGTTTGGCAAATGCTCCATGCAGAAACAGTGATAGTATTCTATAAACTACAAAGATACATAATATGTCAAGATTTAAGATATGAATGTTATTAGATATGACTGATGTTAAGGTAAAATCAGATTTCTGATGAACCTAATTTTCAGAGGTCATTTTCAGTAATTTTGATTTTCCTGCAATGATGATGGATGATATCACAGACTAGGGAATTTCCCACAGAATTAAAAATGGTGAATTATATTAGTGTGTGTGATGTAATTTTATTCAACTTGGAAGTGAGGGTTGAAGAGGAGGGACATATATGTCCCTGTGGCATCCAGGGGTAACACTCTTAACCATAACATTCAACATAGATGTAGGCGAACAATCGACTGAAGCACGAGTTATCTTTCAATGTCTTATGATCAGTAAAGTAGTCCGTCATAATCTGACCTCAAGTCATGACCCTGGAGTAGCCAATCATGGTCCTGGAATTCAATGTCACACATGTTTGATACCAGTTATATCAAATGGGTTTCTCACCCACAGGTGTGTAAGAAATGCATGTCTCTCATAAGGTTTTGTCACTGGGAGATGATAATGTTCTTCATGAGACTTTCATCTCGTTGATATTAAACATGCAATATTTGTATTCTATTGTGTATGTCAATGTTTTTAATTAGTCATGTTCATGTTTTGTACCCTGCCCCCTGTGGGTGATTATGTTCAATAAATCTTCTTCTACATCAATATTAGTATTGATGCCAATTTGGAACTGCTCAGTTCAGAATTTCGGGAACTGAATGACTAAAGGAAAGCATAGCTGGTCAACTTCAGGTCTGAAGACTTCAGAAGTATGTTCTCTTCAATCTCGGTGAAAGCCGATATCACGTGTGTGTTATGCTCTGTTGAGGACTGCATTAGATCACTGTTTGGAAGAGAGCCAACAGGAAGTCCTGGGATGTACATACTTGTCTACCGGAAGAATCTGATGGTGGAAATTAAATCATAAAGGTTCCAGTTTTTAAGTACTTCTTTGTTGTTGGTACTACCCTCAATTGCATAAAGAACCTTTTCAGAGCCCTGATATTTGATAATCTGTAAGCAGGTGCTTGCTTGTCTTCAGAGGGTGGCTATCTCAAAGACTGTCGTATTAACAGGAGGGAAGGCCTTGGCTTGGATATGTCATTGAATTCCAGTCTTCTATTTGTAATCAAGGATCTTTCATTATTTTATCAACAACCATGGAACTACTTTGACAGGTGGAATAAATGGTAGTTTTGACTCTGCTATGCAACGGTCAGTTACTTTGAGACATTTGATGGAATACTTCATGGCTTCATTCTGGGCTGGTCTTCTTCTAAGGCTGGGGTTCTCTCCATAGCATAGCATCAGTGTATGTATATTGACCTGGAATTGGATCAATTACATTCAGAGTTGAATCTTGCACAGGTTTCTGTCCCTCTGACTCCAAGAGGAAGTCTGCACTAGCTCTGCATGTCAACCTGGAGATCAGATTGGACACTTACACATCCCACACCAAGAGCCCAGTGGATAGTGTGTTGGATTGTCAATGAGTTAACATGGGTTCAATTAATTACATGGCCACATTGTTTGAACTATTCAACTAATTTATTTCTAATGTGCCCTAAATTGACTATTCAAAATGTGAAAATCTTTTCTTGAATAAAGATAGTGTAGGATAATATGTAGATATATTCTTTATATAGACAAACCAATCAGAGAGAAAGTGTCAATTGTATTTGTCAAGCAGTAGAGGTGTAACCATACGATGGGGTCTCGATATGATACATTCGTAACCCTTAATCATTTGTTAATAAATTTCAGAGATCAAAGATGGGACATAGTAGGGCAGAATCAAATTGGTAGAGGGCACTGTGAATGTTATATCCTACCATGAAACACTAGAGAATCTGCATGAGCTGCTGGTTGAAATTTTCTGTTTTTATTCACCAATATAACTTGTAATGAAATGTATCAAATGTATCGCAAAACAGTAGTCGTAAGTCAATGTATTGTATGAATGGCCTGTATTGCCATATTGTTACACCACCAGTAGATAGGATTAATCTTTGTGCAGACAAAGTGACACTTGTATCTGTCCAAGTCTGTACACCACACGACCGCCTCCGTGGTCCTGTGGTAGAGCGTCCGCCCGGAGAGCGGAAGGTCCGGGGTTCGATCCCCGGCCGCGTCATACCAAAAGACGTTAAAAGATGGTACTTGTTGTTACCCTGTCTGGCGCTCGGCATTAAGGGGCTAAAACAAGGTCTGGTCGGCTCGGAGTCAGTTTACTGTGTCTGAGTGGGGTATTCATGTTAAAACTGCGGCATGGTATCTCAGTGAGCTAGCACTATAAATCGGCATCAGTCCGGACTAGTACAAGCAGCCACACAAACACATACTCGTACATGCACGTCGCTATATAAGTGCAATAATCTTGGACGCGACGTTAAACCCCATTTCACCTCACCTGTACACCACACAGTAGATATTATTTTTCTTAACATAGACAGGTAGGGTTACACCACTAGTAGATAGGATTAATCTTTGTGCAGACAAAGTGACACTTGTGTCTGTCCAGGTCTGTACACCACACAGTAGATATTATTTTTATTTACATAGACAGGTAGCGTTACACCACTAGTAGATAGGATTAATCTTTGTGCAGACAAAGTGACACTTGTATCTGTCCGAGGTCTGTACACCACACAGTAGATATTATTTTTCTTTATATAGACACACCTTTCACTTACACAGTGTCACTTGTGTCTGTCCTAGACTGTAGTGTAACATACCCATGTCCCAGTAACACTGTATCTGTGTTGTAACCTAAAGATATAGACAGATAGTCCCCTCATTTCTCTTTCATCTCCTCCACAAGACTTGTCCAGCAGCTCTGTGTATTGTAATGGGGAGATAACGTCAGTTTTACTGCTCTATTTATTCTCCAGCCAGAACAGAGCTTATGGCTTGTCAGGCAGTTGTTTTCCATCTCCATTGAAAGGCACATGTCAGGACCTCTTTGAGGCCCCAGATGAATGGGAAAGATATTCTTACCAAATAATTAATTGCACATTGATCTCTTTCTGTTTAAAAGGATTTTTTTAAAGAGCTAATTAATATTTAGAAACTAAGCAAAACCCATTCAATAATGTTTGGTGTATTCATTGAATTGTGCATATTTTCCAATTGTCTATTTGCCTGAGTTTGGAGCCCCATGGTGTGCACTCATTGCTCCCAGTTCCCCAGACTTTGTGAGAGGCTTTCCATCTGGCTAAGGTTAAAGACCTGCACATGCTGTCATGACATTTTCAACAAATCAGTTTTTTCTAAATGGAGCAGAATCTTGCATAATTAAAATTTTCTTCTTCGTGTCTACAACTTATCACATGTGTTAAAGAAAATCACAAACAGCTGTGGCAAGAGTTGTAAAATGTAGGAAGAGAGTTTGGATTGGTGTAATGGATATGACTTAAGCCTCCAATTAATTGAGATGTCCAGTGTTAATGAACCCTGTACTCTGGGGCTTCCAGTATTCACACAAAGTGCTTTGAATCCATTTCAGCCCCAAGGAATGTATATAATCATCAATACTCTTTGCTTCTCTGGGTAGAGAAATACATTGGATGACAAATTACTGTAAAGCATTTGGTTTGTGACCCTGATGGCTCTTCCCACTTGTGGCCTGGCTGCATTAGTGTGATCTTGAACCCTAATGCTTGGATGATAGCTCCCACATCACTTACTTCAAATACTTGTTTGTTACCTTCAGACATGAGGGATGGACCAACTGGTTAAGGTGATTGGTTGTCACACCTAGAATGTTTCTGAGGCCCATTTTTAGAGTTGAGGATTTGAGACCTGCACCTGTTTTAGAAGACGTGCTGAAATTAAGATAAAATCATGTTTATTACTTTGAATACACTCTTGTATTTAATGTATTCAGGCATGGTGTGTGACCCCTGAAGATCCAGGTTAGATTAGGTTTTCAGTAACCCATTCTTGCTGTAAGAGGTGATCATGCTTGTCGTATTTGGTGACTGATGGGTTCATGTGGTCAAGCTCGCAAACTGCGTGGATCGATGCTCATGACATCAATCACTCGATTATTTACAGACTACAGTCATATTGCTGGAATATTTAGTGTGGCATTAAACAAGCCAAAAACACAACAAAAACAAAACAAACTTGTTACTGAATATGTCATCATGTCAGGTTAAAATCTGCCAAATCAGCACATTTTGTTAAATCTAGTTTACAGATACCTGTTTGGGGATGAGCATGTATTGCTATGATTATGCCACTTTCTGGTATGGATTAAGGATTGGTGTGCACTCCATGAATATATCCTGTTGTGGGGGTAAAATCTGCCAACTCGACACAATGTTGTGTGCCCTGTAGCCTGTGGCTTATGTAATGAGGCTCCAGACTGCACAGGGTCACATCAAGTTTGTAAATGAATTATTCTTTCATCATCAAATAATGGAAGCCAGACGGAAGTAAGGGCAAGACTAGAGATGATGCGACAGATTGGGGATGAATATTAATAGAAAAATTTCCCCTGCGATAGCATAAATACTGATGGTAATTTATTTATCTGGAACATAATCTCAGTCTAACATGAGGGTGTGTATGGTCTTGGGTCAGAGGCCTTCTGTAATGGTTGGGTGTAGAATGTAAGTCTTCAGATGGACCTGTTTGTGAATATAAGCATGGATGAGGTGGAGCAAGTTGAAAATACAATATCAAGTCCATGCTGTGCTGTCAGGATAGTGTCAAGCCCAGTAGATGATCAGATGGTGGCAAGCTGAATACATACATACACCCAAAACACAAGTGTCAAAACCTGTGATGTCCCCCTGGGACTTCGTTCAAATGTGCCTCTGTTCACCCAGCAGGGATATGTGAGGTGGATGTAAAAATCTTCTAGCACCCCTAGGCAGCTTGGGTTGTATACTCTCCAGGGAGTTGAGAATGATAACTGGAATGCAAACAGATCCACTGGTTGGAGAACAAATAAGACTGCTTTTTAGCAGATCTGGATACCTGCAAGATATAAATGTATGATATAATAATATTTCTTGTATATTGATAAAAGCTATGTAAAACATCTCTCTCTCTCTCTCTCTCTCTCTCTCTCTCTCTCTCTCTCTCTCTCTCTCTCTCTCTCTCTCACTCTCACTCTCACTTTCTCTCTCTCTCTCACTCGCTGAAAATACCTTGTATATCTGTAACATGCTTCATACAAGGTCTAGATACTGGCTGGAGATTTGAGTTTCACTCTAAACCAATAATGTTTTTCACTTACTGCCCTTCTCATTAGAGAAAATATTACAGCTAGAGCTACTGTGGGATGGTAGAAGTAAGCCATGAAGATTTATTTGCCTGAAGTAAAATGACACAGAGTAGTACTTTTGACATTAGACCATCTGTTTTGGCATACTGAACTAATCCTGAGTGATATTGCGTATATTTAATCAAGGCAGACAACCTGATGTTGCTCGTGTCAAATGACACATCATCATGATGTTGGGTTTCAGGTATATGCAGATGCTGAAAGAAAGTTCTTGAATGTCTGGCAAAAGGGGTTGCTCTTTGGACACCTCTCTGTACTATGTACTACTTGGAAGCTCTTTCTCTCCAGTTGGCCTTTTGTATGATAAGATGTCGTCCTGCTACTAGGATGTTTTGTGGGAAAAGACATCAAAGCGATGTTAATACTAAACACAGTGGCGTGTGTCTGTGTGTGATCACTGTAATAGATGACAAGTGTGATCCTGTGGTACATGCTATGTATGTCAACTGAGACAGAATCACTGCCAGAGTTGCTGAAGCAAGACTTTCTGACTTTCTAAAATAAATACATAAATAATGTTTGAAATTCTACTAGCCCTTAGGATTTCTTTAACATTAACAAAACTCATCCCGACTGGAGGGCTAGTGCTAATTTCTATCCCTGATTGATAATTGATAAATCATTGAATTGTTCCAGATTTGGTTTGATCACACAAATAGAGTCACCAATTCTATCCTCATGTGATGTTTTTTAAAGGAATTTTAGAATTGCCTATATCTCCAATTTCCTTAGCTTTGACCTGTGTATTAGTTGTGTTATAATTATATGAAGTGATTCAGAATAGCAATTCTACTAATAGTAATAGTCTATAATTTTTCACAAACCAGAAGGTTCAGTCCAATAAATTGATTTTGAGTGTTGTAATTTAACTTTTAGAATTGTATTAAGATTAATAGAGTACAGATGTTGGTAGACATGTCGGTGGACATGTAGGTAGGATGAACGGTGTTGGCCAAGACTGTATCATAGATTTGGTTCTGTACCATAGGCAACGGCCAGTTCTGTCCACTTGGTTCCTGAGTTGCACAATCATTGTTTCCTTATTCTGGTGGTCAGCGATAGAAACCAACTGTTTTAATCCACTGTTCCTTATAATGATGGCTTATAGCAAAAAAGCAGAAAAAGGGGGCAAATTTCTACAAGTACTTATGATACTAAACTATTGCGCAGTTTGGTAAGGACTTTAAGACTGGCACCAATTTCTATCACTGCTCTGGCCACATAATGTAAAAATCATGACATAATCAAGCTGCTGCTTGATAAATGTGTATGTTATATTGTCAGCAGGAATATCATATTGGTGATTGCCTGTAAGCGCTGGTTTCATATCCTATCGTATTTATTGGAAACTTGTGTTTTCCTGAACAAATGCCCAAATGAGATTCATATACATAACAAGCGTACCTCATTCTGAGATGTCCCTGAGGTTAGAATGTGTCTCCCAGCACCCCATTGCAAGAAGCCACTAAATTTGGAACCTTTGTGGATTCATTGTTGTTTCCACAGCAACCTGTGCGAGGTAAGAAATGACAAATTTGATCAGGTGGTCAGGCTCGGTTACTTGATGGTTGGCTTGTCATCGTACCCTGACGGCATGTATCATCGCTCATGTTATCAGTCGCTGGATTGTCTGGTCCAGATTAGATTATTTTGGCTGCGGACATAGAGCTGGAGTATTGCTTTGTTGTGTTGCATTGAAAAAGAGACATGCACTCACTAAAATGTTATTTAAATAGTGATCAGAGGCCACAATGGGTGCTGACTGTGGATTGTTCTGTGATATGTATGATCAACCACCTTGAAAAGTTCTACCCGAATGTGTGTCATGCAGTGATGGACTGATTTTCAGGCTGTCAACAGTGTTCGAAATTAAGAAGAGTCCTGGGGTCCTAAAGTATTTGAATGTAGCCTTTTAGGTGTTGAAGGGAAATGGGGTTTCACATTGCGTTCAAGATTGTTTTACTTATATGGCAACATGCATGTGTGTGTGTGTGGCTGCTTGTATACCATGGGTCATGTCCTGAAGAGAGTGTGTTTTTCTTCTGACATGTATGTAGTTTCCTATTTTTCATCATGTTTGGGTAAGCTGTTTGCTTCAGGGTCCTGTTGTTCTGCTAGCATTGTATGGGATTACCACACCTTTCTCATTGGCATGTATGAGTTATTTTGGAAATTGTATTTCCTGGACCCAAGGAGTGATATGGTTAGTTCCAGCCACATCAGTAGTATTCATGTACAAGTCTTGTACTCTGGTTGTAGATCAACACAGCCCAACCTATGATATCCCGTTACTGTCTCTTTGCGTTGTCATAATGGAATATGAATGTTCTTTGAAGAAGGGGATTGTAATATAATTTGCATTTCCCCTACAGCTTTTTGTCTTTGTTTATCATGTTTATTATTCATTCTGTTTTTATGAAAGAATGGGTTTGGGATTAGATATTTCTGAGGATCTTATTTGGAGATCAGGTATGTACTTCTGAAAGCTATGGGAACAAATCCTGCATTAACTTTTCAAAGTTAATCATAGAACCTGGATGCATTAAGCCTATTCATGAAGCTGTCTTAGCTCCAAGATTGTCATAAAGGTGTTTAGATCTTTGTTATATCTGTCCTCGATTCTGTCTTAGCACTAAGTTATCTTAAGTTTACGACGAATCTGACATGTCTGACCTGTCTGACCTGTCTTTGGAACTTATGCATTGACAAGGAAAGACCACACTGGTCATATATGACTAGTCCGCAGGTCATTTAGGACTAGTAGCTGTTGTAATATAACTAGATTTGGGGGAAAAACAACCTGTCCCCCAAAACTTTCACTGATCCCGGACTAAGGGACTAGTGGCCGTATCTATTCCTGATTAACATTTCAAAGTTGATCTTAGTACCTGGATATTGGGTGGTGGGCTAACCTGATATTGGGTGGTGGGCTAACCTGGCTAACTGTGTTACCTCATTGGTCAGAGATTCAAGGTTTGATAGTTCCCTGTGTGTAATGTGGTAAGCATATTCTAGCTGACCCCAACCATGATAACTTTGCAATACTGCTAAAACCTGACACACTCACTCATCCTGTGACTTTCAGTATCTTAAAATTTCACTACAGTGTGGAACTGATCATATAGAGTTTTTGAATGGCATTATGGAAGTGATGCACATAAGAAAGAGAATTTATGGATGTCAACTTCTTTATAATGCTCGTATGGGGTTTAGTAATATGTATACCTTAGTTTGATGTAAGATTCAAATTTTGGAATTGCATCTGTATCTGTGTGTTTCACGACTTCACAATCAAGTATGTAACACCACTGGTGACCTTTTGCCATGTCGTCAATCACCTGAATTTTTCATAACATTGTCATGTTAGATATTGAATTCCAGAGAGGAGAGCAAGGTAGACTATGACCTTTGAGTATTGACTCCACACACTGAACCCTGAGAAACTAGTCATTACACAAATTGTGGCAGAGAGTGACAGCCCAAGGCTGTCTGAGGTCGGATTATCCCGAAATACCCACATCTTCTTTTTGGCTGCATGGCTTGTTATGTCCCTGTGCCCTTGGTGCTGGACCATTCTTCGCAGAACTGGAGTTAATTTACCGTACCCCGTTTATCAAAGATGCATCTCCAGGCTGGATGCTTTCATTTACCAATTAAAGATGTTGTGGAAAATCTTGTGTATTTCTGGTGTTCGACTTGAGTCTATTACCAAGTGTCGATCGTAGCTGTCAGAATATTCAAGCATGTATTGTGCATCTGCACATTGAATCACAGGGTTTGTAGGACATGTGAAGGAATTTAACATGCATAACTATGTTGTAAGTGTCAGACAGGTGTCCTTGGTCAGAGAACCTCTTAGTGATATTTCAGTACCAAATTGTAGGTCAAAACAGTGAAGTAGATCTTAAACTTCTTTTTGAATCTCTCTCTCTGGCACCGAATTGGTTTTCCAGTACTCCATGCTTGTCTTTAGAGCTGACTAAAATTGATTGGTAGGACATTTTGCAGTCTGTGCCAAAAACTTTTGAGTCTACTAGCCAGAATGTGTTATAATATATATGGATTATTGTTAGCAGATATTACTAGTCCGAACAGAATTTTTCTAAACTATTGGCTGCTGAGTATTTCAAGTAAATGGATGGGTGGCTCCTTGCTCACAAATCATCCATTGGTTTTGTGGTCGAGAGCAGCAAATGGATGGACGGATGACTCTTTGCTCCCACTTTGGTCCATTATGGACCATTGATTTGATAAAGTGTAGTAAATGGATGGATGGCTTTTGATCACAGTCAACCATTGGTTTGTTTGCCTGGTCAACTAGTACATGGATTGGTGGCTCCTTGCCTCCATCAATACATATTGGTTTTATGGTCAAGGGTAGTAAAAATGGATTACTCTGTCTCAAAGTCCCTGAACCACATTATTATCCCTTTCCGCCCAGTCCTTTCTGTAATGCAAAAGCCCTAAATGAAGCAAGTCTAGGCTTTTTCCTCAGGTTCAGGAATTTCCCATCTCACTGGGGCTCCTTTTCAATTGAAATGGAATTATTTGTTTCTATCAAAATTATACATTTTCAGAGACATAAGCGTTAGTCTATAAATGGATGGATGAATGGCTCGTTGATCATGCTATCTAACATTATGCTGAGGTACTAGTGTAGTGCCGTTATAGTAAAACGTCTCGGAGACATTGCAGTATCCATGTTAAGGACTTCTTCCCCTATGGTATATTTGCCATAAGACTTGGTGTAAATAATAGTTGGGTTTTTTATCTGGGCACAGCATGAACCAGTGCAGTGTGGGTACATCCATATCACAGATAGCCGAAGGATAGGCAGCTGTGGCATAGTGGGAGAACAGTGAGGTAGCAGGTTTGATATTTGACAAAACAGATTGTTGATGTGATGGCGGCACATTCCTGATAGGTAGCAGCTGGAGAGGGAGCCGGCATGGACTGTTGTGGGAGAGGCTGCTGCAGACGGCCATGTAAATAACGATTCAGAAATATTATACATCAGTCTCTATGAGGGATAGACCTGCTTGTCTGTATATTGTAGTTGTATGGTTTGTTGGAATGTTGCTGGAATATTTATGAGGAAGGTAGATAATCTTGTCCGGATATCAAAAGGGCAATATTTGATGTATAGTTCCTTGTGTTCACCAATAGAGGGGATTGACGTGGCTTATGTAGGGTTTGTTGAAATAGTGCTGGAATACTCTTGCCAGGATATTTGATATATAGGATTTACACAGTTCATTTGGAAGTAGTTCTGCCTCAGGGTGGTTGGGTAACTTTTGCTTGGGTAACATTTAGTCCCAGAAATAATTAAAAAATTGGATAAAAGAGCAGCTAATCCTAGAACTAAAGCAGTTTTGACTTGAGTTGGATTCAATTTTAATATTTTCCCAAAGGTTTAGCCTTGTGGTTGACTTAGTTGGTTGTTACCAAGTCATCAAGAACTTGGTTTGCAGTTTACTGTACAATTTGCTGTACAATCTGTGGAGTCAGTTCTGGGCTTCTTCACTCATGATGTTGCTGCAACACTCCTGATAGTAAAGCAAACTCACCCACTTACAAGCTCTTCAGTCTGCTAGATAAATCTTGAAGTGTGTAAACTTGTGAACAGTGGTATGATTGCAGGAAATTTCCATTCAGTGTGGTTACAGCATGCGATTGAGTCTTGTAGTGAAACCTCCATCTTCAGAGAGGCTTCCATGGGTTGGGCTGAGCTGTTGATAACATTGTGTCTATCTCTACTGGGATTGTGATAGTAACAGATAGATGGGGATAGTCCCTTGTTACCACTATCATTTGTTGTGTCTACAAGGAGGTGTTCCTGCTCTGGAAGATAGCAACATGCCAGGGGAGATTCCAGTGCCATGGCAGTTGATGAATGACTGGGTATGCATGTCAGATGGGGAGGATCAAAGGATGCTGTTTTGCAATAGTTTGAAGTTTGGGTATAGTGTAGGATGCACTATTAGGCTCAGACCTGTCACACCTTGACCCTTGGTAATTGGGAGATGATGTACTTTGGGACATATCGGCCATACTGTTTTGTTTTTACTGATTTTACCAAGATGCATGCTCAGTAGTGATATTTGCTTTGTGATGCAGTTGTAATTCCTTCTTTTGACTTGTACAATGTTAAGATATGCTTTAAAAAAGGCAGCTCAGTAAGATAGTATTGAAATGTGTGTTATTAGACCAAACATATTCTATAGGTATGTTGTTACTAGGGCTGGGACGAGTCCAATTTCACTACCCGGTTACCCACACCCCTTTTACCTGACCCTACCCGGGTACCTGCTGTTGGTGTCAAGAGATAGGTACAAAATGTCCGATTGGGAATAGTTTGACAGTATAGCCCTAGCAGAATGTATTGAGATACATGTATAAAACGATGTGGTCATGCATACACTGAAGTTGACTGACATTTTAGCTTTGTTCAAACATATATAAGTCAGAAGGAACGTGTTCATAGTCATGAAGAAATGCGAACATTAGAGACTTAAAATTGTCGTGTAACCATGTAGTTATATTGTGAATTTTTGTCATGAAACAATATATCACGTGACTAACCACGGGCCCGGGTAGTCCTGTGGGTACCCAGGTCCTACTCAGTACCTACCCGACCCGAGTACCCGAGTACCCGAGTTACCCGTCCCAGCCCTAGTTGTTACATCCCTAGAATCGGTGTTAATTATGATTCCTGGAAAAAAGTATGAAATCAAGTATATTTGTTTCAAAACATGTTCATGTTTGACACAATATTTGCAGGTCTTATCTCATTATTAATGTTTTGTTTGAAATATATTGCAGTCGTTGACAGTGTCACGGAAGTTATACAAACCAGGGTCTAGAACCATAACATGGACTTATTTAAAAAGCAACAAACAGATTCTTACAGCTACAATAAAACCCTTTTTATGAGAAGCATGACAACATAACACATGGTTCTTCCTTTAACACATTTCCCCACTGGGGTAGGGTTCGCCAGAAAAGTGTGGATGTTGCTGTTTTTCCCCAGCAGAGGAGCTCCTCTGTCTGGCCAGTAAGACAGCCAGCCGTCCTGTTAGGGGGAATGTCATGGGGATTACACATTCTCTGTGCACAGGGATCAGTAAAGATTGCACAATTACAGCAATATACAACCACGTGGCTGGGATGCCCATATTTAGATCTGTGCTGCTATCAGTGCTGGCCTCCTTGTGTGGCTGACATCCTTAACTTCTCGGCCAATTCGTTTGAACAGGTTATCTTTAAATATTTGTCTGAAAGGAGGAATCCCATCCCATTGCTGTGATTCTTTACATTTGTTATTATTTGATGCTGGCATTTTGTTATGTGTGAAGAAAGAAATTAACAGTACATGGTAGGGTGGAGCGAAAGGATTGGGATTAGAGTGTGTTTTAATTTTTGTAAATAAGAAATTAGAATGCAGTGATAGAAACTAACAGTTTTAGTCCACTAGTCCTTATAATGATAACATATAGCAAAACCCTAAAAAATGGCAAATTTCTACTTGTCCTTATGACACCTTAACTGTTGTGCAGTTAGGCAAGGACTATAGGACTAGAGCCAATTTCTAACTGGAATGTAATAAATGTTTGAAACTTCTTGGTTAGATTTGCTTACTGGAGAGTTGGTGCCATTGACTGTAAAATACTTATAAAAATTGCTGTGGATTTTTATCAACTATAAATCTGGAATTATTTTTGAGATAGATATTTTATGTATCCCCTTGGGAAGAGGGGATTGTGAGCAGGGCTGAAGTGGAGAAAAGGCTGTAGAGGCTAGGTAGTGTAAGTTGGACACGAGTGACAGGAGTGGGTGGGGGTGTTTCTAAGAAGGGCCTGGGGGAGCACACGGATGAAATTACAGCCTGGGGTTGGTTGTGAACTTGTCAGGAGGAATGTGAGGTGACCCATAGACATTTCCGCAGACTTGATAAGAAACAATTGAGTAATTTGACTTGTGGTCCCATGTTTCCCCAACACTGAACAATGCAGGATATTAGGGGAAGTTGATTGGTCATATTTTCTGTTGATGGTGGTTGAGCGTGACATCAACAGTTGGTCAATGTTCACTTGTTTGTCTGTGGAAGTGTGATAAAGGTCTGGCTTCCCCCATTTAGGAAGATGCTGTCTGAATTATTATTAATGTGTGTAATAAATGCCTTATACAAAAACATACAGCACAAATCACAGCAAGTTTGTCGGGCAAGTTGAACTAGAGGCTAGGTCAGTGCTTTGTCAATGTAAGTGTGTCAGTGTCTCCACAATATATTATTCAAAACTTATTAACATTAATTTATGTCTTTTTTAGATATGAGATATTTATTGTGCAAACTTTCCATGCAGAAACACTGTCAATATTCAATAAGTCAAATAACAATACAAAATACTGATGCAAAATATTATGTTATAACCTGAAGTTGTATGTATGATGTCAGATTATTTCTGTGTTACCTGGTTCATTATTTGAAAAAAGTAAACTAACTTTTTCTGTGATGGTAAGGCTTTCAAAATGTTTATTTTTTTAGGAAAGAGAATTAAATAGGGAGTGCCTAACATTACTGCAAGACATGAAATAGTGTTCTTCATCTTCAAGGACTGAGCAGTGATCACATTTATAAGTGAATATTTTGTATCCATAATGTGAATGAGACTTATTATATAATATATAAATATATTTTAGGAATATATTAAGGAAGAGATGCAATGTACAACACAGCTACAATGTACATTTAAAAAAACACATCATAAATGAATTTAATGTGGATTGTTTCTGAACTATAAGGATACTGATGTTTCATTAGGGTGTGTCTCTAGTTCACTGTGGAACTTCAGCAATAATGAGTGTTGTTTATGATATATACATATATATGTATTTAATCTGACAGTGTTTTTTGTAATGTTTTCACTAATTCAGCCCCCTCTCTTGTGTTTCATCTATGTAGATGTTTTACTTACAGCAAACCCAGTACATGACCTCTGGTATTTACGATAAAGCATGAACTTCCTGTATTTAGGGAAAGCTGCATATATATGTTAAAAATATTTCAGCACATTTCCTCTAAACCCTGAAATACTTCACAGGGATTATCCATAAATATTTGAACAGTGTGTACCCTAATTTTCTCCCAGTTGATATCAGTTAACTCTGTGTACTTTGTAAATGAATTAGGAAGTTGCACAAGGAAAAATGTTTAACCACAGTGTGAGTCGTACATGCTGGGACAATTTCTGATATGTTGCAAATGTTAACAACAGTTGACAGGGATACTTGGCCGAGATGCAAATAAGTGGACTGTTTTAGTTGGTTGTTTTGCCATGGGTGTGTAAACACGACTGTGGCACTGCTGACCTGACTCCACGTGTGTTGTCATCTGGAGCCATGCCCACTCGAAACATGCGGCACGGGGTTGTCTACAGTAGGAGCATCTTCATTGCTATTGGTAAGGACGGAAAAACACAGGAAACTCACACATGTTTTTAGGTTTTATTGGAGTTTGGGGTTTGCTTAGTCCCTTCGACGAAGTCATTCCATCAGCGTTTATGAGAAGAGCAGCCTGTTACTGGATTGAGGATCAATATTATATGCTGGTTACAAGTCATGTTGATATCAGAGTCTTTGGGAAGGTGTGGCTATTGTGGGTGGTGGAGATGGTAGAGGGTGGGGATGCATTTGGATGCTGCTGTTAACTGTAGCAGGGATAGAAATTAGCACTAGCCCACTGTGTTACTAGTTCACTAATGTTAAGGGCATCCTAAGGGCTGGTAGAATTGTAAACATTTTGGTGATGTTTCTTTATGGCATCACAATTAGGGCTAGTAGACTTTCTACGTTAATTTCTATCTCTTTTGTTTTTGTGAATGTCTACAGGAATGTAAATTATTTATGTCTGTACATTTGTATATATGAATCATAATGTTTTGTCTTTTAAAATTGCATCTGTCCCGTAATGGATCGTTTTCTGCAATAAACATTATCTTATCTGCTGTAGTGTTTATCCGAGTCAGCATTATCAAGGATCTATGAAAGACCAGGCCATTTAATTATATCGTGTGTATCGTCATAAGTGGGTCGGTCCATAAAGTTGAATTTTTGCCTTTTTATACTGACATACACCAAGTTTTTACTGAAATGGATACATGAATATCCGTATCATTTTGTATTCCTTTTTGTGAGTTTCCACTCAAGTTGACATGATTGTGTCCTGGAGCAGTGAGGCCAAGTGTGAGAATTAACCAGCAATTTGTCACCCACGTACTTGTCAGCTGCATGATGGGATGTGCAATGAGTGATTCTTAATGACTTCTCGTTACCTGCGGCAGGTGAAAGCAGCTGGTCTACCTAACTTAGCTGTCACTCTCCCTCAACTGACCCACCATCTTGCCTCGGGGATAGTCTCACAAGCCAGTGTGCTATTTTTTAGTAGTTCGATTCATTTATGTGCACTGTGGCAGGATGGTGCTTGGAATGATTGGAAAAATATATGTTTCCTGTAAGTGTTGAACCCGAACACTGGAGTTGATTATACAACCCTTTCCTTTTCCTTTGTTGATGAGAGGGATAATGGAGCCATGAGCCTCATAAATGTAGCTTCAGGATGACTTAGATATAAGTTTCCTTTTCTTTTGTATTCTGGATCTAATCCGTGTCACACAGTAGACACTCAGAGCACCGGGCCTTATGAAGAGTTACTACTTTTGATAAGGGTGATATATGTAAAATTATGTCAAATGTTCTATGTAGTATGACTGGAGACAGGATGATTTTGAGCGGGTTTGGAGTTGAACTGAGTACAAAAGTATTTTGTTTCAGTATATCAGACCTATTCTGTCATAAGAAAGTGTACAACTTTATGGATGACAACATCTGGTGTATTGCATATACCGTATTCGACATAATAAGCGCCCACGGCAATATTTGCTAATATATTGGCTAGTGAACAATCCCAATTGGCACCCCTACCGATTGATCAATGTACACTTATTTATTCGTGTATAATACGCGCTTGTGTGTTATGTACATCCTTAATTATGGGCAATTAAATTCTGGAAAATATATCTGTCATGTATAATACGCACAGACTTTTCTTTTGTATCATTTCAGGCTGTCTGCATAAACCACGAAATTTACGATCTTTCAACTGTTTTTTTTCCAACAAAATTATATTCTAATAAGAGCCCCCTATTTCTAATTTTGCTTATTACGTCGAATACGGTAATGACATTTTGATGTAAATTCTTACACCTTTATCAAGCTGTTGTGACTTCAACCAATTGTCATAAAGTTGTTTGCTTTCTTATTTACACTCCAACTTCTAGATTACTTTCTTATTTACATTCAAACTTCTAGATTGCCAATCAAACAGCTATTCTGTCATGTCATTGGAGGTGTTGTTTGGATGATGGCGTAGATGTGGTAACATGGTTGGTTGTGGTATCGTGTGTTGGGTTGAGGTGTTTTTGTGTTTATGGGTGGGGGTGGGGGTGGGGGTGGTTTGAGGTGTCATTGTGTGGGGTTGAGGTGTCATTGTGGAGTTGGTTGAGGTGTCTTTGTGTGTGTGTGTGTGTGTGTAGGGGGGGCGAGGTTGAGGTGTCATTGTGTATGGGGTTGAGGTGTCATTGTTGGGATGGGTTTAGGTGTCTTTGTGGAGATGGTGATGGTTGAGGTGTCATTGTGGGGGTGGGTTGAGGTGCCATCTTGTTCACATGAACAAAAGCAGCGTGACATGTCTAACTTCACCATGATTGTTAGGAATTGTGTTTGTTCTGCATGCTTGTGGAATGTTTACAAACAGATTTAGAACATGCTGAAGATACTAGACATCGTGATGGTTTCGCTGTTGATGAAAGCCTTTCTTGGATTACAACTTTAAAATTTTATCAAACCTATGAACAGCTCTGAAGTTGGAGTTACAGAAATGAATATAGTTTCCAGATTTAAATTTGTATCATTTTCTTGTGAATCATAGCAGGGATATGGTATTGGAATAATGGAATAATACAGACACAATGCCATGACATTCTTTCATACAACTATCATTTTGATGATGCAAGGAAATGCATGACTCATTGTCATATTAACAACAGGCCATGTTTAAGAGAGTATATATGTTTATCGATAATAGTTATGCTGAAAACAAATACCATTCCAAAAGATATTGTGTTATTGATAGTGTGATGATGCTGGTAAAATGGTTGGTTCATTGTCATATTACGAACAGGCCATTCAGGGTTAGAAACTAACAGTTTTCGTCCACTAGTCCTTATAATGATAACATATAGCAAAACCCTTAAAAAGGACAAATTTCTACTAGTCCTTATGATACCTTTACCATTGGGCACTTTGGCAAGGACTATAGGACTAGTGCCACTTTCTAACGCTGCCGTTATGTTGAAGAGAGTATAGATATATGTATATATAATTACTGTATAGTGCTCAAATACCATCACATAAAATACAGTATTCTTGTCGAAAGTGTGCTGAGAAAGTAGTTGGCTCATTGTTCTATTACAAACAGGCCATAATGTAGCGTTTATAAATGAGGCCCATATACCATCCCATAAGAAAATACATTGCTTTTGTAATAAGTGTGATATAGATGCTGAGAAAGTAGTTGGCTCATTGTTCTATTACCAACCGGCGATGATGTAGAGTTTGTATATGAAGCCCATATACCATCCCATAAGAAAATACAGTGATTTTGTAATAAGTGTGATATAGATGCTGAGAAAGTAGTTGGCTCATTGTTCTATTACCAACCGGCGATGATGTAGAGTTTGTATATGAGGCCCACATACCATCCCATAAGAAACTACAGTGATTTTGTAATAAGTGTGATATAGATGCTGAGAAAGTAGTTGGCTCATTGTTCTATTACCAACCGGCCATGATGTAGAGTTTATATATGAGGCCCATATACCATCCCATAAGATGAAGTGTTTTTGCAGTATTTATGATGATGCAGAGAAAAAGGTTGCCTGCGACACACTTTGGTCTGTCAACAGAGTCTGTGGCTGTGTGATGTACGAGTAGGTTGGTAACAAAGTGTTATTGCAGTCTCGTTTGGTAAGTTAACCCCTGATAAGCGACACAAGACTGGAGGAGGATACGTAAGGTATCTGCTGATGCCAGTAAAGATAAGTCTATGCAAGTTGATGGAAAGAACAGAGTTCCAGGTCCAAACTGCTACAAGTAATGAGCGGTAATCTGCCTTACTTTGTCTGTAGCCTTGGGCATGTAATTATAGAAAAGGTGATGGAAAAGATGTTCTCAATATAGCGTCACAGCATCCATAGAATAATGGCGAAGTAAAATCAAAGTGCAATGTTGGCTCGAAATAGATTTTCTAACAGATTTGTTGAACTTCTGAACTGTTTTGTCAGGGTTGGAGGCAAATGGAGGCTGTTGGTTCATTACATGCAGGAAACTGGGATGGAGCTTATTTCATTTTTGTTTGATTTTTTTTCAAAAAGTAATATATTGCTGGCAGCTGTGTAACTGTGGCTGGGATGGGTAGAGAGACATCCATGTATATGGTAGTTGGATACATATTTCTCTTGTGTTGTCTTCAGAACAGGCTGATAGTGAAAACAACTTAATTGTGTGATTTGTATATCAAGTGTTAGAGTTGCAATAGTTCAACTTCAGCATGTTTAGTGATCACAGCCTGACATTACTCCTGTTGATAACTGAGTTATGAAGAGTTTGTACCTGCAGTGGCTCCCCTAATTAACAGACCGCATGAATCACTGTAAGACTGCTGCAACCTCAGTAATTGCAGCCTGCCTGACTCAGCATTCCCATGTGGAACACTGACTCAACCATGATTGAATTAGTCACCAAATTTATCAATGAATATCAGGATAAAGACTGGTATGATTGTACATGACAGGGATGTCAATGAACAGACAGTCAATGGGAGATGTGTAGGGTGTGTAACAGTAAACTCAGGGCACCACTGCACACCCACAGCGTGAGTAACACCAACATGGTGATGGCATCGGGATGGTATTGATCACTGGGTCGGTCACGCTGTCCACTCACTGAATAAAATATCAGCTCGTTTGTAGCATCTCTGGGTCATGTGACCTGGCCTAATGCTGGTGCCATGGAATCTTACACCAGTGTGTCTTACTTGATGTACAAACTGTTACCCATAAGCTTTGATTTCTCCAGTCCTTATGTTTATATTTTTATGTATTTTTTTATATGGAACTTGTAGCTCGCTGATGATTTGTGTTATGCAAGGTATATATTCCTGTTACGTTATTGCATTCATTTCATTGATTTTATACTTTTTTTAATCAAAAGTAAACATTTTCAGAAAATGCACAATATTCAATTCAGCCATTTATGATATTCTAGCTAATGACAAGTGGTCTTGAAGCAAACTGTCTGCCAGAAAAGTCCCACAGCATCTTTTCTATCTCATAATGGGGGAAGGGATATGTTCAGGTTGACCTAAGTCATTCCATTTACACCAGTAATGACAAGTTGTTCAACAAGCTGTGCCTGCCAAGTTCCAGCAAGGGCGATCAAATTACTGGCTTTTTAGCAATTACAGCTGAAGATAAACAGTTGCTGCCTTAAGATGACACTGTGAGGAGCTAGACTTGAGCCAGTCAACAGCACCAATAAACCCCCTCCATGTTATCTCCCATCACAAGAACCTGTTTACATTGCTGCCTCGGACCCTGTGGGGAGTTCTTGTAAAAACAGTTGCACATTTATGGTCAGCACTCAAATATCCATGTGATTAAAGTAAGGACAGACTTTGTCGAACATGTATTGATTGTATGCAGATTTCACAATTTAAGAATTACATCTACTTGCCTCTAAAAGGAGACAATTGCTGTTAACTTAAATTTTATCAGAAACAGAGGACTAATATTAGTGTGGTGCTGATTTTTTGTGCGATTAATAGCTGACTTATTCCTAGTAACAACCTTGATGGTATTAAGTCTACAATCACTACTTGTGATATTTCAGAAAACACTTTATATATCTGGACTAACATATAGTCTCTGAAATGACATTTTTTATAGCCAGAAAAAAAGAGAGAGAAAATTTCAGATTGTCTTAATTAGATAGTCTCTATGCTCCTTTATATTCTTTCTTCACTTTAAGAACTGAAACTGCAGTAATCTAGACTTGCCAAGTATTATAGATTTATATGGGCTGTATTGGATATTTTTGATTCAGGGTCTGTATGACAGACTATCATTTTTCAGGCACATTTTGTTACATTATCAACTGAATGTGATGATTCCACTTGCCTCATACAGAACTTATACCCCAGGGGTTCTGTCTGGGATTAGGCTGGTATTACACTGTCAGGAGCTGATGCCATATATCACATGTGTTGGATAATGGCACTTTGATTGCTGATTGGACAGTT
This sequence comes from Haliotis rufescens, assembly GCF_023055435.1. NCBI lineage: Eukaryota > Metazoa > Mollusca > Gastropoda > Lepetellida > Haliotidae > Haliotis > Haliotis rufescens. Next base: position 22,334,561 of record NW_025964372.1, on the reverse strand, counting down.
CAAGAGGACTGATGGGGTTATGAGATGTCTGACCTACTTTACATCAGGTTTGATTGCTGTTTGGTGGAATATGAGTATGTTCTTAACATGAGGAATGTTGGTAAATTTTAATGTTGTATATTAAGACAAATAGATTCAATGAAAAAGCACAGGTTATGACAAGACGTGTGCTGGACACTAAACAGATTGGTCTTCTGTTAATGCGTATGTTCTTGGAAACAAGGTATTTGGTTGATAACATGTAACTCAACGTTTGTCTAGAAAAAGATGAATGATAAGCTAGGATCTCTTGGGTCAGGGGATGTGTGCAGTTTGTGTAGTGTAGAGATGTCAGGTCGCCGCACCTTGGAGTGAGTCAACCTCAGGTAGTGAGAGGATGCTATTTCCCTAAATCAGCCGATAAACTGAGGTGCTCACACTTGTCACTGCTTTGTGAACCCTCGAGAGTACTAGAAAGTTCCTCAGTTTTGTTTGTTTTGTTTTTTATTTAAAACCGCATTCAGCAATATGCCAGCTATATCATTGCAATCTGTAAACAATCGAGTCTGGACCAGACAATCCAGTGATTGGGATACGATCTACACAATTGAGATACAATGACATGTATCAAGCAAGTCGGTGAGTCTGAACACCCGATCCCATAAGTCTCCTCTTGCAAGCATGGATTGCTGAAGACCCGGATGTTCACGGGTCTGATTCTCAATATTATCACATTCAAGACTACTTATGTAGTTTCCTTCTCTGTATCAATTGTGCCTATCAACTATGATAGTGAAAGGGATAAGAGATAAAATGTGCTTTGGGTTGTCTACATGTACATGACTTAAGGACAAAGTGTAGCTACATATTCGTAGACAAGCATCAGTGTTATGTGATCAGAGCACGCTAGAAGCTTGTGAACTTGAGTTCCAATACATGATTCAACTTGGTTATAAATAATGCAACCCATGCCTGTTCTTGTGGTTTCATCAAAGGGATAAACACCACCAGCCAGAGTCACCCACTCTGTACCCCAAGGAATAAGATCACTAGCCAGAGTCACAAACTCTGTACCTCAAGGGATAAGGTCAGCAGCCGTATCACCCATTCTATACCCCTAGGGATAAGGTCACCAGCCAGTCACCCAGTCACCCAGTCACCCAGTCACCCAGTCACCCAGTCTATATGTATCAAGGAATAAGGTCACTAGCCAGTCACCCACTCTGTACCCCAAGGGATAAGGTCAGCAGCCAGAGTCGCCCGCTCTATACCCTAAGGGATAAGGTCAGCAGCCAGAGTCGCCCGCTTTGTACCCCAAAGGGATAAGGTCAGCAGCCAGAGTCACCCACTCTATACCCCAAAGGATAAGGTCAGCAGCCAGAGTCACCCACTCTATACCCCAAGAGATAATGTCAGCAGCCAGAGTCACCCACTCTATACCCCAAGGAATAAGGTCTCAGCCAGTCACCCACTCTGTACCCCAAGGGATCAGGTCAGCAGCCAGAGTCGCCCGCTCTGTACCCCAAGAGATAATGTCAGCAGCCAGAGTCACCCACTCTATACCCCGAGGAATAAGGTCTCAGACAGTCACCCACTCTGTACCCCAAGGGATAAGGTCAGCAGCCAGAGTCACCCACTCTGTACCCCAAGGAATAAAGATCACTAGCCAGAGTCACCCAGTCTATATGCATCAAGGAATAAGGTCACTAGCCAGTTACTAGCCAGTCACCCACTCTGTACCCCAAGGGATAAGGTCAGCAGCCAGAGTCGCCCTCTCTGTACCCCAAGAGATAATGTCAGCAGCCAGTCACCCAATCTATACCCCAAAGGATAAGGTCACCAGGTTAGCCCTGATAGGGGTAAGATATGGTGTTGTTGTGTACGTGAAGCCACTCATGAGAAGAGAATGGGTTATTTGGAGATCCTAGGTGAGGAGAATATGGCTAGAACTGTCACAGTGTGCATGCCATATCTCCAGATAGCGCTTTCCCAGGTTACTGTGCACCTATTCAGTCTGCTCTTAGAGATGATCATCAGCAAGTGAAACATTTAAGTGAGGCAGATAGCCTTCATGAAGAACTGCCCAGCCTGTTCATGTATGGTGTGTCCCGATAACATGTTGGTGCCGTGTACCTGTTGAATCATGGTCACCTGATACCTCCACTCCTCTCCCCGGCAGCACATCCTAAGTACAGTAAAGTCACTGACTGGTTATGTGATTTATTGATTTGAAATCCACTGTAAAGTGCTCTCGTTTCCACAGCGTCAAGTAGCTGCTGTGATGGTTGGTCGTGGGATATTTCGGATCCTGAAATGAGTATCTGGCAGTAATTGTCATTATGTAATCAATTGTGAATAATTTGTTGTATAGATGAAGCATCAAATTTGTTTTCAGTTGGTGTTTGATCGGTCTTTGTAAGGAATTGTCCAGACATGTAATCGTGTCTCTTAGTTCAGTATCAGCAGTGCATGGTACACAAATAATAGAATATTGCAGGTAATCAATGAATTTGTCTGTTATGTGGGTTTTTTTTATCAATTGTTAATGAAGCCTCTTTTGCTCTGTATTATATTTTGCAATACTCTTGATTTGATTGGCCCCAACACAGACTAAGAAACTCAAGGCAATTGAATACATTAAAAAAAAGAACCTCCATTGAGTTTTGGGTGATCCAGAACATGGGACCAAATAAATATTGAAAAAACCCATTAAATAATAATTATGTTTTGTTCATAACCATGATAAGTTCAAGTATGATAAGCAGAGCATTCTGTGGCATTATGTGATATATCTGTGTCCACTTCAGGCCCAAACTATAATAATTTCAGTTGGAGTTGACTCACTATTTACAGCTAGTTAATTTTGTGGTCACTGACTGGAAATTGTTGAACATTGATCAGACATTCATGGCAAGGATGAGAGGCTTCGCTCCTGTGATGAAAGTTGACAGCAAGTTCACACTGACTGATAAAGAATACATGCACATCACCTACCGACAGCACAGTTATTGATGTCCATTGTGTTGTTCAATACAGACTATCATTAGCGTCACAATAAGGCGTTGGTGTCTGACATCATGGGTGATAACTAGCAAACGGAATGGTTTGTTTCGAGACTGTTTCCTGTTTGTATTACCTGTATGATTAGACCCGTGAAGATTCTGGGGTAGAATAGGTCTTCAGCAACCCATACTTGCCGTAAAAGGTGACTATGCTTGTCGTAAAAGGCGACTAACGGGATCGAGTGGTCAGGCTCGCTGACTTGGTTGATACATGTCATCGATCCCAATTGCGTGGATCGATGCTCATGATGTCAATCACTGGATTGTCTGGTCCAGACTGGATTATTTACAGACTGCCGTCATATAGCTGGAATATTGCTGAGTGTGGCGTTAAACAACAAACAAACAAACAAACAAACCTGTATGATTAGACATTTTCCAGCTCAAGGAATAGTGAATTTCAAATATTGTTAATTGCGCTAATTTAGACAACAAAATGTGTTTTTGTTATTAACTGCCTCTTCAATAACATGCATCAGATAAAAGCATTTTGTTGCAGCTTGAGGACAGAATTCAGGACTTCCATGTAGCACACTTGTTTCTCTGTTTGTTTTTTAGATCTATAATTTGATTTCTGAACTTTTGGTCGATCTGTGGACCGTGAGGATTGCTTGGATCTGTCAATAGTGCTTGTACGCTCAGTGAACCTTTCTGACCAACATGATTGTCATATCAGTGAGAAATAGCCCAAGGTCCTTTTCGTTGTCGTCAATAATCATTGACGAGTTTCTTTGAGATGGCCCCTTGTCTGCCATTGTCTGAATGGAAAACTGCCAGCCCTAGTGATTGCATTGTCTTGTCATCACATGATGTCTTGGAGAGTGACACAGGAACAAGGGAAATACTGCTCCTATTGTTTGTGGCCTGCATTAATGTTACACACTGTGTCTTGTCAGCTGTGTGTATAACACTGTTCCAGGATGTAATGATTCAATTCCATCAGAGGTGGCTGATGTCCCTTGCATTAGCACTAGATAATGGGACAAGGGAACAACTTTTCACTGTAGGCTACAAGAAAAAATTGATAAAGGGCTAAATGTTACATTCTTTGAGGGTGGTGGTGGTGCTCTGTAGTTTTGATATATAAAATACTTGGAGGTATGGAGTTGGTATGTGAAAACTATGTTGATAATACATGTCTAAAGTTGGCATTTAAGAATGATTATTATGTACCGTATTCGACGTAAAAAGCTCCTTGCTCTAAATAATTCCACGGTGATATTTGCTAATATATTGGCAAGTGTCCAATGCCAATTAGCACCCCTTCCGATTGATTAATGTACACAAGACTTAATTATTTGTGTATAATAGAATAAATACGCACTCGTGTGTTATATGAATTAAATTATGGGAAATATATCTGTCGTGTATAATATGTGCTGACTTTTCTTTTGTATCATTTCAGGCTGTCAGCACAAACCATGAAACTTACAATCTTTTAACTCTAAAAAGTTAAATTTTAAAAAAAATTATATTCTAATAAGAGCCCCCTATTTCTTATTTTGAGAGCGCCCTGTCGCTTATTATGTCACATACGGTACCCCTCATTCGCTGTTGTAAACTCCTGGGTGTCAATTCTTTGACCAGTTGATAAATTTGAACAATGCTGGGGCTTTGACAGTTGTCTTTACAAAAGTTAAAATGTTTTTTTACATCAGAACTAAAGAGGACCCAGTTCTATGTTTACATGACATTTCCCCCTAATGTGCGATGCTCTTCAGCAGACTGGAATATCACAATTGCTCTGTTTATAATGTAGCTTCAGCCCAGCAAAGGTCACGAGTTACATTGTAACAAGCCGAGGCAGGCCACTTCAGCCTGATATTCATTTATGCAAAAAATAAACATTGGAATGTCAAGCTAGTCTGATATTAGGATCTACCAGCCTTAGGAATTACCACTCACCTCTGACCCATGTGCCTAGCCTTGCTCCAAGGCTGTACTGAATGATGATAGGCAAGCCTAGATAAACGAATGCCAGTCTCTTCAGAGACAACTTGTTCTTATTATTTAGATAATCTAGAAATTTTGATTTAGACCAATAACTTTTGCCTTATAGACTTGTGCAAGTCTACAATGTGCCTAATGTTTGAGGCACCCTATGGGAGAAAAGAAGGGTACCAAGCTGTATTTAGTGAGGGGTGGGGAGAGGGGTTGTAGTTACATGAAATAGATGTGTATGAATGTGTGCATGTGTGCGTGAGCGAGAGAGAGAGAGAGAGAGATATGTAATATGTAATAGAGGAAGAATTGGTGTAGAAAGGATGGTGTGGGTGTAGCTATTTTGTAATACATAGTTTGGGGGTAGCTATATGCAGTAAAGGTGAGAGGGTGTAGCCGTATGTTATACCAGTAGGCAATCAGATTACAATGGCTTTTGTCCCCGACACATGCATGTTGTGTATGGTACGGCAATGTTTATTTATAGAGAACATAATCTGAAGGTGCCTCCAGTTAATCACCAAGCTTACATTATTGATGATAGAAACCCAGCCTTAACACTACAGCACTATTATACCCTTGTGAAATATTTGTTTGGTTGGTTAGAAGACATTGTTTGTGTTTCTTCGTATTGATTTCCTTATAATCAGCCTTTTATCAGCACTTGCTCTGATGGAGGACAGGTGTAGAGAATTCTGGTGCAGTTTCAATCAAGGAGTTCTGATGATGTTTACAGATACATATCATTGATTCTATTGTTTGGTAATTCGGAGACAAAGGAACACTTAACCTCTAACATGGATTCAGATGCTGACCACATGTATGTGTCCATGGTGAATCAGGCTGGGTCGGGGATGTTTCAGTATGTTTTATCACAAGGTGCTGCTTGGTCAGGTGTTTTGTAGCTGTCATCAGAAGAGACTGATCCTCTGCATGTCAAATGAAGAGATTTCCTATTACTTTTCTGCTGACTTCTTCAGTCACTCAGCTCAATGGTTGTACCTGCTTGTCATGCTTTGAGCTTTTTAGGCAATAAGATGTCGAACTTAACCCTGAAAATTGAAATGCCCATTTTGTGGCACACAGAACAAAATTGAAAAAAAGACATTTCCTTTTCAGATACTTTTAGATTATGCCAGATTCTCTTAGGTTACCTGATGAGTGTTAGAAGTTCGGCATCTTCCCTTTCTTGTGTCCGCTGCTATCATATGCTGCACATTTTTCTGAACATATCAAAGCTGTATTCCCTAATTGTGATGCTTGTATTTCAGAAGCGCTGCTCCAAAACCGTCCCCTGCCTGATGCGCCCCTGGACGTGCTGGGCTCTAAATGGATGTCCAAGGAGAACCTGTTGGTGGGTCAGCAGGAGGAGGACCCCAATCTCTTTGTGGCCTTGTACGACTTCCAGGCTGGCGGTGACAACCAACTCAGCATAGTCAAAGGTAGGCGTCAAACATGCAGTTCATGACAAGAGGCCACAGATGTTAGGATCAATGTTACAATTCTAAGTGAATGCCCATTATACATTATTTTGTCCAATATTGGTATTACTTTTCTTGAACTTAAGAGATATTTCAACTTTTCAATAATGTAGTAATGTGCTACAAAAAATGGAAAGCTGTTTCCTTTAAGTGGTCTTATTTCAGTGAAATATGTCATATTTGCATAGGATACCCATGAGCTTATGTGGTACTTATGTATACTTATGAAACATTGCACCCTGACCCTTAAAAACAAACCCAAAACACTGGAACTAACCCTTAGCATTGGATGCCCAAGTTTTTTGACAGAAAAGATGGATTTAAAAATAATATTTAAAAAAAAATAACAACAAAAAACATGTGAGAAAAAGTGTGAGTCATTTAGACTTCAGGCAGCTGCTCTTGGTAAGTTAGACTTTGCTCTTGTTCGCTTGTCACGCTGAAGACCAGGGTTCGATTCCCCACATAGGCACAATGTGTGAAGCCCATTTCTGATTTCTCCCACCGCGATATTGCTGGAATATTGATAAAAGCAGTGTAAAACCATACTCACTCACTCACTTGGGAGAAATAGGTTCCCTGTACTTTGATAACACTCAGGGTTCACTTGAGTCCTTGTTGCTTCTGATTGGTGAACGCCATCAGTGGGTTTTAAACTCGTTAAGAACATTGGTTTGCCATGCATATGATTATGCAGTATGATTATTAAAGTTCACAATACCTTAATCATTTAGGCATGTAAGAACAGAATAAGAACTATTTATGCTTAATCATTAACGTCAAAGGCCTACATTGTATTCTAAAAACAAATAAGGACTTGATTCTGAAATGCCCTAAAACTGTGTCACTGATTGTCACTCTCAATGTAGCCCATGCTGCCGTAACAACAATGTGGAAATTATGAGATAACCAGTGACTAAAAAATCACCACCAGGGGTTTTACAAGTCAGAATTAGCAACAAACTGTGCAGTGTATCAGAGGAAAGATTTCAGACACTACAGGTTAAGGGAGAAAAAGTCAAAGATCAATTTATTCCTGGGTCTTTTGTCGCTGTCGGGAACACTTTAATGATCCTTGCTGTAGAATAAATGAATATTTTAACCATTTCTCAACACACTTCTCCAGGGCTACTTGGTACCCTATGATTAAAACTGTTCATTTACAAGAAAAATACCAGACCAATCATTGATTCAGTTGGCCAGTCGTGTATACATAGTATAGGGGTTATGCCAGGTCACAAACTGTGGATGTTCTTTCAACCTGGGGTGCATGGGTGGCCCAGTTGTCTAAGGCGCCGCGATTTGCTGTGCAGAGTTGCGTCCCTTGGGCACGCCCGAAACCTATGATTGTGGGTTCGAATCCCAGTTCGCCCCGATTATATTTCTAGGTTTGTCAGCACCATACCCGTGCTCGTGGGTTTCACCGAAGTGGTAAACGTCTGAGACCTGCATCACTTCGGGCTTTCCTCCCACATTAAGCTGACACACTGCGATATAACTGGAATACTGTTAAAAGCGGCGTTAAACCCAACTCACTCACTCACTCACTCACTCACTCACTCACTCACTCACTCACTCACTCATTCATTCACCTGTGAAAGTATTATAAAACAATTTCACAGGACTAAAAGGTGTTGACTATTAAGGATTATCTAGGATAGGCCTTGAAATTGAAATTACCTTCAAGATAACAAAGTAGACACAATTTATGGATAACAACTTTTTTATTACTGTAAGGCGGTGTTTCGGTATAGATCCTTATACCGTTGTCAGGCAAGTCTGTCTTGCTTGACAACGGTTTTAGGATAAATACTGAAACATAACCTTTACAGTATATGAGAAGGTGTTATCCATAAATTGTGTCTACTTTGTCATCCGTCAACTTCTAAGTAATGCCTATCAAACAATTCACTTTCAAGATAACTTGAATTTGTCGTAAAATAGCTTGAATTTGTTTAAGTGCTTCAGAAACAAAACTTTGTTCAAAGAAAATTGACATACATTTTGTCTTACAGAGTTATCGTATAGGTTATTACCATTCCTGTGCACGAAATGTGTGATGATTGTGATCCTCGGAGCATGTGCTTTTGACTGTTGTCATGAAAATGACAGGTAGCTCAAGTATTGTAGATAGGCCTTGATGATGCATTAACATGGCCTTGAATGGTCATAATCTAGTGAGTTGTATGAACCCTGAATTTGACCATTGGCTGTGTTTCAACAGGCGAGCAGATGACGATCCTCGGCTACAACAAAGGAGGAGAATGGTGTGAAGTTAAGAACAGAGCAGGAGATGTGGGCTGGGTGCCCAGCAACTACATTGCACCCGTCAACAGCTTGGACAAGTTCTCCTGGTACCACGGACAGATATCCCGCAATGCATCCGAGTATCTGCTCAGTAGTGGAATAAATGGCAGCTTCCTGGTCCGAGAGAGTGAAAGTAGTCCAGGCCAGAGGTCAATATCAGTCCGCTTTGAGGGTCGAGTGTACCACTACCGGATCAGTGAAGACACGGACACTGGCAAGGTGAGTTGATGAACCCAGTTCGGGCTTCAGGGAAGAATAAGCCTTTGTATCTCATACTTGTCATAAGTGGGGATTGGGGATTATGAGAATAACTAATGAGCTACAAGGAATTATGGTTTATCTTTCCCAAGAGAATTACCCGAGGGAAAGATAAACTGCTATTCTCAGTTTCGAGTTGGTTATTCTCTTTCTTACCCATAATCAAATTTATTGCAAACATCTCGGGAGGTCCCATCCCCAACCACCTTCAAAATTTCTCGTGGCTATAACTTAAAACAAATGTATCCCTACACAACAGTAAACAAGCAACCTTTTCACAACATATCGGATTGTTGGTCATTGTGCGGATAAAGAGTATACTTAGTAAGGCATGGCTGATAAACTTGCCATCTTTATATTATCGATAGCATTAAGGAGTGTGACTAAGATTGCTGAATAAACAAAATATGGGAAGCTTGTATTCATGGCCAAGTGAATCTGTACATTAAGATGTGATCATAGGCTCACAGTATCAGCATTACAAGTGTATTGACAGAAGAAATCTCATTTTGATGGCCAACTGCACACACTTTGCTTGAACATCTGTTAGTCTTCATATAAATAGATGTTTTATTAGAGCCTGCCCAAGCCATTAACGTAATGCTGGCAGCTTGTCAAATCTCATAAATTTAATTTAAGTGCTGTTTAAAACTTTGAAACTTTTAAAATAGAAGTTTCAAGTCGTTGCTCCAGGGATGGTGTTGATTAGGATGTGTGCAGTGGCTGGGCTTGGATGATCTGCGTGTTTATATGAAATTGATTACATTTTACAGTTTTGCGTCATTTGTACCCTATTTGTGATGGTGTAGAAAAAGTCATAGTTGAGTTATGCTTTATAACAAGGTTTGTACAGGCTTGAAAAGGCCTTGAATTTTAAGGTCCTTCTTGAAATGCTTCATTTTTAGTGCCAATCTTGAAAAGCCTTGAAAATCACTAAAGTGGCTTGAAAAGCCTTTAATTTGTACAAAATGACATATATTTGTAGTTCTCAAATATTTGGTACAAAATGGCCGATTGGGAATTGTTTTACTAGAGCCTGGCAAAAACTATTTGACAGAGAAAGAAATGCGAACATTAGTGACTTGTTGTATAACCATGGAGTTACAGTAAATTTGTGTCACATGACCTGGGTTGTCATGTGAGTTCCCGGAACCTACTCAGACCAATTATTGAGTTACCCGTCCCAGCTCTTGTTGTGATCGTTCAACTCGATCATCATCTTCTCATCATGGAGCTTCAGGGCTGAATTATAGTCCCATACTCACAAAGTGAGGCGACCGCCTCCCTTGTCTAGTTGTACACACGCAAACAAACACACATCACTCTATAAGTGCAATAATATTTTACGCGAAGTTAGATCCCATTTCACCTCACTTCACCAAAGTGGGGCCTGGGTGATCTTGTGTAGTATTGTACCCTCAGGTCCAGGTTGGACCCGCTGACTAAGTAAAGCACCATACCTCATTGTCCATGTTTGATGCTCACACAAAACCTGGTTAGTTTGTCGAAGCTAGTGAATATAGGAATCCAGTATCACTGATCAAATGTATTTTTTCAGGTATTTGTAACATCTGAGCACAGATTCAACACACTAGCAGAACTCGTCCACCACCATTCCATCCATGCTGACGGCCTCGTCACCACCCTCCTCTACCCAGCACCCAAGAGGAATAAGCCCACTGTGTTCGGTGTAAGCCCGGAGCCTGACAAGTGGGAGATAGAGAGAACAGAGATAGCCATGAAGCACAGGCTAGGTATTTATCGTTTATGTATTGGTGAATAAGCCCACTGTATTCTGCGAATGCTCAGTATCTGAAAGTAAATCACAATAACAGGTGCTAGGTATTTATTAACAGTAGATGCATTGGTGAATAAGCCCACTGTATTCTGTGAATGCTCAGTATCTGAAAGTAAATCACAAAAGTAAATCACAATAACAGGTGCTAGGTATTTATTTACATGTTGATGCATTGGTGAATAAGCCCACTGATTGTTCAGGGTATGATTAGTTAGGTAAGAAAAGATATTTTTATGAGAGATTTGAAGGTGTCCAAGACAGGTGTTCAGCATTGTTCTATCCTGACCCCCATGTCTGTCTATTCTAGGTGGAGGGCAGTACGGGGATGTGTACGAGGCGGTATGGAAAAGGTACAACAAAACCGTGGCTGTCAAGACTTTAAAGGTTTGTCACCCGATTTTCTTTATTGAACAAAACAAAGATCCAGTTACTGCTTCTGTTTTATGATATAATGTTGTTGATAGGTAATTATTACATCAATGATGTAAATTACCTATTTGTTCAGGGTTTATCCTATAATGTTATATGCATATTATTTTATGTACTTTCCTTCCCCCCCCCCCCCCCCCCCCCCCTTTTTCTTATTTCATAAGTACGGAAACTATATCTCTGTCAAGGGCACATTATGTGGAGTTTTCGTAACTGAGACAAGGCGTTTTCGTAACTGAGACAAGGATGCCCTTTGATGCACATATCTCTCTCAGTGGTTAGTTATATAGTGACTGTATATAATCCATGTCCAACTGGTGTTTTGCAGGAAGACACAATGGCTCTGAAAGATTTCCTGGAAGAAGCCACCATCATGAAAGAAATGAAACATCCCAACTTAGTGCAATTATTAGGTAAGATTTCACTCAATTGCATGAAATCTGAAATCTGGACTGGGATATTAATTGGAATAGGGATGGAGTGGTCCAGTGGTGTGCAGCAGCAGGGTAACAAGTTGTAATGATGTTGTCACTACCCCTAGTGTACGGTACATTCACCCTGTGCGCTCAAAAGAACCCTTTCATCCGAGGGTAGATGACCAGATGGTGGAAAAATGAATATATCGTACAAAGGTATCAAAATGTGTGGTGTCAATCTGGGCTAGTGACAAAGTTCAAATGTGCCTCTGTTCACCCAGCAGGGAATGGGTACCTGACATGTGAGGTGGATGTAAAAACCTTCTCTTGCCTGTGGGCAACATGGGTTGTATGCTCCACAAGAAGTTCAGATTGACAACTAGAATGCTTACAGATCCACCGATCGGGGAACAAATATGAAACATGCATTTGAGCTTTAACGTCTGCATAACATAACATAACATAACATAACATAACATAACATAACATAACATAACATAACATAACATAACATAACATAACAACATAATAACATAACATAACATAACATAACAACATAATAACATAACATAACATAACATAACATAATAACATAACATAATAACATAACATAACATAACATAACATAACATAACATAATAACACAACACAACACAACACAACATAACATAACATAATACCACACAAGTCTGCAACCTTATGTTGAATATATTCCATGCCCAAAGACATTCCTAATATTTTTACTCGTAAAAAAATGTGATGAAATTATTTATTCACCCCTATCTAGTAAACTAACCTTATGCCAGGCTATATGTTATATCTATTAAAAATGATGCTTAGATACTTGTCAGGAATAGAAGTCTTGTATATTCTGGACAAACTACAATGGAGTTAATTCGTTAATTGTTGACTGTTATGTTCTTCGTGATTTACTAAATGACATTCTCCAGGCGTGTGTACGAGGGAGCCGCCGTTCTACATCATCACCGAGTTCATGGTCCAGGGCAACCTGCTGGACTTCCTGAGGGGCAGCAACAAGGAGGAGCTGGGCCCCACTGTCCTCATGTACATGGCCACCATGATAGCCTCCGGCATGGCCTACCTGGAGGAGAGAATGTTCATCCACCGGTCAGTCACTGCTTTCTATCACTCCATTCATTGTGGGGTTTAGTAGTGTAAATTGGTATAAAATATTGCAAATGATTTCGTGGCAATTGATTTGATAACCAAGCATTTTTTTAATGTTGTTTCCATAAGCAGAAAAAAGGTTAGGCCACAACCGCTAACAAACTATTCTTTTCTGATTGGCTGATAATAGAATGGGTGGGGCCTGTGTTGCATCATTGCACTGAAGATGTCACAGTTTTTGTACTGTTGTCTACAGGTCCTTGTGCATTTATTATTAAATAAGCAGTCTGTAAGTCTGCTATGCAAATTTACACAGCTTGCACACTGGTTTTTACATCAAAGTCGATTCTTAATACTTTTGAAATGTTACACCAAAGTGGAGAACCAGCTCAGTCCGATTTGTTCATGAGAGCGTGATTTGACACCTTATTATGTCCTTTATGTGTAATGCACAGTAACAGTTATGTAACTTGTTACATTGTACAAGCATCTGGGGTCTATAGAATAGTTTGTAACTACATAACATGCTGTGTATAGTTAGTTCATTCTTGTTGTGACATTGGAAATGTTGTGTAATTTAGTGATCTGGCTGCTCGGAACTGTCTTGTGGGGGAGAACCACCTGGTGAAGGTGGCTGATTTCGGCCTGGCCCGTCTCATGAAGGACGACACCTACACAGCTCATGCAGGGGCCAAGTTCCCCATCAAGTGGACGGCGCCAGAGGGACTGGCATATAACAGGTTCTCTACTAGGTCCGATGTTTGGGGTAAGCTTCAGCAAAATATTTGAATTTGAAGCTTCATTTTTGTAAATACACATATTGGTTTCATCAAATAATAAGCTGTGTTTATTCAGATGTGAGCTTCAGCACATTGTGTTAATAGTGACCATCTTCCTGCCCCCAGTGTCTCTTGTATTAGCAGCTCTTTACAGTTGGTAATAATGGTAACTATCTTCCTGCCCCCATTGTCTCTTGTATTAGCAGCTCTTTACAGTGGGTAATCATGGTGACTATCTTCCTGTCCCCAATGTCTCTTGTATTAGCAGCTCTTTACAGTGGGTAATAATGGTGACTTTCATCATGCCCCATTGTCTCTTGTTTTAGCAGCTCTATACTGTGGGTAATCATGGTGACTATCTTCCTGTCCCCATTGTCTCTTGTATTAGCAGCTGTATACTGCGGGTAATAATGGTGACTATCATCCTGCCCCATCGTCTCTAGTACTAGCAGCTCTGTACAGTGGGTAATAATGATGACTATCTTCCTGCCCCCATTGTCTCTTGTATTAGCAGCTCTTTACAGTAGTTAATAATGGTGACTATTGTCCTGCCCCCATTGTCTCTTGTATTAGCACTCTTTACAGTGGGTAATAATGGTGACTATCTTCCTGCCCCCATTGTCTCTTGTATTAGCAGCTTTTTACAGTGGGTAATAATGGTGACTATCAGCCTGCCCCATTGTCTCTTATATTAGCAGCACTTGTGGGTAATCATGGTGACTATCTTCCTGTCCCCAATGTCTCTTGTATTAGCAGCTCTTTACAGTGGGTAATAATGGTGACTTTCATCATGCCCACATGTCTCTTGTATTAGCAGCTCTATACTGTGGGTAATCATGGTGACCATCTTCCTGCCCCCAATGTCTCTTGTATTAGCAGCTCTTTACAGTTGGTAATAATGGTAACTATCTTCCTGCCCCCATTGTCTCTTGCATTAGCAGCTGTATACTGCGGGTAATAATGGTAACTATCTTCCTGCCCCCATTGTCTCTTGTATTAGCAGCTCTTTACAGTAGTTAATAATGGTGACTATTGTCCTGCCCCAATTGTCTCTTTTATTAGCACTCTTTACAGTGGGTAATAATGGAGACTATCTTCCTGACTCCATTGTCTCTTGTATTAGCAGCTCTTTACAGTGGGTAATAATGGTGACTATCTTCCTGCCCCCACTGTCTCTTGTACGACCAGCTCTATACTGTTCAGTGATAATGGTGACTATTTTCCTGCCCTCAATTGTGCCTGCTTGTTTCAGCGTTTGGTGTGCTACTGTGGGAGCTTGCTACCTATGGGATGTCCCCGTACCCCGGGGTGGACCTGACCGACGTCTACCACCTGCTGGAGAGGGGCTATCGCATGGAGAGGCCATCAGGCTGTCCAGCCAATGTCTACCAGCTGATGATCAGATGTAATCATCACAATTATACTTTCTGAGCAGATTGTAACCAAGTCTATGTATTTGTACTGTCTCCCAGCTTATGATCAGATGTATTCAGAATATTATACTTTCTGAGCAGATTATGACCAGTCACAATTTTGATACTGTTTACTAGCTGATGACCAGTTAAGGAAGAGAATTTGTCAATGTCAACTTCTTTATTACGAGGAACACAACATTTCGGAGTATGATGGAGTAAGCATATACTCCGAAACGTTGTGTTCCTCATAATAAAGAAGTTGACATCCTTAAATTCTCTTCCTTATGTGTATCACTTCTAAATGCCTTTCAAAGACCTGATGACCAGTTGTAAGAATAATAATAAATTTCCTTGTGAAATCAAGGAGTTTGATGTTACAACTTTTAAGACTTATTCACTCTCTTCATGAAAACATGTCTAGCTTTAATCAGATATTATATATTGACTTTATATTTAAGTTCATAACTCATTAATAATGTAAAGGTTTGTCTTGAGTTTCACCCAAAATGTGTTGTAGGCTGGCAGTGGGAGCCCAAAGATCGGCCAACATTCCGTGACATCCATTTTGCCCTTGAGAACATGTTTGACATGTCCAGTGTCAGTGAAGGTAGGACTGATGTTTTACAAATAGGTTATTGTATTCGACATAATATAATACGCGCTCTCAAAATTAGAAATAGGGAGCTCTTATTAGAATATAATTTTGGTGAAAGAGTTGAAAGATCCTAAATTTCGTGGTTTATGCTTACAGCCTGAAAGGATACAAAAGAAAAGTCTGTGTTGCTTATACACAACATATATATGTTTCCAGAATTTAATTGCCCATAATCAATGGTGTATATAACACATGAGTGCGTATTATACACAAATAAATAAGTCTTGTGTACATTGATCAATCAGAGGGGTGCTAATTGGGATCGTTCACAAGCCAATATATTAGCAAATATTGATGTGGGTGCTTATTAGAGCGGGGCGCTTATTACGTCGAATACGATATTAGATATCAGCATATTGCTTGGCTTGGCCTGACAGAACGACATTTCTTAATTGCTGTCAGCCACTAGTTGCAAAGAAACCTATGATTGTGGGTTCATAACCCAGTTCCCCCGATTATGTTACTAGGTTTGTCAGCACCATACCTATGCTCGTGTGTTCCACCAAAGTGGTAAACATCTTAGACCTGCATCACTAGTAGACCCACAGTAAGCTGACATGCTGTGATATAACTGGACTACTGTTCAAAGTAGGGTTAGACACTTGCTCACTCTAAAGACTTCAGTGTCATGTTATGAAGTATGTACATGTACAGTTGACGATCATCCTCATTAGAAAAAGGTTCCTTTCATGATACGATGAAACTCAATTGTTCTAACTTGTGTTTGACAGAGGTGGAAAAGGAACTGGAAAAGAGTGAGAAGAAAAAGGCCCCTGGCCTTCCGTCTAAGAAAGGCCGGACACAGAGTTTTGAGAGCCAAGAGCATCTGGGAGATGGCCGCAGTAGTGCAGGTAGATATTTATTGACTTCACTCGTCACTCTCAGGATATCTTAGGCAAGTTTACTTGTCCAATAGTACGACACCAGAACCACTTTGCAAGGCATCATTTTACCCCAGTTGTGTAGAGGAGTTTATAAGCATAATATTAATTAATCAAATTCTTACGACAGCATTTCGCCATGCAGACAAATCTAAGCATGTGAAATCAATTTGAAAACATGTTACTCACCAGCTCTTCTATTTGAAAAATAATTACATTTACTCAGCAGAACAAATGGAGACAAAAAATGTATGAAATAAAATGGAAAATTATTTTGAAGTTCAAATATATTTAGTATTTTTTGATTGACGCCATAAATCATATCCAACTATACCATAACTTATTTGGACTAGTGCTTTATGTAATATGACTTGATTTTGGAAGAAAATCACTAGTCCCTCGAGATTGTTTACTTGTCTCGGACTTGTCTCTATCCCTCAATCCTCCACAAAATAGGCTTCTTTTCATACTGTTTCCTGTTTAGCAGTAAATAAGTGTTTGAGAGAATGTTTTTCCCAACTGACTAGAAGTAACATCACTATTCTCTCTATCCAGGTCCAACGCCACCTGCTGGTAGACGAGTATTACCTCCCCTTGAGGACACAGACATTACGCTCAACAGAGTGTCTGAGATATTATCTCGGAAGTCCTCCAAGAAGAAGAGTGGCCCCGCCCCCACACCGCCACGGCGCACCACCTCCTGCAGAGATCCAACACCAGAGCAACTGCAACAGCAGCAGCCACAGCAGCCACAGCAGCCGGACCTAGACTCGGAACTCAAGTCTAGAATGAAGTTACAGAAAGCCAAAATCGAAAGTGCTGTGGTTCCTGAGGTGGAGGAAAATATGTACGAAGGACCCTGGGATAGTAAAATGTCCATCATGGAACAATCGGCTCGTGCCGGAATGTTTCCGCCACGTTCAAAACATGAGAGTGGGTCACCCAAATTCATGTCTCGGAATGAGGCACGTGAACCATCGACTGATGATAGTGGTGTAAGCAAAAGTGATTCCTTGAAACATGCCCATATAGACAAATCAAAATATCTGATATCAGAGGCAAATGCTCGTAGTTTTGAAAAAGGGACTGAGGAAAGGCGTAGTGGCAGAAAGAAAAGCTTACCTCATGGTGCTAGTCTAGATAAAAAGTTGGAGCGAGCAGCGCGATTTGAGAAGGAATCTTTGTTAGAAGAGATGGAGGGACAGCAATCATCTCATTTAGGGGGACAGTATCCCAAAAAGGCCCTGCCACTACCAGCACATCAACTTGGTGCTAGGAAGAAATTCTCGGATACAACTCGGCCTGGGGATGTGAAACAATCAACTTCAGGTCATGAGAGCGAGGACTCCAGTATCACTGTGGGGAAACTGGATGTGGCCAATGTTGCTAAGGCGATCAATAGGTATGGGACCATCCCCAAAGGTGTTCGTATTGGAGCATATCTCGCCTCTATGGAGCATGAGCAGAACAATCATAGTCGTGACTTGCCCACTGTGGAGGACCATGACTCCGGCACAGATACTGCCAGTGTGATATCTTGCCCTCCTCTCAATATAGAGCAGGGACCTACGGTTGTCTTCAATCCCCCGCCCACAGCTAAGGCAGAAGACAGTGATCCTGGCATCAAGCAGGAACCCAACGTGAAACCGTCTGCTGTAGTTAAGTCACAATCGACTCATGTTATAGTAGATAATCAACCTGCTACACAGGTCAAGTCTCAATATTCTGGCTTGCTTCAAAGGCACAAGTCAGATCTGACGTCGAGCAAGGGGAATGGTTTAGGGAGCAAGGGGGACCTGTCCACCTACAAGTCAGAAACGGATCTTACCAAAGGTGATGAATCTGTTCTCGGGAGTAAGGCTGATGTGTCTGTCAGTAAACCCAAACCGAGTCCGAGGTTTTCCAGAATATTTGCTGAAAATTCTGAGCAGAATTCCAACATGAAAGATGCTTCTTTGGCAGACGACACCCGCCCGGGACCACGAGTGCCTCTTCGACCGTTGCCTCACCAGCAGGGGTCCGACTCTGCCCATGAAGGAAATGCAGACCACAATTCTATGGAGAACAACACCAAACAGGCGCCACCTCGGCCTCCTTTCCCTTTTAAAGGGAGGTCCTCATCTTCAGAGGAAAGTCCGAAGCTTTCAGAAAATACTGATGCATCCGGTGATAAAAATAAGTTTGATTACAATTTTCATGGGTCACAAAAACCTGAGGATTCCACCAATAAGTTGTCCTCATTTAAGACATTTGGTAAAGCTAATGCTGTGAAGGAGACCAACTTAGATCATGTTAATGCTGACAATCTTGGAACAAATGATTCCTCCAACAAGTCTAAAGAGAAGGATGAAGGTATTTATAAGCCAGTATTCCCTGTGTTAAAACCGGTAGCTGGGAACAACGTACCCGTGCATCCCCTAAAGCAGACTGATCCCATGGAGAGGTCGCTGGTCGACCTGGGTCAGAGCAATGCCAACGAACCGCCGTCATCAGACTCTGAGACTTCATCGGTGTCCAAAGATTTGATCATGGATGCTTCCAACAAGCTGCGGTCTTGTATAGACAAACTGGCTCTGGCTGGGAATAAGTCCAGCACCAACTTCATGCTTCTTTCCGAGGAGGTCCAAGCATTCTATGCACTGTGTTGTCGATACATTGACTCCCTTCCCCCTCATGCAAAATTCCATGCTAAGGAGCTGTTGTCTAGGCTGCAGTCCCACAGTCAGAATTTGAAAACGTACACAAGCAGCACCCCATCTGGGGGTGGGAGGCTGCTCAACGATATACAGAGCACGAATAAAGAAATAATGGGGGTCATTGACAGATGAGGGAGGGGAGATAACTGCGGTCTTCTCCAGAGAGGATGGATACTTCTGTATATCTCCGGCCTTTTAGCCACTCGACCCTCCCTCGGGGGCAGACTGGGTGATAACGCCTAGAGGGAGGGACAGACATACATACAGACGGGAAATACTTTTTGAGAGTATTTTGAGAATCAAGAGTAGCGATATTAGGCTGATTGAATGTTTGTGACCTGTTGTGTGTGCTATAGTATTACCCTCGATGTGAGTTGCAGCGATGCTGTCAGCACTGTTAAGATGGCAGACAAGGTGTAACCCGTTTCTGCCTTTCGCTGGTGACCTCAGCAGCTGTGTGTGAACAACCAAGAACGTTTGGATCAGAGTGATGCTGTCACTCGGTGAATTTGTGGATGTCAGTATACGTATGTCCAAGAACATTTCTACCATGTGATTTAGTTTTCCTTGAACTGTAGGCAAGCTTCAATACATGTTCTGCCTCTGTAAAATAGAAATTGCTCATCACAGTTCACCCTTCCATTTGTACCACAGAATGTTGTATTGGAATCTAGTTGCTCATAAAGAAAATGGAGGCAAGCATGCCCGGACTGCATTAGTTTTTAAGCCCTTCCTCCCTGCTGTCGGTCATTGTAATATAGATATGTTGATATTGGCTGAATCTTTGCTCCCTTCCTCTTCTACCTTCTCTCTTTCTCTAATTCCTCCACTATCTCTCTATCCTTGGTGATGAAGATATCCGCCCACTTTCACTCCATATGTTCATCCATTTTCTGTTCCGCATATTGGTGTTCCTCTAACCAAGATTCCTATAGGACATATATTCCCAGGAACCAGCTCAACCAACGAGCAATGGTTGTAAAAGGATTAAAACTGCTTCAAACACGACTACATTACCAAACCACACTACATTTGTCAAAAAATATATATTTATGTTGCCATGATTACCAAATGTTTGTAATGTAGGGGAAACTGGTTCTGAGTTTTATTTTGTTCATGTTTGTATTTTTTTCCAACAAATAATGGATATTTTGGTGTCAAGGCTTTTCATGCTATGACTGTAATCACATTATAAGAACGTCTCACCTGTGGGGATAATGTGTCTCTGTTACTTGCTCAGATTATGGAAGTAATACACTTAGTGAAGTTGCCTCTTTCAAAGCCATATTGTAATGAACTCAATGTCGGGTGTATTGTTGACAATAGTTGCTCAGATCATGACCATATACTATTCACTGGATTGGAATCACATCATCGCTGTGCATATGCATTTGCTGTCATTAAACAGATTTGATAATCACCACGTTTACAAACCAAGGGAACTAACTCTGCCTTGATCTTATTCGTAGGAACAATTCCCAGTAAGCTTGTTGAGCTGTGTCTGGAAGAGATTGAATTTATCAGGTATGATCAGAATATGTTCCATGACGTATTGACAGCCTTAGGTCTCTGTCAGTGGCATGGTGTTTGTTTTATCTCTCTTTGATTTTAAGTGTGTTAAAGCTGTTTTACGATGTTATTAAGTTTGATTAAAATCTTTCCTGACGATGTCAACGTGTCTCACTAAACAGTCAGCATGGCCACTCTCTGCCTGTTCGGAAATTGAAGCGAGTTTGTGAAGTACATCTTCATTTGAGTAGCTTGTTAGGTTTTGACTTACAAAATGGTGGGGAACTGCAATAAATGTTGAAAAAACATGGTAGACTGTTTCCTTCAGCTTTAAGTATTTATTTACACTGTTACAATGATATTTTCCACACCTATCCTGGCTGCAAGATATCGTTCTTATTTTCTGTTTGTACTGGACATGTATACCTGTGTTCATTAGACAAAAACACTGGATAATTATATCCTGCTCAAAATAAGTTACAGAACACCCAATTTGTTCATGTGATTTAGTTAATCTGTCGTAGCTGGTGGGTATTGCAACACCGCCTTTCAATTGAGGGGGTGCGGTCGGGTTGCCCAGTGGTTAACACATTCGCTCGTCAAGCCAAAGACCAGGGTTCGATTCCCGACATGGGTACAATGTGTGAAGCCCATTTCTGGCGTCCCCCGCCGTGATATTGCTGGAATATTGCTAAAAACGGCGTAAAACCATACTCCCTCACTCACTCCAATTGAGGGTATTCTTAAACTTGTTTTGAGTAGTACACTATATAACTTTTAATGAGTGCAATTCTAACGAATATGTTCTATGTACAGATATTAAGCTCTTGAGGCTTTTGTTTCAAGTGGCATATGCAATGTGTATTTTGTGTACTCTATCAGTACATAACAATACATACCAAAATCCGTTCATATGTTTTTGCCGACATCTGTGACAGAGAAATTAGCAGTCACAAGTATATCATATCCCATTCCCTCCATGGCTGGCCAATCCACTGTTGATGAGTATGTTGTAAGCATTATTTTGTAACTTTCTATATATTCATGAACATGGTGCCTATGTCACTTGAAACAAAACCTACTTTCATGGCTTCTCGCTAGCAGATATGTCTGTAGTCTTGATGACTGTGCCATTTGTGATCTAAGTCTTTATAAAAAAATTATTTAATTTGCTGCATAATTAGCATTATGTCAGATGTAACTTATGTTGTGTCAAAATGGCATCGACCTTATTGTAAAGCTATTATTGAAATTTGTAAATAAAATGTAAAAATAACTGCTAAGTTTGCTTTGAAAGACTTTTTTTTCAAACTTTCTTTCAGACAGTATGACATTCTGTACAGGACATACACCATTAACAACCAATAGTGCAGACAGTATGACATTCTATACAGGACACCCACACCATGAACAACCAATAGCGCCGACAGTATGACATTCTATACAAGACACCCACACCATGAACAACCAAAAGCGCCGACAGTATGACATTATACACAGGGAACACACACCATGAACCAATAGTGCCGACAGTATGACATTATACACAGGGAACACACACACCATGAACAACCAATAGTGCTGACAGTATGACATACACAGGGAAAACACACCCCATGAACAACCAATAGCGCCGACAGTATGACATTCTATACAGGACACCCACACCATGAACAACCAATAGCGCCGACAGTATGACATTCTATACAAGACACCCACACCATGAACAACCAAAAGCGCCGACAGTATGACATTTATACACAGGGAACACACACCATGAACCAATAGTGCCGACAGTATGACATTATACACAGGGAACACACACACCATGAACAACCAATAGTGCCGACAGTATGACATTATACACAGGGAACACACACACCATGAACAACCAATAGCGCCGACAGTATGACATTCTATACAGGAAAACACCCACACCATGAACAACCAATAGCGCTGACAGTATGACATTCTATACAAGACACCCACACCATGAACAACCAAAAGCGCCGACAGTATGACATTATACACAGGGAACACACACCATGAACCAATAGTGCCGACAGTATGACATTATACACAGGGAACACACACACCATGAACAACCAATAGTGCTGACAGTATGACATACACAGGGAACACACACCCCATGAACAACCAATAGCGCCGACAGTATGACATTCTATACAGGACACCCACACCATGAACAACCAATAGCGCCGACAGTATGACATTCTATACAAGACACCCACACCATGAACAACCAAAAGCGCCGACAGTATGACATTTATACACAAGGAACACACACCATGAACCAATAGTGCCGACAGTATGACATTATACACAGGGAACACACACACCATGAACAACCAATAGTGCCGACAGTATGACATTATACACAGGGAACACACACACCATGAACAACCAATAGCGCCGACAGTATGACATTCTATACAGGAAAACACACACACCATGAACAACCAATAGCGCTGACAGTATGACATTCTAAACAAGACACCCACACCATGAACAACCAATAGTGCCGACAGTATGACATTCTATACAAGACACCCACACCATGAACAACCAAAAGCGCCGACAGTATGACATTATACACAGGGAACACACACCATGAACCAATAGTGCCGACAGTATGACATTATACACAGGGAACACACACACCATGAACAACCAATAGTGCTGACAGTATGACATACACAGGGAACACACCCCCCATGAACAACCAATAGCGCCGACAGTGTGACATTCTATACAGGACACCCACACCATGAACAACCAATAGCCCCGACAGTATGACATTCTATACAAGACACCCACACCATGAACAACCAAAAGCGCCGACAGTATGACATTTATACACAGGGAACACACACCATGAACCAATAGTGCCGACAGTATGACATTATACACAGGGAACACACACACCATGAACAACCAATAGTGCCGACAGTATGACATTATACACAGGGAACACACACACCATGAACAACCAATAGCGCCGACAGTATGACATTCTATACAGGAAAACACACACACCATGAACAACCAATAGTGCTGACAGTATGACATTATACACAGGGAACACACACACCATGAACAACCAATAGTGCTGACAGTATGACATACACAGGGAACACACACCCCATGAACAACCAATAGTGCCGACAGTATTACATTATACACAGCGAACACACACACCATGAACAACCACTAGTGCTGACAGTATGACATTATACACAGGGAACACACCATGAACAACCAATAGTGCCGACAGTATTACATTATACACAGGGAACACACACACCATGAACAACCAATAGTGCCGACAGTTTGACATACACAGGGAACACACACCATGAACAACCAATAGTGCTGACAGTATGACATTATACACAGGAAAACACACACACCATGAACAACCAATAGCGCCGACAGTATGACATTCTATACAGGAAAACACACACACCATGAACAACCAATAGTGCTGACAGTATGACATTATACACAGGGAACACACACACAATGAACAACCAATAGTGCCGACAGTTTGACATACACAGGGAACACACACACCATGAACAACCAATAGTGCTGACAGTATGACATTATACACAGGGAACACACACACCATGAACAACCAATAGTGCTGACAGTATGACATTATACACAGGAAAACACACACACCATGAACAACCAATAGTGCCGACAGTATGACATTATACACAGGGAACACACACACCATGAACAACCAATAGTGCTGACAGTATGACATACACAGGGAACACACACCATGAACAACCAATAGCGCTGACAGTATGACATTATACACAGGGAACACGCCATGAACAACCAATAGTGCTGACAGTATGACATTATACACAGGGAACACACCATGAACAACCAATAGTGCTGACAGTATGACATTATACACAGGGAACACACACACCATGAACAACCACTAGTGCTGACAGTATGACATTATACACAGGGAACACACACACCATGAACAACCAATAGTACTGACAGTATGACATTCTATACAGGACACACACCATGAACAACCAATAGTGCAGACAGTATGACATTATAGATGGGGAACACACCATGAACAACCAATAGTGCCGACAGTATGACATTATACACAGGGAACACACACACCATGAACAACCAATAGTACTGACAGTATGACATTCTATACAGGACACACACCATGAACAACCAATAGTGCAGACAGTATGACATTATAGATGGGGAACACACCATGAACAACCAATAGTGCCGACAGTATGACATTCTATACAGGACACACACCATGAACAACCAATAGTGCCGACAGTATGACATTCTATACAGGACACCCACACCATGAAGAACCAATAGTGCAGACAGTATGACATTATAGATGGGGAACACACCATGAACAATCAGTAGTGCTGACAGACGGATGAGCAAAGATTGTAAGATTCTGCACAGGTTGAAAGAACCTGACATGAAAAATCTGTTGACACTGGTTCAATGAATTCACACAAAGTTAGTCAGTTCTTATAATTTGGTATATCACTACTCTTTATTTGACGGATTTATACACTTTCATTCTGTACATGTGAATATTGGCAACAAGTTAACAACGACCGACCATGTTTACAAAGCATGTAAAACAATAACATCAGCCCTGGATGGCCAATTCGTTTTAACTTCATGGTGCCCGTACGTCAGTCAGCCTGCATACCGCTCTGTGCTGCACCGTGATGACGTCGCGATTTCAAAAACATATACATTGTATCAAAAGTGATACAACGTTCTTATTTCTTCACACAGTGTTACCAAATTGTATAACATGCACTATACGGGTGTGAAAAGTGACCGACCATATATGGTCCTGTGGCACCAAGAGGGTTAAAGAACGACCCTAGTCAGTTTGCCGATTTGACAGTGCGTCGTAATGCATTGACTTCCAGTACAAGACTCGATCTACGGTTTGGGAGAATGTGTGCGCATAAGTGAGAATTAGTCATCGCTGAATTGGCCGGTCCTGTAAATGCATTTTTGACGATGTGTTGACAAGGCACCGAAGTAAATTCAAAGATAGCTGTAGAGTGGTGTTGATCAGATACATGAGCTGGGTGTAATTCAAAACCACTGTTTTTCATCATGTTATCGTCAAGTATTCGACACTGCTTGTCAGCATTCATGAACCCCGTTGAGGGTAGATCTACTGGTTACAAATAGGGTCCCCAGCAACAACAATCAAACATGCTAGACTAATAGGTAACTCTAACGTGTGTCCCTGGCTATTCCGCTGCAAACAGCAACTAACTGGTCCCCATTCAAATGTCTACACTTTTTCGGTTTCTAGGCACCCGTCAATAAACCAGCTGGCTGGGATGATACCGGGGAAGGAACTTGTGTTGTAACGGTCAAAGGGAGACAACTCAATCAACGGTTTCATGCACTCATCTCGGTGTTTGGTATAGTTATATGCTCAATATATACAAAGAGGACACGGTAGTGGTTTCATGTGCCGCACACTTAAGGTTTCTGTTTCATTCCGGTGCACATTGGGCGCATTCCCTTACCTACATACTACATTGATACGACTCACTGGATTTGACGAACCTTGTCGTTGATGGTCAAAGGGAAGTCACTGTTAACACTGTTTACCATTTGCTAAACAGACTTACCTCCCTTTGGGACAAGGGGCATTACTCTTGTTTTGTTGTACGCGGTTAGCTCCCTTTGACACCAGCGGGCACACGCTGTGTGTGAAGTATCAAGAAAGACACTGTGCGGAGTTCAGATAAGGGAGTTAACTCATGTACAAACACGATTACCTCCCTTTGACCATAAACAAAACAACTCCCGCCAAACGCGTATTCGTCTGCGATCTGGTTTTTTTTTAATGCCAATTCCAGTTTGATTTTTTGGTAGGTTGGTTGTTTAACGCCACATTCAGCAATATTCCAGCTATATGAAAGCGGTCTGTAAATAATCCCGTCTGGACCAGACAATCCAGTGAATAATATGAACATCAACTAAGCCAGCGAGCCTGACCACCCGATCCCGTTAGTCGCCTTTTACGACAAGCATAGTCGCCTTTTAACGGCAAGCATGGGTCTAAATCTGAGAGAAAGTTAATCGTATCTTTATAGTTCCAAAAGGGAGACAACGCAACCAGTGGTTTCGTGAACTCATCTCAGTGTTTGGTAGATTAGTTTGCGAAATATATGCTGAGTGACATGGTGTGTCGTTGGTGGTCAAAGGGAAGTAACTGTTAACACTATTAACCATTTGCTAAACAGACTTACCTCCCTTTGGGACAAGGGACATAACTCTTGATTTGTTGTACGCGGTTAGCTCCCTTTGATACCAGCGGGCACACGCCGTGTGTGAAGTATCAAGAAAGACACTGTGCGGAGTTCAGATAAGGGAGTTAACTCATGTACAAACACGATTACCTCCCTTTGACCATAAACACAACAACTCCCGCCAAACGCGTATTCCTCTGCGATCTGTTTTTTTTAAATGCCAAATCCAGTTTGATTTGTTGGTAGGTTGGTTGTTTAACGCCACACTCAGCAATATTCCAGCTATATGAAAGCGGTCTGTAAATAATCCCGTCTGGACCAGACAATCCAGTGATTAATATGAACATCAACCAAGCCAGCGAGCCTGACCACCCGATCCCGTTAGTCGCCTTTTACCACAAGCATAGTCGCCTTTTAACGGCAAGCATGGGTCTAAATCTGAGAGAAAGTTAATCGTATCTTTATAGTTCCAAAAGGGAGACAACGCAACCAGAGGTTTCGTGAACTCATCTCAGTGTTTGGTAGATTAGTTTGCGAAATATATGCTGAGTGACATGGTGTGTCGTTGGTGGTCAAAGGGAAGTAACTGTTAACACTATTAACCATTTGCTAAACAGACTTACCTCCCTTTGGGACAAGGGACATAACTCTTGATTTGTTGTACGCGGTTAGCTCCCTTTGACACCAGCGGGCACACGCCGTGTGTGAAGTATCAAGAAAGACACTGTGCGGAGTTTAGGTAAGGGAGTTAACTCACGTACAAACACGATTACCTCCCTTTGACCATAAACAAAACTACTACCGCCAAACGCGTTCCGATCTGGGTATTTTTCTATGCCAAATCCAGTTTGTGAGAAAATTAATCGTATCTTTATAGAAACCAGGATTACCTCCCTGTGACCATAAACAAAAAACACCCCTGCCTGGTAGCGCCTACCTTCAAGGTAAATCCATTTTAAGACGAAAAAGAATCATACAAAAGAGGAAGAATGTTCAAACGTGTAATTATGTATTAAATCAGGCGTTTATTTAAAATAATATTGCACGAATGCACGGATCAACGAAGGTGTCGCGCTGGGAAGGAGCTTGGGAATCAACCATTACGCGGTTATCTCTCTTAGACCGTCATCCGCATTGGCTGCCGGATTATCTCCACGATGACGTTTTCCGTTCTATCTGCATTTCTGTTCCTTTATATGCTCGGAGACTTTAGAAAATGCAGCAATAATGACACAAAATATCCACAAGGTATTATACATATTCCATTTGTATGACTACCAACCCCTTTTGGTAAGCGGGATTCGGAGGTCGATCGGAACGCAAATAAAATCGTATTTGGTACGCAGATCCAACATTATAAAACATGTATATCAAAATAAAGTTATCGCCATTTCTGTCATGTTATTTCTGACATATTCCGAGCACAAAGTTGACTGTAACAACAACTTGTGAAACTATGAGGAGCAAATGCGCTTATTTCTGTCCGTGGAATAAGATTCAGTTGATTTCTGTTATAACGCTACGGTTGGGAATCAAAACAGTGGAAATAGAACTTTCCCGTCGATTAACTGAACCAGTTATCGCCATCGTCTTAACAGCACGTGCCACGTGACCACGCGCACCGCTTCAGTTATACAAATTACATTTCTTAGTATCTCGGGTATCGCACTCAGTTTTTTTATTCATCAAAATGAATAAGAAATGCTATTATCAATTTGTCGTCTGCAAACTGACAAAAAAACATTATTCCCAAAATTAGATCTACTCATGCTTATCCTTAACACTACCACTTAGCACTTAGCACTAGGTATGTACTATGGATTTCTCGATATATATACGCCTGATGAAATCTCTTCTGATGAGCATCGATCCACGCAATTGTATATATATACAGTTTATGCATTTTTAGAAATATAGCTCAAATAGGTTTTTAGAACTGTATTTTGGGGAAGAAATGACAGACACATCGAAAGAAATGACAGAACTGAAAGTGCATCATCGGGTTGTTTGATTATTTTTTTGCGTGAATTAGTCACTTTCTTTCACGCGTGTCTTTTCTAAAGTTGTATTTGAGCAAGGTGATTAAGGTGGGTTTTTAAAAAAAAAATAAAAAATGAGCAAAAGTAAAATGAGATGCGATCACGTGCGAGGTATAACGGGGAGTTGGCGATAATTGGTCTTCGGCGATAACTGGTTGCTGTACTGTACGTAAATATTTTCTATATATATTATACTTTTTTATATTTAAAAGAAATTTAACTTAAAATCGTTCCCTTTTGTCCATGCTTTTGAGATTTGTGTTAAGTAGTATTAGAGTGAGTGAGTGAGTTTGGTTTTACGCCGCTTTTAGCAATATTCCAGCAATATCACGGCGGGGGACACCAGAATTGGGCAAGTAGTATTAGATGGTATTCGGGACGTGTGTGTGTGTGTGTTCGGGATTCAGGGGAGTGTGTGTGTGCGTGCGTGCGTGTGTTCGGGATTCAGGGTGTGTGCGTGAATACACTGTCAGTTTCTTATCTT
This sequence comes from Haliotis rufescens, assembly GCF_023055435.1. NCBI lineage: Eukaryota > Metazoa > Mollusca > Gastropoda > Lepetellida > Haliotidae > Haliotis > Haliotis rufescens. Next base: position 22,304,978 of record NW_025964372.1, on the reverse strand, counting down.
TAGTGCAGCAGCAGCAGCAGCCTTCTCTAGGAGTAGTGCTTCATTTTTTTACGTCTGATTTCACTGCCAGTTTCTAACCTTTATGATATGTCATTTGGTAAAATTGATAATGTCTTTGTTGGAATTATCAAAACGCAACAACGTCCAAATGTTTCACAACTGTTCAACTGCGAAGTCATGACACAATTGGGTCACGTTGCTTTGGTCCAGTGCTAACCAGCCTTGTCAATTGCTGCGCTATACAAGACTGTTGTGGCACAGCATTGACAATCGCTTCTTTATACAACACCTGCTGTGGCACAACAGTGACCATCGCTGCCCTATACAACACCCTGCTGTCATATGAGTGAGTGAGTGAGTGAGTTGGGTTTAACGCCACTTTTAACATTCCAGTTATATCACGGCGTGTCAGCTTAATGTGGGAGGAAAGCCCGAAGTGATGCAGGTCTCAGACGTTTACAACTTCGGTGAAACACACGAGCACGGGTATGGTGCTGACAAACCTAGAAACAGGGAGCGCCGCCTGGTGGCAAGGTTATAGAACACACAGACAAACAGCTCCGACTTGTTTGAATAAAAACAAAGTAAATATCTACCTGCCAGGGCCATACCTTGGACAAGGACAAGAGTAAGCATCAAGGGGTGTGACCTAACAACATATAGAAGCAACATCGGATGCTTTACAGGTACTTTTGTCGCATTAATGTATGGTAGAGTGAAGCGGGTGACATCCATGCGTGTCGCCATGCTGCACGTGCCGAACGGGGCAGGTGGGCTCATGAGAGCGACCGTACTTGTCAGTGTATAAAGAAATTTGTGTAACAAAATCACAGTATTACAGATCAGTTTTGGTGGAAAAACTGTTGTCTTCTTTAGAAATAAGTAATAATAAGATAGTTTGGTCTTTAGTCTCAAAAAGGACTTGTGCCCCCTTTAAGAATATATCTGTTAATCACTGGATTAAACATTTCGAGTCAGTGTTTCTAGGTAGCCGAGAAAGTGCAGATTTTGTTGAGTTTTATAAATTTGTAGATGACTTTGTCAACTCCATTGGTGATGAGTTGATAGAAGATACCGACAATATCTTTATTGTAAATACTTTATTAGATAAATATATCTGTCTCTAAAAAGCGGCAGGATGGATGGTGCCTTTATAGATTTGAAAGGAGCGTTCGACTCTGTGTAGGAATGGCTTACTCTTCAAATTGTGGAAAGGAGGTATTAATGGTCGAATGTTTAGATTAATTTGTAATATATATAGATCTGTAAAGTCCTGCATTTCTCTAGAAGGTGGCTATACACAGTTCTTCGAGTGCTACTCTGGTGTTAGACAGGGATGCCAACTGTCGCCTTTTTTGTTTTCATGCTTCATCAATGATATTGTGAAATGTTTGAATTGTGAGGGAGCTCATGGTGTAACTTTAAGTCCTTTGGAATTATTTATTCTATTGTTTGCAGATGACATAATCTTGTTAGATGTAACAGCTAATGGCCTACAGAAACGTCTTGACCAACTTTCTTTATATTGTAATAAATGGAAATTGACTATTAATACTAAAAAAAGCAAAGTGATTGTGTTCAGGAATGGCGGCAAACTTAGATCTTATGAAAAGTTTAGGATTGGAGATTCCGTCATTGACATAGTCCCTAGTTATAAATGTCTAGGTGTGCAGTTATCGTCCTCTGGTTCTTGGTATCTTACTCAAAAGACTTTGGCACAACAGGCATGGAAAGTAGTTCGAATACTACAATCAACACTGGGAAAATTCTCGACAATCCCAGCTCGTGTCTGTTTTCATATTTTTGATATAAAAGTATTGCCAATTTTAAATTATGGAGCAGAGATTTGGGGATTTCATCCTTCACCCGATATTGAAAATGTACACGATCGTTTCTGTAAACTTGTTCTGAGCTTGAATAGAAACACCCCTAACATAACTGCGAGAGGTATTGTGAATAGAACATCAAACAAGGTTTTGCATTACATAAAAATTATAAAATTCTGGTTAAGGTCATTGTCACAACAGGTTAATGTTATCATGAAAGGTTCTTATGATTTTCAGTATGGAAGGGCAGAAAGTGGTAAAGCTTGTTGGGCTACTAATGTTAAATACTAATGTTATATACATATAGTTTTGGGGAAGTCTGGTTACAGCAAGGTGTTGGAAATAAAAATGCATTTCTATTGTGTTTTAAGCAAAGATGTAAAGATATCTGCCAACAAACATGGAATAATAATTTAGAATGTTATTCTAAGCTGGAATATTTTTGCTCTGTCAAGGAACATTTTAATTATGAACATCTGACTAATTGTATTGATATAGCCATCTATCAAACAACACTTGTTATGTTTAGCTGTTCTAGTCATAATCTATTGGTAGAGGCAGGTATGCATTATAAAATACCAAGGCCAGAACGTCTTTGTCCGTTTTGTATTGTGCCATATATAGAAACTGAATTCCACTTTTGTCTCGAGTGTCTACTTCCTAAATATTATTGCATAAGTCCAACTCTGGATAAACTAAAACAATTATATAGCTTCAACCTCTATGTTATAAGAAGATTTGCAAAGTATGTATTTCTCGCTCTCAAGAAAAGGAACACTCTTCTTAAAGATGTGCCTGTTATGTAGCACTATGCCATTGTAACAATGTGAGACTGGTTGTTGCCAGTGTGTGTAACATGTGTTGGGACCCGATCCACGGGGTGTTCGTGTGTTATGACCGGCCTCAGTAACCTTATGTGCATCCTTCTCAGCACTCCGATGAGTGTTGACCGCTTGCTCGTGGCTCGCGGGCGCTTTTGTGAATCGGTTCCCTGATGTAATAATCAGCGCTCCCTGTACATGTGAACTGACTTATCCAATGTACCTTGTAAAATGGGCCGGTGGCCCCTTTACGGAATAAACTCATTCATTCATTCAACCTAGAAACATAATCGGGGCAAACCGGGATTCGAACCCACAATCATAGGTTTCTGGCGAGGGACGCAACTCTGCACAGCGAATCGCGGCGCCTTAGACGACTGGGCCACCCGTGCCCACCACAATCATATGAAGGATGCTTAGTTTTCTTGAGTGAATCAGGTGTCAGTTTTCTGAAACATCTCGGCGTTATTTCTTAAATACTACCTCCAAACGGAAAGTTCGAACAAAAGAAAAAAACCTGCACAGAACACAAACATACCCTCGATGGCAAATATCCACAATATAATATATAATAATAAGGCTTTTTATAAAGCGCAAAATCCACATAACTGTGGGACATGCTCAATGCGAAAAATATAATACATATTTTTACTATTTTGCATTCGGAACTGCCCATGTATGTTCGATTTCGAGAAACGGAGATCAGATATGTTGCTCTGAATGCTTCGCTAATTCGTACAGAGGATCCGGAAATTCATCTGACGCACCCATCCACGGATCTGACCTCTTCAGACTTAGATTGTATATCTTCTGCAAACCTGTGCCCTAAGAAAAAGTATCATGTCTGATATAATATACAGTCTCATCAAAAGTCTCATCGTTTTTAGCTCTCGCTATTTTATCGAGATAGCTGCTCGATAATCTTTTTAATAGCCCTTTTATAGAAAATTGGTTTGAAAGATTTGGTTATATAGAGAGTTACAGCTTCAAATTTAAAGACGTGAATCTGTTGTGTTTTCCCTCGTATTTTGTGCTGATCCGTTTTCGACACAAGTCTATTTTCCGTTTCAGTGAATCACATTTCGAATTATTGTAAAACCTGCCTAAGGTCAAGGTCGCAATTATGGCTTCCTGAATGTCGAGAAAATGTTAATCACATTTATAATTTGTTGCATTTCTGAGTGATTGTTCAAGAATATAATTTGAATCAGTACACCAAAACGACAGACTGGTGTAACACATGTGTTTTTGAAATATTTCACATGTAATTTAAGGCATCGGACCATTTTGGATCGTTGTATTTTCTGATGGTTTGGGACGAATCTTTCTGTCTAGATTTGGCAGATCGCCTTGGGTCAAATATTGTTTGAGTGATCAAGATACAGTGTAAATACATTCGCAATGATGTTCTGTTGGAACTGTAGATGTGGCGCGAATATTCTTGTGAGGACCATCCACACGGCACTCTGCGTTGGAGTGCCAGTCACTCTCCTTGTCAAAGATACAAGTTAGTATGTTAAATGACGTTTGATCACCGTAGTAAATACTATGTCATATCGAGCAAGGGTTAGTTTGTATCCAGGTGTCCTGTAGATTCTAAATAAAATATAAAACAATTTTGGCATTTAACCAAGTGAATCAAGGTAGCCCTTGTTCGAGTTATCCATCATACCATGCTTGTGATTGTTTAATCCACTTACTTGTGATTCCTCCCCCAGACCATGCAGACATTCAGTTACTGCCGCACCATAGTCATGAAGTATCCTCGTGTTTTCGGACAATGAAGAAACATTCATAGTTTTCTCGCTGATCACATGTAAAACTGTAAAACTGTAAAACATCTCATTGAGACAACCTAATTTTAAAAACAAGCCATCATCTGAGTATTTAATTACACTGTCTGTGTGACTCCACCCTACTCGTTACAGCAAAGAGTAATAGGGATTAATTTGTCTGTCCAAATTCTATGATCCAATGATAGTATTTGTGCATGGCTGATAAAAACAACAGTGATACTAATAGCATTTAAAAGTAATGCATCTGAATGAGAATGACCAAATGACACCTTTACTTATATGAAAGTAATTTCAATCTGATATGTTTATCAAGTTTATTGTATATTTATAAATCTCAGTCTCAAGCTACCCATCCTTGACCTGTATGGTGGCATTTCAAGGGACAGTATGTCAAAGGTTCTGTGTTTTTAAATCATGCATGAAATTTCTGAGTGTGATGTCACATGCCTGATTCATCTCTCAAACCAAAACAATAGAGCTCTGCAAAGTGAGGCTGACAACGCCAGCTCTGCACAGAATAAACTGGCTTCAGTCTTGTTTTTGTAATAGAGGTAAATTGGAGCAAAAGCTTGTGGGTTTTTCTTACAGCTGAGTTACAAAAATACTAATTACCAGCTTGATTAGATAAGAACCCAGTGTTTATCAGTTCCTAGTAAGTATACAATATAAATATGCCTTGGTCGTATGAAGTCAATCACTCTTCTACCAAGGGTCCTTGCGGCCAGCCGAGTACCTCTGTCACATGGTCACATATATTCTTACACAGTCCATTCTTGTGTTCTACATCTGTTTCATTTTGGATGAGTCTACACATTTAGATAAACATGGTAAACATAAGTCATGAAATGTTTAACCTTCATTGAGATCATATTCCTAAAACGTGAAAAACTATTTCCATTTGCAAACTTATCCTACATGTCCTGTCATCAAAGCCTTCAGAGAGCTGACATACAGGTTCCTCCTTAGGAACACATCTTATCTTGTTAAAACCAATGTGCTGTTGTAAGGTATTTATTACAAAAATTCAAATTTGAAGTCTTGCTCTGAAGAACGTCTTGGTAAAGGGCTTTTACTTTGTGTGAATGTAAAGACCATATGATCAAAGTTTGTTCAACATGTTCAAGGCTTCACTATTTGTACTGAACATTGTCCTCCAAAACGACATTTTTGCAAGAATACTTTTCCTTTTCCCCAGATTCTTTTTGCACCAATTTTTCTTTAATGCACAATATAGATATTTGTATGAGAATCGAGTTGAAGTGTAACAAACTCACCACCAAAAGAAATGCGAACCATGAAAACATATAGAGAAGTATGTACATTAGAAGAGATGTTTCCAATGTGTACCAGTACCCATTAATGACAAAACTAACAATCAGTCAAGTGTTACCATGGTTACCACAGTGTCTTTATTCCTGTCAGGATATGCTGCATGTGATTTCCAAATCTTACACGCTAATCCTGCATGAGACAAATGGTGCATCTCGAGCCATGGATCTATGATGTCACATGTGATGCGTTCATGAGCGTTGGTTTACACAACGTACCTGTATGTTCATTTGTGCATCAAACCAATCTAAAATCTCCGGAATATGAGGTATTCTTCATATATTAACCACCCGCTTCTGTGGTCTAGTGGTAGAGCGTCGGCCCAGAGAGCAGAAGGTCCAGCGTATGATACCCGGCTGCATCATACCAAAAGACGTTAAAAGATGGTACTTGTTCAGTATACTGTGTCTGAGTGGGGTATTCATGTCAAACTGTGGCATGGTATCTTAGAGAGCTGGCGCGAGCGCACGCACGCATGCATGCAAGCACACACACACACACACACACATTTCGCTATATAAGTGCAATAATCTTGGACGCCACATTAAACCCAATTTCACCTCACCTCCCCTCACCACATATATTACCCAACATATATATCATGTGGCTACAGAGCCTTGTGGCTTTATTTTTCACATTTTGTTTCAGTTTTGAGTCGGGCTGTGGTACAGACACAGGACTTGCTCTATGGTATTTGTTATCTCCTCTTGATGTCACTCTCCATCGTCTTCTATTACCTTGCCTGCTTCATCGACCCAGGATATCTGCCTCTCAAAAAGAAGGTACCCCGTCATTATTAGTGGTGTTATGATATGATATGACCGTATTGTATCCTCAATACGAGGCCCATAATACATTGATTTACAACCCCTGTATCACGATACATACAATGCATTACATTACATATTATTTTGGCATTAAACATGTTAAACACATGAATAATAAAAGACTGTCAACAACCAGCTTATGCATATTTTCTAGTATTTCCTGGTTGGCTATGAATAGCATAACATTCACAGTGCCCTCTGGCCTATATTTTTCTGCCCTACAATATCCCATCCTCGATCTCTGAAATTAAAAGATATTAATCAGGGTTGTGATTTCCCTCCAAGAAGAAAGAATATCAACATGATCAACTTATGAAATAAAAGTAGTGTATCATGATACATATTGTACTATGACCCCACTGTATTGTTACCCCTCTAGTCATTTTCATGCATGACAGTCATGAGCCCCATGGGGATTCTTGGCTAGAATTGATCACCAGAGAGTGACTTTGAAGATCAGGTGGTCAGTCTCGGTGATTTGGGTGATTGTGTGTCATCGTAGCCAATACAAGGTGGACATGATGGATTGTTGATCATAAAATCAATCACTGGATTGTCTGGTCCAGCTGCTGTTATAAAGCTGGAACATTGTTGCAATAAAGCAACAACCAAGCAAAAGGACAGTCATGGCAGCACCAAAGAGTTTCTTGAGGAGAATAGTTGCCCCGTTCTCAGTGCTTGTTGTAAAAGAGATGACTGAAATGAAAATAGTCGTCACTATCTTGATATGTTGTTGCTTCTGTGTCATCATTGTACAAGGATGATGGGGCAGTGGGGTAGCCAAGTGGTTGAAGCGTTCACTCATCATGCCTGGGTTTGATTCCCCAAATGGGTACAATGTGTGATTCCCATTTCTGGTGTCCCCTGCCGTGATATTGCTGGAATATTGCTAAAAGTGGCATGAAACCATACTCACTCACTCACTTGTACAAGGATGACGTGGATTGTTGCTCATGCTATCAAATGTTGGTGCAAGACCAAATTACGAACCTGTTAATAATTTTGTGCAAAGGTGTAATATTCAGACACAAAACATTCAGAAGAATCACTAGAATTTGATACCATTCAGAAGAAGCTTGCAAGCTAATACTTATGTCAAAGTACACAGCAAATATGTACAGGTATAAGAATCAAGTCAAGTTTTTGTCAAATGTAAAATTGTGTAAAATGAAAAACATGAATAATGATAATAATTCTTTAAACAAATCTACATACATGTATTCTTTTTGGGAAAAAACTGTTTTTGTGGCCGAGGCTGGGTTGTTTACTTGCCACCATGATGTTGTGTCAATATTGTTCATTGTGGCATTAATGTTAGAAATTCAATCATTCTCACATTTATGAATTGTAAACAATGCAATGCAAGTGTAATCTAGGCAACATTTTCTTGTTTTCAGAAGACATCAGTTAATAACAATTCTGAAGATGAAGGTTCTGATGAAGACAGCAGCATGTTGAAGAATGGTGATAAAGATGTCAAATACCGCATGTGTGACTACTGTGAGATACAGGTGAGCTAAGTTGATCATGTGTGACTACTGTGAAATACAGGTGAGCTAAGTGGAGCATGTGTGTTTCCTGTGAAATAAAGGTGAGCTAAGTGAAGCAAGTGGGACTACTGTGAGATACAGGTGAGCTAAGTGAAGCATGTGTGACTACTGTGAAATACAGGTGAGCTAAGTGGAGCTAGTGTGACTACTGTGAAACACAGGTGAGCTAAGTGGAGCAAGTGTGACTACTGTGAAATACAGGTGAGCTAGGTGGACGGTCAAATCATACATCATTGTTTTTATGTAATTATATGGTCATTCTGTGCAGAAATGTTTCAGCCCATATGTATGAAAATGATGTAAGGGAGATAACTCTCATTACCGGAAGTAATTATTCTCTTTACATGTAATTCAGATAAATGTTATTATCCCCCGCCGCGCGAAAGAGCGAAGCGGGGGATATAGTATTCACGACTGTCCGTACGTCCGTCCGTCCGTCCGTACGTCCCACCTGTTTGTTGCCGCGATATCTCAAGAACTAAACACTGGATTGTCTTCATATTTGGAACTATGGTGTATATACAGACTCCGCAGACACCAGTCGGTTTTGGTGACCTTGATCCCATTTTCAAGGTCACAGCAGACAAATCTGCTTTTAGAGTTGGAAAACGGTGTTGCCGCGATATCTCAAGAACTAAACACTGGATTGTCTTCATATTTGGAACTATGGTGTATATACAGACTCCGCAGACACCAGTAGGTTTTGGTGACCTTGATCCCATTTTCAAGGTCACAGCAGACAAATCTGCTTTTAGAGTTGGAAAACGGTGTTGCCGCGATATCTCAAGAACTAAACACTGGATTGTCTTCATATTTGGAACTAAGGTGTATATACAGACACCGCAGACACCAGTCGGTTTTGGTGACCTTGACCCCATTTTCAAGGTCACAGCAGGCAAATCTGCTTTTGGAGTTGGAAAACGGTGTTGCCGCGATATCTCAAGAACTAAACACTGGATTGTCTTCATATTTGGAACTATAGTGTATATACAGACTCCGCAGACACCAGTCGCTTTTGGTGACCTTGATCCCATTTTCAAGGTCACAGCAGGCAAATCTGCTTTTAGAGTTGGAAAACGGTGTTGCCGCGATATCTCAAGAACTAATCGCTGGATTGTCTTCATATTTGGAACTATAGTGTATATACAGACACCGCATACACCTGTCAGATTTGGTGACCTTGACCCCATTTTCAAGGTCACAGCAGGCAAATCTGTTTTTGGAGTTGGAAAACGGTGTTGCCACAATATCTCAAGAACTAATCGCTGGATTGTCTTCATATTTGGTACTATGGTGTATATGGCGGGGGATATTTCGTCACTCTGTGACAAATACTTGTTGTCAGTTGTGTGTGTGGTATTGCTATGTGTGGTAGCTATTTGTTGCTATGGTAATGGGTGAATTGATAATATTGATGTGGGTCAGTTATAAGAATGGATGCTAACGAATAACGATGTTTACTTGAAATAGCGAATTCGGCGGCTTTAGTAGGTTATTCTATAAATTACTGATTGACAGTTTAAGAGAGAAAAAGCGTATGAAATGCCAATCAGACAGAGTCAGTTGTCAAATGATCATGAAGATATAAGATGTTCTTAAAGGCTGCACAGAAAACTAAACAAGCATTTGGAAATAGAGGTGTGCGGTATACCAGTATACCACAATTTGAAAGTACTAATGATTACGTATTACAATATGTTTGGAAAATACCAGGATATTGCATTTTTCAAACCATGCATATTTTCATCTTCTTGTCAAAATTTATGTTTGTGACAAGTCAAATTGAAATTAGGAATTCAGAAATTTGCAACTGATTCCTGTGATCGAAAAAAGCAAAACTAATTGCAACCAGCTTCCTGTATATATAGTGCCTATTATGCATGTATTGTGAATGTATTGTGACCATAGCAACATCAGGCAAAATGGCGGAAGTTGGCCTACTACCCATCACTATTAAGAAACATACCCAAAGTGTTAGTTTTTCACAGAACTATGAAGAATATGTTACACCAATATTTACTGTGGATACTTTGGAAGAAGCTAACCTTGACCTTGCATCCATGCAGCAACCAATGAGAGCCAAGCACTGTGAGGACTGCAAGCGTTGTGTGAGGAAGTATGACCACCATTGTCCGTGGCTGGAGGCGTGTGTCGGGGAACGCAACCACAAGTTCTTCCTGTTGTTCCTGCTCTCCACGGCTATGCTAGTGATGTGGACTTTCTTCATTGCCTGGTGAGCATGTCATGTTACATATTTCACCTATACTGTGATACCAACCATTAGGATTTTAGGGTCGTCATTAGGGGTCACTATTGCGATAACTATTGATATTGAAAGAAACTACTGCAATAACTATTGATATTGAAAGAAACTATTGCGATAACTATTGATATTCAAAGACACTATTGCGATAGCTATTGATATTGCAAGCAACTATTGCGATAACTATTGATACTGAAAGAAATTATTGCGATAACTATAGATATAGCAAGCAACTATTGCGATAAATATCGATAGTTTTCAGTGTATCATTTTAGATGGATTTTAGAGTTGAATTGCACCTTGGAACTGAAGTTCCCTTTGAATTTGATAACCATAACAGCAAATTAAAGTTTGAAATATGACTGATTTGTTTTTTTCGTACCCTAATAATTTAAGAAAAAGAAACTTCCACATTACCATGTGTAAATGACTACCACTCATGATACCTCACAGTTGATTGATATTCCTAACTGAAATCAATATTATTTATCGGAAACTGATTTAACAATCGATTTATTGACTTTAAGTGCTTACCAATAGATATATATCGATATTTCGATTTGTCGTGACACCCCTAGCAGTCATTACACTATTTTGAACCCAAATATTCAAACATGAGTAGGTACAATATGTTACAAGAATTTTGTAAGATAAAACCCAGACTAGTTTTACACTGAGAGACATTGTAAAATTCTAACCGGATGTCTAATCATGTTAATTCGACACCAGTCTAGTCATGGAGAGAGGACATGTTTGAAAATTGAGAGAATATAGGTATTGTTGAGCAGCATGCCTATGTCTGATCAAAATAACAATGTCTCAGTGTATGGTAGATAATCAGTACTGTTGCCATTGTTACACAACTTTCTCTTTATCAAAGTTTATGAAACCCAATTCACAATATCTTGAAGTGAACTGTGTCACAGCAGCTATTTTGAAAAAATCCTTTTTGGGCCATTTCTGTGCACAATGCAATGTAAACTTGGTATTTGTTTAGTTAGGTGTGTTCCATTTTTTGCAATATTTACAATTTTGACCTTGTATTGACCATACTCTTTAAAACTCTCAAAATGGATATTTGGGCCTGCAAACCTCTCCTCTGAAATTGCCAGATCGAGGGAGCCAAACTTTGGCATGTATGTTCTCCCTGTGGTGAGATCATATTTTCTTCAAATCATTACAAATCCAGGTGAGCTACAGTGGCACTATTTTCATAAGAGCTATATTTTGAGGACTATCTGTCTTATGTCCCCCATCCCTTCCCAGGAATGCCATAGTGTTCCGTCTTGACTGGTCGGTGTGGTTCAAGGCCAACTTCCTCTTCTTCATCGACATCATCATCCTGATCTTCGGAGGGTTCGTCGTCGTGGGTCTCCTGTGCTTCCACTCCTACCTGATGGTCAAGGGGATGACCACATGGGAGGCAGCTTCCCGGGAGAGGATCACATATCTGAAATATCTTGACGAGGACTATAATCCATTTGATGAGGGTGTGTGCAAAAATATGTACTACTTCCTGTGCGTGTGCAAGGTGCGGAAGTGGGAGAGTGTGTATTCCAAGAAAGCTGATGTCAATGGGAATGGAGGTATTGTGTGAATGTAGAGATGCCTAAAGATGTTGAAATATGACATCACTTTTAGCTTAAATAATTCCAGATAAGCCTATCACAGTGTTCCATATTAGGGGAATCCAAGTTTGTCCTGATGGAATTCAAATCTTTGGGACCCCCTAAATTTTTAACTTTTGACATTAGGGTTATGACAAGGACCCCTTATTTTCATGCTTAATTTGGAACACTGCTATCTTATGACATGGTGGTTCTGCAGATCCTCTGACTCAACTGACATGGTTGCGTTTGATAGACTGACACATACCCCAAGCTTTACATATCTCACAGACACTTCAGCAAATGTAGCGAAACCCCAGTCTTGAAAAGTGTCTTCCACTATTATAAGCCCAGCTAAAATTAATCCACATATCAACTCTATCAAAAAGTTTACCCAAAAATTCCAAGAGAAGATCGAGCTAGTAGACTCAATATTTTGGAACAATATTTCTATACTACTTACAGATTCACATCTAGCAACATTTGTATTGTGCTAGCAGAGATCTATAAATAGCTCAACACCCAACATATCTAAATGGGCTCAACATACAAAATACATCCAAAATTGTTGTCATCGTTGTCTCCATACAGATGTAATCAACATGTCATTTTGTAACAGGTCCCATGGGAGGGTGTCAAGAATGTGTAAAAACAATGCTTCAAGCAATGAATTAGTAAATGTTTGTATGGATATTTTCTTGTGTTTGTTGGCATTGAAAATTGAATATATATTTTTCTTTGTTATTATTCTGTTTATACGATCATATCACAGCATAATAAACGATGATTATTTTAATATTATACCATAACAGATGGTTTTGTCCTTGAGATTACTGATGTTTCATGACTGAAATATGTACCACAAGATTTATGTCACATATATCAGTTCGATGAAATCTGAGAATTAAACATTTCTGGAAAATATTTAAGAATTTATTTCCATTTGTCTGCAATAATGTTTATTGGTGAGAAGGTACAGATGTATATATACTGAACAAAAAAAGTTAGGGTTCATGAATATTTTTTTGGATATTTTTATGAAAATTGTGTGTTCCGTCGTCACTGCAAAAACATATGCACCAAAATATTCCTGATCCCTAACTTTTTTGTTCAGTATATATTATTTAATGCGAGTGGCTATTGTGTGGTAAATGCTGCCAGTGTCAATATTGTACATGTTGGATGTATCCCATGTTGCCAAAGTTAGTTGCAATGTTGTAGAGAAACTGTTGACAAGCTATTAATGTTGATTTCACAAATTACGTGATGTAGATTTTATTTTACTAAGTTCTAAGTGTGAAGTATTTTTAGTATATTCTGTAGGATATCTTTCCTAATCACTTCTTTTTGTGAACAGAACATACCCATACAACCATATCATTGAAGACTTATTTTCTTCTGTTTAGACAGATAATCCCATTCCAGTTTTATCTCCATTAAGTAATCTTACTTTTTATTTTCACATTTATGTAAAACGGGAATGTTAACAGTGTCAGTACACAAACGTTGTTGCCAATCAATCAATATTTATTTCTTCATAAAAACCACCAACAGTGGGGGAGGGCCATTCAGCTTGTCTGGTAACAGGTATATATACAATTCTATGTATGTGATTTTGTTTTTATGTTGTTTTTGAGGATATTACAATATTGTGTTTGTCTTTTTGTATTTCTGAATTATGTCACAATCTGATTTATTTCAACATTGTGAGTAGAAAACTGCCTTATAATATCTGAAGGGGAGTCACCCTTTGTCTTTTCCTTAAAACCCCCCCACTTCCTTTCATATTTTAATGACTTGATTTGGTATTGAAGAATTTGCACCAACTGGGTCATTTATTTTAGAACATTTTTGCACTATTTGGGTCAAATATGGTGGAACATTTTATTCTTCAGCAATAGCTCTAATTGGGTCAAACATGTCAGTGATGTCATATTTGTTTGTTTGTTTGTTGTTTAATGCTGCACTCGGAAATATACCAACTTTATGACAGTAGTATGTAAATAGTCAAGTCAGGACTAGACAATCCAGTGATTGACATCATGAGCAACAATCCAGTGATTGACATCATGAGCAACAATCCACGTAATTGGGATACAATGACATGCCATTCGTCACCACTCACCCCTTTCCGTAACCTGCAAGAAGACTCGTCCCCCTATCGATGAATGTTATTTGCGAAAATATGTCTAAACCAATCAGAATGCGCGTATGATTTCAAGTTCTTCGTCAAAGAATCCCTCAGAAATAGTTTTTGATTTTACATATGTCTTGCATTTAAAAATATACCCAAGACACAGTTAAATGGGTTCAATCATACTGTATAATTCCGCATGTACAAATGTGCTTTAAATAGCTTCTATAATATATATAATATATGGGGAAATATATGTGAACCATCACGCAACGAGTTGACAATTGTTTTAGGTATGCCTGTTTGCGCTAAGACAGAACCCGGTCGCAAAAATGGCCATGAGATGGGCACGAGTCACTATTCGGCTTGTCCTGGCATAACACGAGTTGGTCACGAGTGAATGACATGCATCAACCAAGTCAGCGAGCCTGACCACCCGATCCTGCTAGTCATCTCTAAAGACAAGCATAGTCACCTGTTATGGCAAGCATGGGTTGCTGGGATTTCTAGCCTGTATCATGGGTTGCTGGGTTGCTGGGTTGCAGGGATTTCTAGCCTGTATTATGGGTTGTGTTCATAAAACTGCTGTTAGACACGCCCGTAGAACAAAAGCAAGAGGAGCAAACACTATGTTTATCACTTTAATGATAACTTTTATCGGCCTTGGCTGTTTGTTCACAGGGTTGGTCTCATATACTAGTGATTGATCCTATGTTCAGAGAATATTTTTCCAGATAGTGTTGTTAATAAGAGGTGAAAGGAACTCAACATACTACAAGTAAGTAATTATTTACATATTTATGTTATGAGTTGGTAATGGTACCCTTCAGAGTGAAATTGTCCTGATTAACCCTCAGTAACGAATCATTGGTGTGGACTATGGCGTCATGAAGTCTTTGATAAGCATTTAGAAGTTGGAAGAACATGAATATATGACAACTTCTTTTTATTCTTTGTCATGCTCCATCAAGTAAATACTGAATAAGCGCATAGAGTTTATATATATATATATATATATATATATATATATATTGTGTGTGTACATGGTGATATGTACAAAGATAACAATATAATGACAAAACCAATGAGATTTAGTGTTCACCTGATGGAGCAAGAAGTAGCTCTGAAACATTGTTACAAAGAATAAAAGAAGTTGTTATTCATAAAACGTGTCATGTATTTATGGAGTCATGTCTTAAAAGGTCGCATTCCCACCAGTATTTGCCTGGAAAGTGGCTTTCTGGACTAGTGAGTTTTCACTGAATTTAATGTTTGTGTATTTTTTAAAAAGGTGGACATACTTGTGAATGCTTTCTTTTGGGGCTTTCAGTATCTACCATACGTGTTGACTTCAAAGATGGTCATCCTGGACCTCGTTCATTTCAGGCATCCCTCCGACATTAACTGGATTTAACTCGCTCACTCTGTCCTGATTAGTGAGACACCGAATAATGGCTCGCCAATGTGACACTGAGCAATTTGAGATTTGTGTTTGCTGTTGATAGTGTTGGAGAATTGTCATAGATGACCATCTTTGAATTTTCTCAAGGCATCCTTGGTAGCATGTATACAGTGTCCGACATGGTCATCGAGTGGGACTATGGACTGTGTGATATTGACATGGTATTGTGTAGTGTCTGGAAGAAAGATGGTACTTGTGTGTCAGTAATTTATTGGTATGTTAATTGTATGTTCATTGTCTGTTGCTATATGTGAGAATTGTCTGTATGACTGGTTTGTAGTTTTGTATAATGTGTTGATGTGATATGATACCACAAATGTTTCTCATGATTTTACCCAATACTTCAGATTTTATTTTTATATATGATTTTGACAAGCAGATTTTTGGGAAACAGCACACAAAATATCATGGGTACAAAATCATTAGCAATTTAATCTTGCCAGGTTTTTGAGATTACCTTCTAGAGTGGTAGACGTAGGATGTGTCAATGTCAAATGATTAGAGACCATGCTAAACACCATGATGTTCCATTGATGAGTCACGGCATTCACAGAACTATCACAATTTTATTATGTGCTGAAAAATACCTAATAGAATCATTGCTTCCACTGACTGTGCTAAAGCTATCCCACCAGAGTTATCTCCCTTCTTTCAAGGAGAACTATCGGTATCTATTCACTGGTGTCACTGTTGTTTCCACATTGTTGCGGTATTTGGCATTGTAAGTCATTGTAATACATGCACTAGTGGAATAAAGACATGTTGACCACTGGTCAACTGCAATGGCATCAATTGGTTGTTGTACCAGAAATGGGCTTCATACATTGTACCAGTGTCGGGAATTTGGCGTGACAAGCGAACACTTTAACCACTAGGCTACCTGACCGCCCCTTGCAGAGATGGGAAACGATCTGCCTTCAACAGATGGAAAAATGAGGACCTTTTTTCCTACAAAGTTGGTTCATTCAACACTAAAATACCACATAAGACAGTGTCAGACTAATGTTGGCAAGTGACATGGGTCAAGGATGTTTAAAACTTCAACCATGGGTATGGTGCTGAAAAACAGAAATTGGACAGACCACATTTAATTGAACCTATCCCTTGCATTATGGTTGACACTCTTGGGCAAGTGTACAGTGAGTCAGTTCAAGCACATCCATTCCACTTTCAGAGAGGGAGTACAGTTTTACACTGCTTTAAGGAATATCACTGTGGGATACACCAGAAATTGGTCATACAGTTGTACATACACATACAGGGAATCAAACCTGGGTATTTGTTGTGATGAATAATTGCTTTAACCACCATCCACTTCCATTGTGATATGATCCTCAGGGCAGCTTCATCCACAATCTCTTTACAATGATGAGGAAAGTCAGTTATACTCCAAAAGATATGTATTCAAAACAAGATTACAGTGGTGGTTACAGGAAGATCATTGTTTAAAAATGTTTGAAACAAAACTACATGAAATATAAAACAATTTTTAAAACTGAGGAAAGGAACCTGGGACCTGGATATGGAGTGGACAGATAACTGGTTGGTTTGTTTGTTGTTTAACGCCGCACTCAGCAATATTCCAGCTATATGACGGCGGTGTGTAAATAATCGAGTCAGGACCAGACAATCCAGTGATTGACATCATGAGCATCAATCCACGCAATTGGGATCGATGACACCATCAACCAAGTCAGCGAGGCTGACCACCCAATCCAATTAGTGCCTTTTACGACAAGCATTGTCACCTTTTACGGCAAGCATGGGTTGCTGAAGACCTATTCTTCCCAGGAACAGATAACATGTGACCACTCAGGTAGTTGATGAGTACCTGAACAAACTTTTTGTTAAATGCTCCATCAGCTCATAAGGGGATATAATAAGAGTGGTCGGCTCGGAGTCAGCATACCCCAACGTGGGGTATTCTTGCTTTGTTTGTTTGTTGTTAAACGCACCACTGAGCAATATTCCAGCTATATGACAGTCGTTTGTAAATAATCAAGTCTGGACCAGACGATTCAGTGACTGACATCATGAGCATCGATCCATGCAATTGGGACACGATGACATGCATCAACCAAGTCAGCGAGCCTGACCACCTGATCCCATTAGTCGCCTCTTACAACAAGCATAGTCACATTTTATTGCAAGTATTGGTTGCCGAAGACCTATTTTAACCCAAATCTTCACTGGTCAGTGGGGTATTCATGCTAAAACTGTGACATGCGATTTCGAACACGACGTTAAACCCCACCTGAACAGTAGAGTAGACTCTCTAGCGAAGCCTTTGCTGACGAGAACAGACCCATGGTCAGAAGACCTTATGAGCTGATTGTTGCAATCATAATGAAATTGATATACGGTACTTATTTTTACATACAGGCCTTAAGATCAAATATTAATTGATCTTATTTTGTGTACATGTTTTGATTCTGACTTTTGCTGAGGAACCTCTATCCAATCGTTAACTTTTTTTATTTTGTTTTGGACGGGTTTGGAGGATTGCCATTTGGAAAGTGCTATGTACCCCCTGGTGTGTAAGCTGACAGCATAGGTAGACAAAACAAAAATGCTACAGGTACATACTGACAGACTTAGGATCAGAACTTGAGATTCAAACCTACCACCAGACTATCTGTCAACTCAAATTTCTAACAATTAGTTATTGAAGTTTGTTTCTTATTTAAAGCCGCACTCAGCAATGTTCCAGCTATATGACGTAAATATAACTGTAAATAATTGAGTCTGGACCAGACAATCCAGTGATTGACTTCATAAGCATCAATCCATGCAATTGGGATACGAAGACACGCATCAACCAAGTCAGCAAGCCTGACCACCCTGATCCCATTAGTCGCCCTTATGACAAGCATGTGAAGACCTATTCTACCCTGAGCTTCAAGTCAGGTATCCATGCAAGTATGATCGAGTTGTGCAAGTACCCAGGTAATAAAATCACATCAGTCCCAGCCCTCAATACTTATGAGTAACGACAACACTAAAATATTTGTTCCTGTTTGTCAACATAGCAAGGCCATAGTTAACTTTTTTTGACAGGGGGGCAAATATTTGTACAAGTATCACTTGTCCCCAACTTGATTCAAATAAAACTGTTTTCTATAAAAAATCCAGGGAGGCAGCTGCCCCCACGGCTGGCTACTGCACTGAACATAGAATATCAACTGTACATAACATATAAACATCAATTTGATTTAAAATAAAAATCAATTATGCACTATTGTAGTTATTAACATAAACATAAACTATACTCAACTGTAAAGGTCATCCATGATGCTTGGGATGTAGAAAACAATAAAATCATGCAACAATTGAACATAAAACATAGAATACTGAATCATGTGCAAGAAAGGTACATTTAGCTGCCCCATCGATTATCGTAATTCTGAAAGTTCCAATATGACATAAAAGACATATCTCACTTATGAGTGAGTGAGTGAGTGAGTTGGGTTTAACGCCGCTTTTAACAGTATTCCAGTTATATCACGGCGTGTCAGCTTAATGTTGGAGGAAAGCCCGAAGTGATGCAGGTCTCAGATGTTAACCACTTCAGTGAAACCAACAAGCACGGGTATGGTGCTGACAAACGTAGAAACATAATCGGGGCGAACCGGGATTCGAACCCACTATCATAGGTTTCTGGCGTGCCCAAGGGACGAAACTCTGCACAGCGAATCGCGGCGCCTTAGACGACTGGGCCACCCGTGCCCCCTATCTCACTTATGACATTAATCTCACTGTCTGCATTGAATACTGGTGCGCTAAATTGATTTTGTTACCTACAAAATTGCACTAAAAAAGAAGGATGGGACATTGTTCCTTTTTCAACAGTAGTCGCCATGGCAACACAATACATGATGGTAGCACACAAATGGCAGGCAATAGGCATGATGAGGTCAGGGTATCCATTCCAACAGGTTGCTAGTAATTTCAACAAACCATCTTATTTCAAGGTTATGAAATGGAACATTCAAATGCAAATCAGTGATGTGAAATTTGATATGGATGTGGTAGAATATAAAAATGAAAGACTGCGAAGACCTTTCGATGTGTGCATGCTGTTTGACGCCACAATATTCCAGCTATACGATGGCGGTACGTAATTCTAGCCAGATGAGTAGTAGAAACTCACTTGACCTTTCTAGCCAGATGAGTGGTAGGAACCCATTTGACCTTTCTAGCCAGATGAGTAGTAGAAACTCACTTGACCTTTCTAGCCAGATGAGTTGTAGAAACTCACTTGACCTTTCTAGCCAGATGAGTAGTAGAAACCCACTTGACCTTTCTAGCCAGATGAGTTGTAGAAACTCACTTGACCTTTCTAGCCAGATGATTTGTAGAAACTCACTTGACCTTTCTAGCCAGATGAGTAGTAGAAACCCACTTGACCTTTCTAGCCAGATGACTTGTAGGAACTCACTTGACCTTTCTAGCCAGATGAGTGGTAGGAACCCATTTGACCTTTCTAGCCAGATGAGTAGTAGAAACTCACTTGACCTTTCTAGCCAGGTGAGTGGTAGAAACTCACTTGACCTTTCTAGCCAGATGAGTGGTAGAGACCCACTTGACCTTTCTAGCCAGATGAGTAGTAGAAACTCACTTGACCTTTCTAGCCAGATGAGTAGAAACCCACTTGACCTTTCTAGCCAGATGAGTAGTAGAAACTCACTTGACCTTTCTAGCCAGATGAGTAGTAGAAACTCACTTGACCTTTCTAGCCAGATGAGTAGAAACCCACTTGACCTTTCCAGCCAGATGAGTGGTAGAAACTCACCTGACCTTTCTAGCCAGATGAGTAGAAACCCACTTGACCTTTCTAGCCAGATGAGTAGTAGAAACTCACTTGACCTTTCTAGCCAGATGAGTGGTAGAAACTCACTTGACCTTTCTAGCCAGATGAGTAGAAACCCACTTGACCTTTCCAGCCAGATGAGTGGTAGAAACCCACTTGACCTTTCTAGCCAGATGAGTAGAAACCAACTTGACCTTTCTAGCCAGATGAGTAGTAGAAACTCACTTGACCTTTCTAGCCAGATGAGTAGTAGAAACCCACTTGACCTTTCTAGCCAGATGAGTAGAAACCCACTTGACCTTTCTAGCCAGATGAGTGGTAGAGACCCACTTGACCTTTTTAGCCAGATGAGTGGTAGAAACTCGCTTGACCTTTCTAGCCAGATGAGTAGTAGAAACCCACTTGACCTTTCTAGCCAGATGAGTAGTAGAAACCCACTTGACCTTTCTAGCCAGATGAGTAGTAGAAACCCACTTGACCTTTCTTGCCAGATGAGTAGTAACCCACTTGACCTTTCTAGCCAGATGAGTAGAAACCCACTTGACCTTTCTAGCCAGATGAGTAGAAACCCACTTGACCTTTCTTGCCAGATGAGTAGAAACCCACTTGACCTTTCTTGCCAGATGAGTAGAAACCCACTTGACCTTTCTAGCCAGATGAGTAGAAACCCACTTGACCTTTCTTGCCAGATGAGTAGTAACCCACTTGACCTTTCTTGCCAGATGAGTAGAAACCCACTTGACCTTTCTAGCCAGATGAGTAGAAACCCACTTGACCTTTCTAGCCAGATTAGTAGTAGAAACCCACTTGACCTTTCTAGCCAGATGAGTGGTAGAAACCAACTTGACCTTTCTAGCCAGATGAGTAGTAGAAACCCACTTGACCTTTCTAGCCAGATGAGTAGTAGAAACCCACTTGACCTTTCTAGCCAGATGAGTGGTAGAAACCAACTTGACCTTTCTTGCCAGATGAATGGTAGGAACCCATTTGACCTTTCTAGCCAGATGAGTGGTAGAAACTCACTTGACCTTTCTAGCCAGATGAGTAGTAGAAACCCACTTGACCTTTCTAGCCAGATGAGTAGTAGAAACTCACTTGACCTTTCTAGCCAGATGAGTAGTAGAAACTCACTTGACCTTTCTAGCCAGATGAGTAGTAGAAACTCACTTGACCTTTCTAGCCAGATGAGTGGTAGAAACTCACTTGACCTTTCTAGCCAGATGAGTAGAAGAAACTCACTTGACCTTTCTAGCCAGATGAGTGGTAGAAACCCACTTGACCTTTCTAGCCAGATGAGTGGTAGGAACCCACTTGACCTTTCGAGCCAGATGAGTGGTAGAAACTCACTTGACCTTTCTAGCCAGATGAGTGGTAGGAACCCACTTGACCTTTCTAGCCAGATGAGTTGTAGAAACTCACTTGACCTTTCTAGCCAGATGAGTGGTAGAAACTCACTTGACCTTTCTAGCCAGATGAGTTGTAGAAACCCACTTGACCTTTCTAGCCAGATGAGTGGTAGGAACCCACTTGACCTTTCCAGCCAGATGAGTAGTAGAAACTCACTTGACCTTTCCAGCCAGATGAGTAGAAGAAACTCACTTGACCTTTCTAGCCAGATGAGTGGTAGAAACCCACTTGACCTTTCTAGCCAGATGAGTGGTAGGAACCCACTTGACCTTTCTAGCCAGATGAGTAGTAGAAACTCACTTGACCTTTCCAGCCAGATGAGTAGTAGAAACTCACTTGACCTTTCTAGCCAGATGAGTTGTAGAAACTCACTTGACCTTTCCAGCCAGATGAGTAGTAGAAACTCACTTGACCTTTCTAGCCAGATGAGTGGTAGAAACTCACTTGACCTTTCTAGCCAGATGAGTGGTAGGAACCCACTTGACCTTTCTAGCCAGATGAGTAGTAGAAACTCACTTGACCTTTCCAGCCAGATGAGTAGTAGAAACTCACTTGACCTTTCCAGCCAGATGAGTAGTAGAAACTCACTTGACCTTTCTAGCCAGATGAGTGGTAGGAACCAACTTGACCTTTCTAGCCAGATGAGTAGTAGAAACTCACTTGACCTTTCCAGCCAGATGAGTAGTAGAAACTCACTTGACCTTTCTAGCCAGATGAGTAGTAGAAACTCACTTGACCTTTCTAGCCAGATGAGTGGTAGAAACTCACTTGACCTTTCTAGCCAGATGAGTGGTAGAAACCCACTTGACCTTTCCAGCCAGATGAGTGGTAGAAACTCACCTGGCCTTTCTAGCCAGATGAGTAGAAACCCACTTGACCTTTCTAGCCAGATGAGTAGTAGAAACCCACTTGACCTTTCTAGCCAGATGAGTGGTAGAAACTCACTTGACCTTTCTAGTCAGATGAGTAGAAACCCACTTGACCTATCTAGCCAGATGAGTGGTAGAAAGTCACTTAACCTTTCTAGCCAGATGAGTGGTAGAAAGAAGCTTCACCTAATTAATTCCCAGTAAGTATGCTTGTTGTAAGGTGAAGATCATTGGTAAAGCCATCAACTGGTTTGACGCCACAATATTCCAGCTATATTATGGCGGTACGTAATTCTAGCCAGATGAGTAGTAGAAACTCACTTGACCTTTCTAGCCAGATGAGTAGAAGAAACTCACTTGACCTTTCTAGCCAGATGAGTGGTAGAAACCCACTTGACCTTTCTAGCCAGATGAGTGGTAGGAACCCACTTGACCTTTCTAGCCAGATGAGTTGTAGAAACTCACTTGACCTTTCTAGCCAGATGAGTGGTAGAAACTCACTTGACCTTTCTAGCCAGATGAGTGGTAGGAACCCACTTGACCTTTCTAGCCAGATGAGTTGTAGAAACTCACTTGACCTTTCTAGCCAGATGAGTGGTAGAAACTCACTTGACCTTTCTAGCCAGATGAGTAGTAGAAACCCACTTGACCTTTCTAGCCAGATGAGTGGTAGGAACCCACTTGACCTTTCCAGCCAGATGAGTAGTAGAAACTCACTTGACCTTTCCAGCCAGATGAGTAGTAGAAACTCACTTGACCTTTCCAGCCAGATGAGTAGTAGAAACTCACTTGACCTTTCTAGCCAGATGAGTTGTAGAAACCCACTTGACCTTTCTAGCCAGATGAGTTGTAGAAACCCACTTGACCTTTCGAGCCAGATGAGTAGTAGAAACCCACTTGACCTTTCCAGCCAGATGAGTAGTAGAAACTCACTTGACCTTTCCAGCCAGATGAGTAGTAGAAACTCACTTGACCTTTCTAGCCAGATGAGTTGTAGAAACCCACTTGACCTTTCTAGCCAGATGAGTTGTAGAAACCCACTTGACCTTTCTAGCCAGATGAGTAGTAGAAACCCACTTGACCTTTCCAGCCAGATGAGTAGTAGAAACTCACTTGACCTTTCCAGCCAGATGAGTAGTAGAAACTCACTTGACCTTTCTAGCCAGATGAGTAGTAGAAACTCACTTGACCTTTCCAGCCAGATGAGTAGTAGAAACTCACTTGACCTTTCTAGCCAGATGAGTAGTAGAAACTCACTTGACCTTTCTAGCCAGATGAGTAGTAGAAACTCACTTGACCTTTCTAGCCAGATTAGTGGTAGAAACCCACTTGACCTTTCTAGCCAGATGAGTGGTAGAAACTCACTTGACCTTTCTAGTCAGATGAGTAGAAACCCACTTGACCTATCTAGCCAGATGAGTGGTAGAAAGTCACTTAACCTTTCTAGCCAGATGAGTGGTAGAAAGAAGCTTCACCTAATTAATTCCCAGTAAGTATGCTTGTTGTAAGGTGAAGATCATTGGTAAAGCCATCAACTGGTTTCACTAACACATTGCCGCCATTACATACCTGGAAATATATATTGTGAAATCACACACACACACACACACACACACACAATCTCCTGCAGCCTGGTCATCATGATGCAAATAATGACTTGCTTCAGATAAACAAGATTCGCCTAATTCAGGACTAAATGTTTTAAACTTTAATTGACAAGTGCTTCACATCGACATTTATTACCTTGCATATTTATGACCACATTGATAAAGAAACAGTATGAAATCTCTCAGTACCTTTAACAATAATTGAGTAGCACACTCCTAGAGCATCAGTGGATCACCCCGCTCACCAACCAATATCGTCACTGCATAGATAACATGAATGCTCATTCAACTGGTTCTTGATTTTGACATTAATGATGGTAACATTAAAAAATATATGATAACGATAAAAGCTGCGTTAGAAATAAATGGGGGTCCTGAGGTGCTTGGGGTTAGCTGCTGCGGTTTTGAATCCAGGGACCCCTAAATCTTTCGACTTATAAAATCGTTAGTTATGACAAGGATCCCTAGACTTTCATAGTATTCATGGAATACTTATAGCAAATAAACACAGGGACTACAGCATTATGGAACACATGATAGGGGACATAAACCTTGCAGAATTATGCTATTGAACAGATCCTTAATCATGACAATAAAGAAATGGTAAAACATTTGAATCTTGCCACAAAATGGCAGTACAAGTATACGTAAAGTGTAAAAACCTGGACTTATACAACACATTGAATTTGATTTCTAAAACAAGAGCGTACTTAGTACTTTTACATTGGATTGCTCACAACACGCTGCACATGAATATATATATATATATATATATATATATATATATATATATATACGTATAATATATCAAACTTATGACCATGGAAACCAGTTGGGCACTGAGTCACACCCAGAGCAAGCAAACCAGTGGTTGACATTATGACCACCGACACATTTAGGGTCAAATTATAGACAGATTCAGCTGAAGCCATGATTTTTAAAGGGGACCTACATCAATAGACCATCCACACTAGTTTTCCATTGTGGCCATCCAATCAACAACATCCACTCACTGATACATGAGCAGCTAAATAGGAATGAACTTGAAACAAACATTCTGAGACTAATACTGTGAACTATTGCACAAGGTGAAGTATAAAATGATAGTGTGGTTCTAATCGCTCTGATCATCGTTTGTCTAGTCAACCAACAGGGAGACATTGCTGACTTTCCTCTTAAAACTCATCATCCGGAGACAATGGTACAGAAGCTCACCTTCATGACATCTGCACACAAAGAAGGCATCAGGCTAAAATGTTGCCTGCATCATACAAGAATTTATCTTGGATTCTAAACTAAGTGCCCCTGGCAGGCACATTAGAGGGAAAATCATTACTTTTGTTGAAAATTGAGATTTTTTAAAAGTTCTTTTTTTCTTATACATGTATTCAGAGATATTTTAACACTGTAATTTGAGATTGTATTTAATTCCATAATATAAAACAAAGGGTTAAAACATATTCCTATTGAATGTAGGTTACCACTACAAAAGCCAAAAAATTAGTTATTAGTAATGAATATATTTACATGAATTGGGAAATGTTTAATTTGGATTTGAGAATTTTTCATGACATTTGCTGCGGACTTTGGGCCGAATATGAGCCTCTGAGCAGGCCTAGATCAAGTCTTAAATTCATAAATGAGATATGGATGAACTTTGACCTCAGAAAATAATCAGCTGAAAGTTGACGAAATGGGGTATCCAACACACAAGATAAAGTTTGTACAGAAAAAGTTTCATTACTTTGATAACCATATTTACGGAAAAGAGTGAGATAATCATAATGAGATAAACACAGTTATGGTATAGAGTGAGATAACCAGCTGTGAGATAATCATAGTCATGGCATAGAGTGAGATAACCATAGTTATGGTATTGTGTGAGATAATCATAGTTACAGTTTAGAATGAAGAAAACCTATTAAAATTCTTATGAAACTTTAAAGTGTTCATATGACTGAACTCTTAGTGTAAAGTAAGACACTAAATCTTTAACATGTGCATGTCTTTGACAGACTTTCCTAAAGAGGTTTACCGATATAAAACATCAAAACTTGCAACTTACTTCAGCCCCAGGATTACATAAATGAAAAATGAAACTTTTTCCTGCTCTGTACTGCTTCAAGTATGCTACAGAAATTTAAGTCTACCTAGAGGGATAAACTATGCCTACACTGGTAAGTTATTCCTTCACCAGTTATTTCATACCTACACAGGACATAAATAGAATGATCTACACAGGAAATACAAGAAATCCTGCGCTCACCATTGGTAACCAGCAATATCTCAACTTCCCCAAACAGTTTTGCATCTTATTGATATAAGCATGTTTGATATTGAAGTGGTCACAAAGGGAATATCAGGTGACCATTATTTTGAGATAAACACAGTCATGTAAAAAAAAATAATTAAAGATGCTTTGATGTAACAAACTCACAAGTTGATTTTTTTTTATGATATACATGTACCGGTATGTGTTTGACTTGATACAAATTGACAGTATTCTATAGTAGATCCTAGGAAATTCTGGGACAGGTTCTTCACAAAACAACATTTCCTTTCCCTAAATCTTCCTGGTCTATCTTCCTGAATAATGTATTTGATAAAAAATAATTCATTCAAAAATCATCAGCACGCATTAAAAAATATCACAGGAAAAACATGAAAGACAAAGCTGTTGAATGGCGTTGGCTAAATCAGGTGCTTGCTATCTGCTGCTTTCGCTGGTTCAAACAGGCAGTTGTTCCACTGTTTGCTGCCGTCGGCCAGCATGCTGATCATGGAGGCATGGAAGGTTGGAGAATCGTCGTCGTCAACCTGGAGCAATATTTCATAAAGTTGGTGATAAAGGGTGACAGGGTGATAAATATTTAGATATTCAACTCTCAATTTGGCACCCATTTAGTCGATATTGAGTTCAGATTTTACAAACCCTTGGTAAAATGTCTTTTTGTCTACAATCGGTTTGACCTATCTTTACTTATGATTAAGGAAAGGTGAGCTGAAAGGGGTTTTATGTCGCTTTCAAGATTATAGCAATTATATTGTGACATGCATGCATGCATGTGTTTATATTGTTAGTCCGATGAAATACCATGCCTCAGTTTATCGTGAATACCCCACAGTATACTGACTCCAAGTCGACCAGTCTTTGTTTTATCACCATAATGCCCAGTGCCAGGCAGGGTAACAACAAGTACAATCTTTTAACGTCTCTTTTTATGACCGACAGACTTGGCCAGGGATTGAACCACCAACCCTACACTTTCCTTGACACTCTATCCACTAGACAACAGAGCCAGTCTACGTAAGATTAGGTGAGTGAGTGAGTGACTGAGATGTAGAGCTGATCTGAACACCAGTGTAGTCATATCATTCTGTGTCAGCTTAGACAATTACCACTTGTTAAACAAACAAGCACGGTTTAGCAGCTGATCATACCTACCATTATAGGATCCTGCCACGCTAAGGGTTGCAATTCTGCACAAGAAGTTACGGGGCTTTAGATGTTTGTCCCTCCCAGGCCCTTATATGAGTGGAACATTATGCTGAAGGCATTACATTGACTTTTCCAGTTATGAATAGGGCTCCTTTTGAAATTGCTGAAATCTCCTGAAATATTGCTTTGGCTACTGGGTGGCTCCTCCTACCAAAATGTACTTTTGACAAATGATAGATGTAGCGAACGGAAAAATGAAATTTTGCATCAGTATCATTATATATCATAAAAG
The DNA here is from genome assembly GCF_023055435.1 of Haliotis rufescens. NCBI lineage: Eukaryota > Metazoa > Mollusca > Gastropoda > Lepetellida > Haliotidae > Haliotis > Haliotis rufescens. The sequence goes on along the minus strand of NW_025964372.1, from coordinate 22,276,939 downwards.
GTGCACATGGTGAAAAGCTTATTGACAAACATACTAAAAAGAAGTTAGATTCAGGAACTGACCATGAGAGTAGAGACTCCTTCCATTGTTGCTGACAGAAGATATTCTGCTTGGATGGACATCAGTCTCAGCTCAATAAGGGGAGAACACTCTCGTACCTGCATGGTGTATGTTAGAGTTCTCTCCCCTTCATGCCACACCCACTGCACAACTTCATACCAAGAAATGACTAGCTCTTCACTATTGTCTGCAACAGGCATGCAGATGGTCAGTCATGGTAAACATTTAAAGCTAGAACATCCAACAACATTGGTAATGATGCCTTGTTTTTTTGTATGTTGTTTAACGCTGCACCCAGCAATATCCCAGCTACATGACAGCGGTCTGTAAATAATTGAGTCTCGACCAGACAAATCAGTGATTGACATCATAAGCATCGATCCACGCAATTGGGATACAATGACATGCATCAACCAAGTCAGAGAGCCTGACTATCTGATCCTGTTAGTTGCCTCTTACGACAAGCATAGTCATCTCCTACAGCAAGCATGGGTTGCTGAACATGAAATAATTCTGACAGTTGGGAACTAAAACGATAATGTATGAGCTCTATACAACATCACTACCATCGTCAATACTTCAGGGATTTGTATACACTACGTTCCTCATTCACCACTGAATACAGAGACACGTGGCAGTGTGGTTTCAAGCAATGAATCAAGCAATGGCCTGGTTCCAGCAAAAGGAGAGTGAGTGAGTATGGTTTTAAACTGATGTTAGCAATATTCCAGCAATATCACAGTGGGGGACACCAGAAATGGGCTTCACACATTGTACCCATGTCAGGAATCGAACCCGGGTCTTTGGCGTGACAAGCGAACGCTTTAACCACTAGGCTACCCGACCGCCCCCACCAGCGATTGGGAAAACAGAGAGTGCTCAGACCAATGAGTGATCAGTTCACATCAGACAGACAGATTTGTTTCTGGCAACGTGTGACAACGTGCTGCAACCTTGTGGGCCTCTGCTGTCTTTAATGTCAGGCAAATGGTTGGGTTTGCTCAAAGTCCATGTAAAGAGTAGGGCTCATTATACTCTCATAAGCTTACTAAATAAGAAGGACTGCATAGTATTACCGGTATACTCGTGATCCTCGATATGAATAAGTGGCAGTGAATCAGTATAAGATATAAATTTGTTGACAAATACCACTTAATCGCTTTTCAAACGATACATATTGCATTAATATTATTTGTGTTCCGATATATTTGGTAAGAGAATATAACAAGTGTCATTTCTTATTTGTAGTATTTAACCTAAAATCTAGACAGAAATTTATTCACAAATGATGTTTCCCTTTGAATTGATTGACAAAACATCAGAAATGTGGAAGTGATTTCTCTCTCACTTTGTTATCTCCCCTGTATCCATGACTACAAAATGGCAGCAACTGACCAACTGAGTCATTAATATTTCCTTTAGTATGTAGAAAATAGATGGGCAAGTACAATCAGTGTCAAACACTTCAGCTCCCAACATATCACAATACAGATACCTGTATCACAATTAGTAGTGGGAAGATACATTGATGCATCGATGGATTGCATTTTCATGTGATAATGAGTAACGGTAGTGAAAACATATAGATTTTCATCCATAGCACCATGCTTGACACTGTCAACAGTAAATCGTTAGTGTGCCAGGTATTTGGCCATCCTATCTAGGAAAAAGATAGCTTATGTACCACAGATAACAGCACATGCAAGTATCGTGAGCAAGGCATCGTGATACATATCGGATCGCATATTTGGTGTATCGTCCCAGCCCTAATCACAAAATATTGAAATACCATTTTTTCACAATACACAGCCCTGTAGGTTAGACAGGCATGACCACTACACCACAGAAGGGCCAGGTGTATTAACAGGTGATGGCGTAATGTAGTGTATACAAACCTGTGAAGTACTGACGGTGCATCACAACATTAGCAAAGAAAATGGTAAGCAAACTACCTGATACAACTTTCAAACCATGCTTGGAAACAAAAACAGACAACAAACTGTTTCTCGGCCACTGGAAAGATACAACATACAATGAGGAACAAGGGAGGGTCAGACTGTGAGTACTTCTACTCATGGCTGCCAACAATAGAAGCAGATGAAAATATCTGATCTAACTATTCAGTGATAAGGGACTGATCATTTAGGGGGCCTGGGATTTTTGTACAGATGGAATATTTTCTCTCCTTCAAATAATACAATTTTCTTCTTGACAGGAGAAATCAAACTAAATCAAACTAATTCAAATTTTCACATTTTTTCAGGACATCCAACAAGCCTGGGAACAATTATTGTGTGTATTTATACCTCAGCCAAAATTATGTTTTTCAGCAGTTTCTGGCACAAATTATTTTATTATTTTAAATCTCAGAAGCCAAACAAAGAAAATCAAATGGTAAGTCCCTTAAACATTGTTAAAAGGCCAGACAAATATATTTTCTTGTTTTACCATGTTTACAGGTGAGGCTAAGCTTATTTATATTTGTGTTAGCATTGTTAATTTAAGATATTTTGGGGTATAAACCTGAAATCAACTTTTATAAATTTTTTTGAATAATTTACCTCTTGACCAAGATAACCTGTAAACCAAGACAACAAATTGGTCTGGCCTCTGCTACTTCTGTCATATAAAGCATTCGAACCCAGAATCATAAGTTTCTGTCATGCCTAAATACAGCAGGACTGGGCCCCCTTCATTCCAGCTGTTCATTCAAGATCAGTATCAGTCTGGAGCTCTGTTTTCACTTGTCTCATAGAGTCTGGATTCAGAAATAGCATCTTCCCGAGGCAAGGGAGTTAACTGACTATAAAAGCCCAGTTTCCACCCTTGCCGAACTAGCATGGAATTTCTGGGCTTGATCGTAGCGCAGCCAGTGGATATTACGAGTTATGTCCCTCCTATTGACCAATCAGATTCCACCTCTCATATCACTTGCATTTGCTTCAAACAAACTGCACCAAGACGATCTGATCAATGATTAAGATCTATATTGTAATGAAACGGATCTAACCTCACAAAGTGCATCAAATCATATGATCACCTTCATCAAAAACATGAAAAGATTTGGTAAATATGTGTCGACACCCAGTTGACGGTACACATCCTTTGTAAAACCTGCAGTCGACTGAAATCTGCACGACGAAATCCATGTTGTTTATGAAACAGATTTCTATTTTGTTACGAGATTTTGATTGGACCGTGCATGGACTTGTTAGTCCAGCCAAAACATAACTCCATACTTCCAGCCTTGATGGGTTGAAATTGGACTTTTAGTCAGTTTACTTCTTGCCTCAGGAAGATGCAGAAATAGCTGTCATCCCTGTTCCACCATACACAAGGCATACTCACAGCAGTGGTACAAGCAGGTACTTGTAGTGCGTGGCACAGTTGGCAGTTGCGGACACACACACTGAAGTAGTTGGGCAGTTTCTGACACTGTGTGACATACTGTTCCTCCATCACAAAGGTGGGTTCAAGGCATTCTGGGTAATCAGGAAAATCTATTAAGTTAAATTGTCTGACAAATTGTTTGTTGTTTAACACTGCATTCAGCAATATAACAGCAATATGACAGTTGTCTGTAAATAATTGAGTCTTGACCAGATAAACCAGTGATTGATATTATGATTTGACGTAAATATGAGTAACGTGATACATTTCGTATCCTGACCTATGTATCGTATCGTGACCTTGCTGTATCGTTTCACCCCTACTTTTCAGTGGTATTCACGCCATTCACTGCCAGGGAAACCAAAACTGGGCTTCAAACATTGTACCATTTGGGGAACAAACATTGTACCATGTGGGGAATCAAACATTGTACCATGTGGGGAATCAAACCCAGGCCTTTGACATGATGACACAAAGTTGTCACCCTCAGACTACTCCACTGCCCCACATCACAGTTGAAAAGAAATTGGTGTTAGAACTGAATGCTAAAATGGAAGCAGAACTATCACACCTTTCCTTCTCTTACCACAAACACATAAATCCCGAAGAAAAACCTTTTATCATGTTTATAGCTTTTAATTTTTCTTACAACGAATAATGTTCTGCGTTAAAATGAGACCAGCTGGATGCCCCCATACAAAGGTTTATCTAGGTTTTCCAACAGTGCTCAAGGCATGCGAATTGATGAAAAACAATATTTTGCCCAAAATATGTTTTGGTTGTAATAATTTAACAAGTCTTTCTTTCTTTCTTTGTCCAGCTATCAGTGAAATATAAATCATCTTCAATGTGCAATTGATAAAGTGGAATAATTTCTTTAATTACCGTATTTTCTTGAGTATAGTGCGCACCCATGTATAATGCGCACCCCCCTCTAGCGGGTTCAATATTTTGGAAAAAAAGAAATTTGAATATTATGCGCAGAAATTTTTTACACCGTACCCTTTCAGCGAAGTCCGGCAAACGAACGGGTGCTGAGAAACTTCGTCAGTACAAATTCGAAATTTGAGATAAAAAATCACCAGACATGTTTATTTACCATTTAAATAGTATTTATTGTTCTGCTAGGCATTGTTTTAAATTTAGGGATTAAGATTACCTTGCGTATTTTCTCGTAAACTAAGCTGGAAACAGCAATCAGCTGTACACACGTTTTCTTGGAATCGACCGGTGATTCGGTCAAGACACACCCAATGATATAACTTTATAAGATTTTCTAATGCAAGGATCGGCAACAATTGTATCTGAAACTATTTTATTTATCAGGAATAATATATTCCATTATTTTCTTAATTATATGCAACCTTTAATAAACATATTTAAAATAATAATAACCCTAAGCGAAGCAGCTGATCGCTATTCCCGGGTATTATTTTTTACATGGAACATGTCTGACCAGTCACCGTCAAGGCTCACACGCACGTGATCACGTGATCGCGAGAATTTCATGTTGACATAGAATCGTCAAACAAAAACAAATATGACTTTTAACGAGTCAAAGTATGTCATTTATGATATATGTATCCATTCTCTGTCAACTAAAGTTTGTTTCAAGGCGTCAATAGCGGTATTCTGACCATGGTTGCTGTTAATAACGGTGAGTTGTGCGGTCTTCCGATCGCTTCACACACGATTTTGCCGAAATTAATAAAAACAATATTATAAGGAATTTTGAATAAAATCAATGAAATAAGTTACAAACATAAGTCCAGATATACAAAGAACACTTTTTATAGCCAGACAGTGTAATTACATGATTATTTTGCGTACTTCAGTATGGATTTGTTGACATGGTATTTCCGGTGTTACGCGCTCACGGTAGTGTCTTTCCATGGGGGAAAAAAACATCAAACTCATAATTTGTGTATGATGCGCACCCCCTTCTACACAGCTGTGTTTTTTCGAAAAAAAGTGTGCACTATACTCAAGAAAATACGGTAAAAAATATTTTCAAATACCATGTAATGGTAAAAACAGTTTGTTTGAGTAACTTGTAAATACAGAAAAGACAAAAACTTATCTGGACCTGGTCCAAGTGGCAGGTAAGCATGAGACATGAAGCATGGATGTCCCTGCTCTGGAAACTTGATTCAATGATTGACGATAAAATCAAAACCGATTTCCAATACTACTGTGGGCCCTAACAGGCTTATGTGGCTGAACTGGCAGTAACACCAGTTGTTTCAAAAACAATAATTGTATAATTTTACCCTCTTCGAACCTTGTCGAGATAATAACCCTACCTTCAAGTTTCAGTTTCTCCGCTTCTGTTGGTTGTAATTTACCTGTACAGAAAGAGAAGGAACATGTTGATGTCAACCAAAAAGTCTGCCATGTCATACAAATGTTGAGAGCTCTTAGTTTCAATTTGCTACACAGCATGCAAGGACAATATCATACTGTGACTTCTTTAAGAGGCATTTAGAAGTTTGAGTACTAAGTAAGGATAAGATATATGGATGAACAAATTCTTTGTTACAATTAGGAGCAACGTTTCGGTGTAGCTTCTAACACCGTCATCACTTGCTTGATAGCGGTGTTAGAACCTACACTGAAACGTTGCTTCTAATTGTAATAAAGAAGTCTTATACTTACTTAATATGATAGTGGTTTGATGTTGATTACAGAAATATTACAGCAATATCATGAAGTAGAGTTTTGTTCCAACCACAAAGCTACCACACCTCCCATGTTTGTGCACAGAAGAAAAGTAGAAGAGAGGCAGGAAAGTGATCTTCAGCCTAAATTTACATAAAAATGAGCCGACTAGTTCTATAGTTTTGAATGGATTTGGTTGATCACAGCCAAATACCACAATGAAGAAAATGCTATGCATAAGACATGGGGAACTATATCTGCTTAGTGTCCCAAGTGGCAGGTAAGCATGACACACATGGACCTATCTGGACCTGGCGTCCCAAGTGGCAGGTAAGCATGACACACATGGACCTATCTGGACATGGCGTCCCAAGTGCCAGGTAAGCATGACACACATGGACCTATCTGGACCTGGTGTCCCAAGTGGCAGGTAAGCATGACACACATGGACCTTTCTGGACCTGGCTTCCCAAGTGGCAGGTAAGCATGACACACATGGACCAATCTGGACATGGCATCCCAAGTGGCAGGTAAGCATGATACACATGGACCTATCTGGACCTGGCGTCCCAAGTGGCAGGTAAGCATGACACACATGGACCTATCTGGACCTGGCGTCCCAAGTGGCAGGTAAGCATGACACACATGGACCTATCTGGACATGGCGTCCCAAGTGGCAGGTAAGCATGACACACATGGACCTATCTGGACCTGGCGTCCCAAGTGGCAGGTAAGCATGACACACATGGACCTATCTGGACCTAGTGTCCCAAGTGGCAGGTAAGCATGACACACATGGACCTATCTGGACCTGGCATCCCAAGTGGCAGGTAAGCATGACACACATGGACCTATCTGGACATGGCGTCCCAAGTGGCAGGTAAGCATGACACACATTGACCTATCTGGACCTGGCGTCCCAAGTGGCAGGTAAGCATGACACACATGGACCTTTCTGGACCTGGCGTCCCAAGTGGCAGGTAAGCATGACACACATGGACCTTTCTGGACCTGGCGTCCCAAGTGGCAGGTAAGCATGACACAAATGGACCTATCTGGACATGGCGTCCCAAGTGCCAGGTAAGCATGACACACAAGGACCTATCTGGACCTGGCGTCCCAAGTGCCAGGTAAGCATGACACACATGGACCTATCTGGACATGGCGTCCCAAGTGGCAGGTAAGCATGACACACATGGACCTATCTGGACCTCACATGGAGCAAGGAATTCTCTGTTATGGAGAAGCACTCACCGACACTCAGGTGGTGCTGCGCCTGTAGACTGAGAAGGTGGACAGCTTGACTGTCAGTCTTCAGCAATCTTCTCTCCTCTGCGGGGTTGAAGCACCATTTCTGCAAACTCAGATCTGGAAGAAATCATTATGTATATTGAAAAGATGGACACAAGACCAAATCATATATCATATTATCAAGGCAAAACATAACATCAGCCAAACAAATGTTCACATCAAACATATTTTGACCTTTCAAGGTTCAGTAAAGAGATAAATATATTTTATTTGCTTAATCAGGGCATGTTATAGAGGGGGCATACTTTTTAGTGCTTCTACTGAGGAGTTGACAGCAGGGTTCAAAGGTAAGTACAGTAGACAGATCAGTAAAAGTCAGGAAACTTGTGACATTTTATTGTCGACTACCACTTTTGCAATGTACTTTGAGGGAGATTGCAACTGTGTGGCAAATCATTTTGCAGACTTGTGATATATAAGTTAATTTTTAACCCAGCACCAGATTACAACAAACTCAAAGGGACCACTCATTTTAGTTTGTTATATCCATAGTTTGTTATAAGCATTTCGACTGCCTGACAACTTGGATCAAGTCATGTGACCACATCATGTTACTTGATAAATAACCAAAGCATGCACGGTACATGTTACCACTTTGAACAGCTGTGCATTGCCGCAGATGTTTTGATGGGCAGATTGGTGACACGTGAGCAGCTCAGGTCAGGGATTAATAGTTTGTTATGCACTTAAACATTGCCGTTGATCAGACAAGAGTACACCCGGGACCACAAAGAGAGTTCGCTATATCTGTTATTTCCTAATAAGCGTGTTTGTTATATCCATCAACTTTATATGAGAAAATATACAGCAAATGGCCAGGACCAGACAAACAGTTTGTTATATCCATCAATTTTTTATATAAGTGTTTGTTATAAACGTAGTTTACTGTACATGTTTATCTGTTGATAGAACTTCCTAATTCAGTTTGAAATCTATCAAGAAAATCCTACACAATGAATAATTTCCAATTCTTTCTCACCTTTCACAGGCACCAGAAGCATCTCAGAAGCTTTGTATCTTTTCACAGGTTTGTCTAAACCTTGACATAAGCAAAAGTATTTCCAGCTACTCTTCTTCAAACCTGGAATTATCCACAATTCTTTTTGTTAACACAGTTAATTACAGAAGAATAGCAAGCAAATGTGTGTAGGAAAAACAAGATCAAGTAGCAGAGCAGTTATTTTAACACAGGAAAATTTTGTAACTGTAAGCTCAGTTTTGCATTATCACATATTATTTCTTTTAAAATAAAATTAATGCGAAGGCTAAAAAAAATAATAGTCTTGGTTCTCAGGCACCGTCTGCATCATCATAAAGTTCGCCTCATGTTTCATTTTTATTTCCTTTCTTAAAAAAAACTAAAAAATCCTTAAATATTCCAAGTCCAGCGATAGGCAAATACAGTATTCCAGTATTTTACTCACCAAGGAATGCATTTATGTAGGGAGGCCCTTTCCAAGGTTGATTGTACACAATTAATTATCAGTTACATACTAGTTTGAACAAACAAAAAATAAAAAAAGACACATCCTGCCCGCATTGCCTGAGAACCAATTCCTTTAACATGTTTAATTTGTTAAGCCTAAGTAGCATTAGTAATCATGATTATATCTTACAGGATAAACTACCTTTATATAAAGAATAGGAGTGACATGATTCACTGATGTATCAAGAACTTCCACCTGATGATATGCCCTGTGAAGTTCCGGGTCAGCAACCCATGCTTGCCTTACGAGACGACTAACGTGACCACCTGATCCTGTTAGTCCCCTCTTACAGATGTATATATGTATGTCTGTGGTTGAATTGTACTTCACTTTGAACATGTTGAACAAGACTTGTTGAAAAAATAGATTTTTTACATGTTGAACAAGACTTGTTGAAAAAATAGGTTTTTTTACATGTTGAACAAGACTTGTTGAAAAAATAGTGGTTTTTTTACACGTTTAACACTTAGAATTTTATTATTGCACAGAATGCAACAATAAAATACCTCTGAATTTTAGTAAATAAAGGCTTAAAAAATCTTTGACATAATAAAGCTTTTTAGCCACAAGCATTTAGTTGAAGATTCTCAATAAATTCCTGATAGGGAAACATTACATAACTTTATCTACTTTATCAAGGCTACATAAGTATCCACCAAAGAAATACTATCACCATGATCACCTGATTATTGTTTAAAAGTTCATAATGCATAACCAATAACAGCTGACAATTATAGTTGCGTCTTAGACTCCAACTGAAGAGCCGTTCTAAACTTGGGAAAAGCAGCCAATGAATACAGCAATACACATACCTAAGTGTTCACAGACTTTAGACTGAAGTGTGTGGACAGATACCTCATCCTCCTGGGAAGGGACTGACAGCTGGAAGATAACGGTGTTTGAAAATAACATGACGAATAAAGGAAAAGAATATCACAGATCATAAGTATAATAGTAACAAGAAATCCTTTCAGCATGTTCTGCGTTTGTGTCAATGTTATTTAGGTTAGTGAGTGTTGTCTTACTCACGGGTTCATCTAGACCTGCTCAGAGGCTGATATTCAGCCCCATGTTTGTAGCAAATGTCAGTAAAAACTCATGTTATTAAAGTCATAACTAATAACTTGGCTGTGCAGGGGTAACATGTAGTTCACTGACAGAAGGACCAATAAAGAGGGAGAGGCGTTAATGTTAAGTTTTCTATTGTTGCAATGAACATGACGAATGAAATGTTGAAATATGAACTATCAACATGAAGAATAAAATATTGCTATTTCGAACAAAATAATAAAATAAATCCCAATTTGCCTGCCAAAGGCATTTAGTTTGGAATCTAGAGCAATACCTGCCCATCAGTAGCAATATTCTGGGACATCAGAGTAACATCCTGATTGAACTTATCTTCTACAATACACCATTTATTTAAGAAAAAATTAAGGTTCAACAAAGTCCACACCCAAGTGTGATGTCAGCTCATATTAGCTTATGCTACAAGGCAGTATCTGTACTATCCACAGGATAGCAAGGAATGTGTCATGGCCATCACATTCAAAATCTGCTCCTCCAGAAGCTCTCATGAAACCTCCAACAACATCATCACTTCTCTCTTATTCACATAACACTTAGTATTAAGGTGAGGTGAAATTGGGTTTAACGCTGCGTTCAAGATTACACTTGATGCGTGCGTGTGCGCGAGGAAGTCACTTAGTAGTGAAAGGTCACCTGTAATTTACTGCTATCGAGTGCTAACTATACTTTGGATTTTGCAAAGAATGCATGCAGATTCATACAGGATGCGTTGGGAGATACTTGAGATTTTGACACCTTAAACCCTAAACAATGCATGGAAATAGTTGGATAAAGCAGTACATGAAATGAGAGCTAAGTGTAGCTGAAGCACCATGTGACCTCTTTTGGCTTTGCGCCCCTGTGAGGGGCGGGGCCCGAGGCTCTAGGCCATAGTGACCACGGCTATGCTATAATAAGGGTAGATGACTCACATCACTCAGGTAATGGGTGTTTCAGTCTTCAGTCAGAGACTGTTTACAGATCTGATATATCTGTACATGGCCTGTGCATATTGTGATATGGATGAAATCAGCTGTCACCTAAAATCACTACAGCTATTACAAGTTTATGAGATACTTCGTTGCATTATGACATAATTCCTCTGTTGTCATGACAGCATGTGGGATGATGAAGCATGTTGTCTAATTAAACCAAAGGTGCTGTCATTATATCATAGTCATCACAACGAGCTTCTGGATAGGTGGCAACAGCCTTACAGTAAACACTGGTAAAGAGGAAACCAGTTTTTAACTAGACTTGAAAAAAATAAAAAATGACATGACGGATATCGTATGCTTACCTTTACTAAGTTTGCGTTTGGATCAAATGTTTGAATTTGTACAGTTACAAAGCTTTGCAACTCCATGTTGTCGGTTGTCAATTGCCAATGATATTATTACAAAAGTTGGCACACTGTCACTACAGTAAAGCTGACATGCACGTTCCCATATGTACTATTTTCAAACCAACTTTTAACATACGGTCATAGATTTCTTGCACCCTACTTACCGCAATGTTAGGTTCAGCACCATAATTATACAGAATGATAGGTTCAAAACTATATTAAATTACCAAAGATCATAATGAATATAATGCATATCTCATTCAGTTTACTTGTTAATAATATATTTGAATAAAGGATAGTTTTTGTATAACTATTATTCATGGGACAGACATTTCCGCTTCCGGTCGGTGCCTGATCCTGATCATTCGTGAAGATGTTGGGCGATTGTGTTCTTATTGTGTTCATTTCAATATGTACAGCTTTACTTGGAGAAGGTAAATAACATTTTCACTAAATACCAGTGATACCTAAACACTGTATAAACAGTTCAGTTCGCATGAAACAGATACATCGAATGATATCGTACATCAGAATAAGGTGGTCCAGTTTTCGATCAGCATGGTCGATGAAGAGGGATTACCACAATGTTCATTCATTTGAAAGAGAAGAAGCCTAATTCACATGGACAAGAATGCATTTTATCTAGCGCAGCAATATAGTGCCGAGAAACGCCATCCTCGACAAGCTTCACTTATCTTTATGTTTAGTTAAGTTATCCATTTTTCGATCAAGCAAACATTTATGATAATTAGGCAATGGTTGGACACCCCATTCTGTTCAAATACCCCGTTATCATGATTATGATCCTAAGGGTTTATCTATGTTCTTATCAGATGGTTATGTTGGCTATTTATCCTAGCCTAGCTTGAAGCTGGCAAAACGAGTTTAGTCCTCTGCAACTCCTGCAACACAAATTCAATTCCGATACAGGGTGCAGATTAGGGAACAATCACACTATGTGATCAACAGATGGCCCAGTCTCCTAAGGCACCTCAATTTCGAGTTGCATCCCATGGGCATGCCAGAAACCTATCACAGTCGGTTCGAATCCTGGTTTGTCAGCACGATACCTGTTATCGTGGGTTCACCGAAGTGGTAAACGTCTAAGACCTTCCTCCGACAGTGACTGGAATACTGTTTAAAGCAGTGTTAATCCCAACTCGCTCAATTTCTAGTTTATTTACAGTAGAGTAAAGTAAATTATTGGTTATGTGTTCTAGAGAAAATAACATTCCCTTATATACCAAATTTTAACTTTCTAGTAATCCTTTCTGTCATTAACAGACTAAGGATATTCCACACTAAACATTGTTTTGTTTTGCAGGTTTAACATGGTTACTAGTTTACAGGACTGAGAAATACAAGAAATTGAAAGCCGAAGTAGAAAAGCAAAGCAAAAAGTGTATGTATAAACATCCTAAATTAAAGTATTCTAAATATCAAATTTTTTGTACATGTATGTTGCAATATTAATAGGAACTGCATGATAATATGATACATGCATTATGGCATAAGGTGAATTGCTATCATGTTGTATTGATGCATGATCTGGTATATGGAGTAAATTGGTCAGTAATATACTTGTAAATATTAGTTAAAAACTTGGGTAATAATTAACATGTAACCACGGTAACACAAGTATTTTCCAATTTCCAGTGGAAAAGCAGCGAGAGGCCGGCGGAGAAGCAGCTGATCGTGGTCAGAAGAAGAAATTAGGTATGATACACTGACATGTTGACATTAGTATTTGAAGTCGTGGATATGAAGCGTGAGTGGGAAGGTGTTCACACTTACATTGCTAATTTACATGATTTATGCTTGAAATGTGAAATAGATTTAGAAAAGGGTGCATATTATTACTTCAGTTTACTCTGAGATTAATATGAATATGTTAGAGAGAACTGTACGTGACTCTGTTGATGACTGGACTGTTCAAGGCCCTGTTTGTGAATGGACTGTCAAAGGCCCTGTTTATGACTAGACTGTAATAGGCACTGTTTGAGAAAACTGTACAAGGCCCTGTTTATGTATGGACAGTACAGGGCCCTGTTTATGAGCAGACTGTAATAGGCCCTGATTATGAATAAACTTCACAAAGCCATGTTTGTGATTGGACTTTACAAGGCTCTGTTTATGAACAGATTGTACAAGGCTCTGTTTATGAATGAACTGTCAAAGGCCATGTTCATAAATGGACTGTACAGGGCCCTGTTTATGAGCAGACTCGAATAGCACCCGTTGGGGAATGAGCTTTGCAAGGCCCTGTTCATGATTGGACTTTGCAAGGCCCTTTTTATGAATTGACTTTGCAAGGCACTGTTTATCATGTTTATGAGCGGACTGTAATAGGACCGTTTGGGAATAAACTTTGCAAGGCCCTGTTTATGAGTGGACAAGGCCCTGTTTTGAATGAACTGTCAAAGGTGTTTGTAATAGGCCCCGTTTACAAGGTCCTGTTCATGTTTGGACTTTACAAAAACCAAGTTTATGATATTTTTGCGAGGTCCTGTTAATGATTAAACTTTACAAGACCCTGTTTATAAATGGTTTTGCAAGGCCCTGTTTATGAATGGATGTTACATGGCCATTTATAAGCAGTGTGTAATAGGCACTGCTTATGACAGGACTGCACAAGGCACTGTTTATTGTTAGATTTTGTAAGGCTTTGTTTATTGTTTCCACAATCTGCAATGATTTCCTGTTTCCAGAACGCCAGGAAGAGAAGTTGAAAAACAACAGCCGGGATTTGTCGTTTGTAAGTTTTGTTATCTTAAAACCATTTATTCAACTTCAAATTTAATGTAGTGACAGCTTTTGTCCCAATCTCCCAGCATCATTGATTATCTAGGGTAGATTATCTCCATGCTTTTATCATGCATTGGACCCATTCGCCTCATTTCGGAAGTGAAAAAGTGATCTCCAGTTCTCGTATCAATAACTTAGAATGGATTTCTCTCATCCATGAGCTTGAAATCAACAACCAATTAAACCCTAAATATGTTCTATAAAAAGAAGACATGTTACCAAAAAACCTTTAGTTGGAGTGAGTGTTGTGATGGGTGAGGGAAGACATTATGCTGTGAGATGTTCCCAGTTGTATTTGAGATAAACTGAACAAGGCATGTCATGTACTGGTGATATCACTGTTTGTTCTGATTATGAAAGAACTACAGTACGTAATTTGACTGGACGTCAAGTTTTAGCGTTGTGTCATTTAAACTGGTGTCAATATTATGATTGTTTGTTTGTTGTTTAACGTCGCACTCAGCAATATTCCAGTCATGATGGTGGTCTGTAAATAATCAAGTCTGGACCAGACAATCCAGTGATTAACATCATGAGCATCAATCTATGCTATTGGGGTATGTCAGCAGGCCTGACCAGCTGTTAGTTCACAAGCATGGGTTACAGAAGCCCAATTCTAACCTGGTTTTAAAAGGGGAGGGGTGTGTGTGTGTTTGTTTCAATATGAATCTATGGTGGTGAATGGGTCGAGGGGAACCATCAAATTATAAAAAGGAGATATAATACACTGGATAGATGAGAAGCTACACAATCATAAGAATATTGTCAGTGAGGTGAATAATGAAGAAAAGGAAAAGTTGGTCTTTATTAACCAAATTTGAACTTTTTTCATTTGTTAACATAGTAGATATGGGTACGAAGATGGACTTTGTTCCACAGTCTGGTCTTGACTTAATTAACAAAAGGTCACCTTGGTATAGCTGGAATGTTGCTGACTTAGGCATATGCATAACATTCACTCACTCATTCACTGGGAAATGTTTGTAATGTCTTCTTTTATTTTTCAGGTGAAAATGAAATCCATGTTTGCGATTGGTTTTGCATTTACTGCCCTTCTCAGTATGTTCAATTCAATGTAAGTTGATGTTTGCTCTTTGAAGATGTTGAAACAATTAGAAGATTTGGTACTTGGATTTCTTCACACATGAATTCCATCATTTATTTACTTTTGAGACCGCCTCCGTGGGCTAGTGGTAGAGCGTCTGTCCGGAGAGCAGAAACTCCGGGGTTCGATCCTCGGCCGCGTCATACCAACAGACGTTCAAAGATGGTACTTTTTGTTACCCTGTCTGGAGCTAGGCATAAAGGGGCTAAAACAAGGACTGGTCGGCTTGAAGTCAGTATGTTGTGTCTTAGTGGGGTATTCATGTTCAACTGCGGCATGGTATCTCAGTGAGCTAGCACTATAAATCAACATCAATCCGGACTAGTACTAGCAGCCACACACACACACATGCATGCACGTCGCTATATAAGTGCAATAATCTTCGATGCAACGTTAAACCCCATTGACCTCACCTCACCTCTAAGTTTTGAACATTTTATAGAATAAAATATCATTGGTAACAATGTATTTAATTGCGGAAAGTCTGCAAATGTTTGTTTCACTTGTATCAAAGTCAAATCATTTGAAAATGAACACAATATGGGCCCCATATGTGGAATTAATAAATAATATATGTAATCACTCGTAATAAGAACAATATAATATATTAAACAATGATGCTATGAACTGTTAATTTCCCTCGTATCTCAAGATGATGCTATCGTAGATGAAATAATCAGTTTAGATATCATTTGTTTGTTTATATTTTTGTTTCTTCCTTTCAGATTTGATGGTCGGGTTGTAGCCAAGCTGCCGTTTATGCCCATCTCACTGATGCAAGGGATCTCACATCGGAACTTGCCAGGAGAAGATTATTTTGACTGTTCCTTCATCTTCCTGTACATCCTCTGTACCATGTCCATCAGACAGGTGTGTTGCTATGGTGATACACTGTTCATTCGTTGCCATTGTGACCAAGTGTTATTTGGCTCAAATGGTGATAACATGTCATTTTGTGCCTAAATTCACGGTAGAGTTGCTTCCTTAGTGACAAGCTCCTCACAGTGATAGCCCATTCGCGGAGCTCTTCATACTATTGCTGCCACCAGTCACAGCTCCCCAGGAGGCACGGATGGCCCACTCGTCTAAGACGCCGTGATTCGCTATGGAGAGTTGCGTCCCTTGGGCACGCCAGAAACCTATGACTGTGGGTGTGAATCCTGATTTGCCCAATTATATTTCTAAGTTTGTCAGCACCATGCCCGTGCTCGTGGGTTTCACCGAAGTGGTAAACGTCCGAGACCTGCATCACTACAGGCTTTCCTCCCATATTAAGCTGACAAGATATAACTGGAATACTGTTACAAGCGGCGTTAGACCCAACTCACTCCCCACTAGGTGGCCTGCAACCATGTATGGAGTTAAACTCACAACTTTTCACTATAATTGCATTCACAAAAGACATACACAAAAACAGAAAGGTTTTTTGGTTAGATGGAAATTGTTCAAGATTCTTGTAATGGCCGCTTGCACACTGGTAGCAGCAATGATACCAGGGGGATGACAAAGGTGTCATGCGCTAGGAAGGAGCTTGCCAAAGTAAGTTCTACAAAGTGTCAAATGTCTATTACCTGCAACAGCTTAGGATGTCCTGCCACATTCACCATGTTATACTGTTTATACTCACTCCCCTCATGTTTCAGAACATTCAGAAAATGCTTGGTCTTGCTCCGTCCCGGGCCGCCAGCAAACAGGGCACCGGCTTCTTCACCCCACCAAGCCAGCTCACAAAATAATGTCCACGCCAAATATACTACACCATTGAGCATAGTGTCTTCACTACCGGGATGCAAGTTATCATGATGAATAAAGGCTGAGTAATGATGACCGGCCACAGAGAATAGGAGGGAAGAAGAGTTGCTGTTGAGAGCTTTGTCCCATTATTTCATCTGATCATATAATAAAATAATTGATATAATAAAATGCTCATTGGACATCTAAAAGTAATATGGTTAAGTCTTTTATTTTTTCACTTTTTTTGTTTTTATTCATACAACCTTCAATGAAATATTGTATTATATGTAGATTGTACTGTATGGTATCCTACAATGGGACAGTAAATAGACAGAACGCCTACCTCAATTGTTGAGATAGTACCTATCTTATCCCTTCAGGCGTGGGGTATTCCTTGTATCATATTTTCATAATTCTATCACTTCAATGTTGTGTCCATGTCTATGAAATAATTGTTTACGGATATACCTATTCAGAAATAAACATTTTATATATAATCCTGTTAGTGTTGTTCTGTAGAGAGGAAGATCTGCATTGAGTATTTGGGTTTTTTTCTTGGGAGACCTTATGAGGTGTGACCATCTTGTTGTGTAGTGGCTGGAGTGTCTAACTGGAATGCAGGTCGTCGGGGTTCGATCCCCTGGTTACATCATGGACAAATCAGTTTGAACTTGTTACCTTTCCTGGAGCTCGACATTAAGGTCATTGTACCCAATTGCTCAGATTGATGCTCATGATATCAACCACTGGATTGTCCCGTCCAGATTTCATATACTCTTCAAAAAAAGAAACTTGACACTGACTTTCAAAATGTAATATAATGCGATTGTTTCAAACTAGGACACAGAAACCACAATTGAAACACTGTTTGAAAATCAATGTACACAATGTTCTAAACATTAATCGTGTCACCTAGACAGACACACGTACAAGATACAGATAATGTCACCGGGGTACAGAAAATGTCAGTATCGGTTGTGCCCACCACGTGCATCAATCATTGCTTGACACCGACAACCCATAGATGCAATCAAGTTGTCAATAACACGCTGTTGGATGTGCTGCCATTCATGCTGAAGTGCATCAAGAAGCGCCGGAAGTGTTTGGGGCAGTGGATTCGCTCTGCGAACGCGTCTATCCAAATCGTCCCACAGATGCTCAATCGGGGACAAATCTGGTGACCGGGCTGACCAAGGTAATGTCTGGATGTTGTTGTGCTGTAAGAAGTCCTGACAAACATGTGCAATATGCGGTCGAGCGTTGTCCTGCTGGAACTGTCCGCCGTAAGGCTGTAGGATCAAGTCTCTGTAACGCACACCTGTCAATGCACCTGCCACATGCACGAGAGGCGTCCTACCACTGTGATGAATTCCGGCCCATACCATGACACTCCCGCTGCCAAATGGGACAACCTGCTGCACACAGTTGGGGGCGTATCGTTCACCCCGACGTCTGTAGACACGTGCGCGCCCATCAGCACGTGTGAGTAGGAAACGGGACTCGTCAGTAAACAGTACATTTCTCCACCTTGCACGTGCCCATCTTTCCCTTTGTTTGCACCAAAGCAGACGGTCCACCAGATGACGTGGTGTCAATACATGAAGTCGAACAGGTGCAAAAAGTCCAGTCTCCCTCAGTCTGTTGCGTATCGTTTGATCTGTGTGGTTGTAGACGTGGCTGTGGTAGTGCGGTCTCGGAGGTGTCGCAGCCGGATGTATCGATCTTGAGCTTGGGTTGTCATCCTTGGTCTGTCGTCAACTCTGTTGGTGTTGTTGTGTCGTGTCCACAGTGCGGAGATTGTCTGTCTGGATACGCCAAAGTGCCTGGCCACTTCTTGCTGAGTTGCTCCAGCTTGTAATCTCCCAATGGCGTTGTTCCGTTGAGCTGCATTCAGTCTTGGCATTCTGACACCTCCTCTACTGCCGTTATAAGGACTGTATGAACAGCCATTGATGTGGATTTTTATACCCATTCAGCAGGGGGGCCTGCATGCCTAAATGCAGGATCCTGTGCTGCACGTTTTTTACAGGCGGTTGCGTTTGGATGAAGCTGTAAAATTAATCCCCAAACTCTACGTTTATGTGCTTTGCATGTGTTTTCACGAATTATAGACACATTATCTTTCTGTTTGACTTATTTGGTTCTCATTTAATGTAATTATTTTAGATATATGGCAAAAAGTGGTTTTACATCTATGTCAAGTTTCTTTTTTTTAAGAGTATATTTACCGACTTCTGTCATATAACAGGAATATTGAAGAGTGCGATGTTTAAGAATTATTTTTTGCTCTACCCCCATATATAGTGTAAAAAGTATAGCTTTGCCCTGGACTACATGTATTATAGTTAAAGCACAAGTACACAACATAACACCTCTTAAATGAGTTGTTTATTACTTACAAAGGCCACATTTCATTAGCCGTTATGTGTGTGGTTATCCATTAACTCATGCAACAAAAAGACCTTTTAAATTTAAAGTTTTTATATTAATCTGCTTCAATTTTATCATGTGACTCGAAACATTTCACAAGAGCATTGTGTGACTGAGCCAACATGTAAACATTGCCTAAGTTCAGCGTTGTCCTTTGTAACTTGCAACTAGTTTCTGCCACTAATGTTAGCAGACTGCAGCTACTGCAAGCCATGAAAGAGTGTTTACTGAGCTGGTTGCTCTACATGATACCATAACCCTTAAACCGATGTGATTTGACGGACTGAGCCGTAATATGGTGTGGCCATTGGACGAACATGGCAGAGGAAGAGCAACTATGGCCGTTTTGTGTTTGACTGCTGCATATTGTTACTTAAATGCTGTACGCTGAGCAACCGGTGTACATGTGGTTATGAAACTTTCAAGGATTGCTCATTCCTTTCTCCTGAGAGACATACATAATTCGTAGGGCATGAACAATACGGACAATATTGTAGTGAGTGAGTGAGTTTGATTTTACGCCGCTTTTAGCAATATTCCAGCAATATCGCGACCGGGGGACACCAGAAATGGGCTTCACACATTGTACCCATGACAATTTTGTAACTGCTGGGGCATGGACAGAATGGTTTGAGAGATGGTAGATATAATCTTGCCATATTTATTCCCAAGTTTTGTTTGTTTGTTTGTTGTTTAACGCCGCACTCAGCATAATTCCAGCTATATGACGGCGGTCTGTAAAATAATCGAGTCTGGACCAGACAATACAGTGATTGACACCATGAGCATCGATCCACGCAATTGGGATCGATGACATGTATCAACCAAGTCAGCGAGCCTGACACCCAATCCCGTTAGTCGCCTTTCATGACAAGCATAGCAGCATTTTACGGCAAGTATTCTACCCTGGAATCTTCACGGGTCTTATTCCCAAGTAATAATATTCAAATATAAGTTTATAGAAGCTCATTCACTGCATGTGGATGCGCCATCTTGCTTGACAGTAACATGAGAACGATGTTACCACGGATACATTAGATCACAGTGAGCAAATTTTAACATAATGACGCAACTCAGAAGTGTACTTTATTGCCTCTGATCTTTTAGCGATTATGTTATAATGACAAGTTAACATCTACATCATGGCAGCTTCTATGTACAGTATGGCCAGATGAGTAAGAGTTGAGTTTGGTTTTAATGCATGTTTTGAACAGCCTTTGGGGCATATTATGACCTGTCACCTTGGTGGAGGAGGAAAGTCACTTTTGGACATTTATCACTTTTGGTGAAACCTGGGAGCATTGATATGAGGCTGAAAAAACAAGCCACAAATGATATCAATATTCCATAATTTAGGCTCATGCACTCAAACCTCTTGTCTATAAATGTGGGATTTAAGCCTGCCATCACTGATTTCCAACATACCTAAGAGATGCAACTTTTCACCGCCAAATTTCACACGCAGGAACAACAAGGCAAACAGCAAATTTACAAGTACTTTTTTTTAATTTCCCCAGGAACATACAGGCATATTGGACAGTCTTAACGGTTGGACTTGGCTACACGTTCCAGTTCATCCTTCTTCTTGATGGCATGGGAGTTGGAGGACCCCTGAAACACACACAAAGTAGAGTTGAGGAAGTGCTGATGAACCCTTATGTACATTGACACAAAATGTAGAAACATGTAATATACAGTTTACAGTTACCATGGTGTTGGTCTTCACAATATTGCAATTATTGGAACTAATTTACACCCTGGCAGTTTATATTGTTTACACTTGCTAAGAGTTTAGTTATGTGGATAAAGTTTTCTGTTAAAAAGGTTCCATTTCATTTCTAAGAAGTACATAATCTGAAGAAATCAAGAGTTTGTTTTACCAAGTACTCTCTTACTGAAACATATGCAACAAAAAGTCAACTGGTCACAATTTCCTTTAAACATACCATCTGTAGCACATTTAACAGGACATGTACACCATGTTAAATCATAACCACCTATTGCACAAAAAACTTTAGCAATGTTTATCATCCCCAAAAATTACACGAGATATCTTAGAAAGAATAAACTTAGAAAGAAGTTATAGCAGCACTGTATTCTAAGGGCAGGAACGTGAAGAAAGCATTCAAACTTTCTAAATCATTTACCAGACAGAACCATAACAGAAAAATATTTACCTTAGCTGCATTGATGAGCTCATCGGCCAGACACTCGGCAATGGTCTTGATGTTCCTGAAGGCAGCATCCCGGGATCCGGTACAGAGCAGCCAGATGGCCTGGTTGACGCGACGCAGTGGGGACACATCAACGGCCTGTCTCCTCACGGTACCAGCACGTCCAATACGTGTGGAGTCCTCCCTTGGGCCACTGTTGATGATGGCGTTCACCAACACCTGCAGGGGGTTCTGATGGCAGAAACGAATCCTTTAGTAAAGATTTTCATGTTGGCAATTATCTTTTTCACAAAACAAGTCATGTATTTCACGGTAAAAATAATTGCATAATGAACTTGGAAAGATCTGTAGTTTTGTTTGTTGTTTAATGACGCACTCAGCAATATTACAGCTGTATGACAGCGGTCTGTACACAATCAAGTCTTGACCGGATAACAGTGATTGAGTGAGTGAGTTGGGTTTAACACCGCTTTTAACAGTATTCCAGTGATATCACAGCGTGTCAGCTTAATGTGGGAGGAAAGCCCGAAGTGATGCAGGTCTCAGACATTCACCACTTAGGTGAAACCCACAAGCACGGGTATGGTGCTGACAAACCTAGAAACCATTAACGGGGTGAACCGGGATTCGAACCCACAGTCATAGGTTTCTGGCATGCCCAAGGGACGCAACTCTGCACAGTGAATCGCGGCGCCTTGGATGAAGGAACACTCATGCACCCCCAAACAGTGATTGAAATCATGAGCATCGATCAACGTAATTGGGATATGATGACATGCATCAGCCAAGTCAGCGAGCCTGACCACCTGATCCCATTAGTCGCCTCGTATGACAAGCATAGTCGCTTTTTATGGCAAGCATGGGTTGCCGAAGCCCTATTCTACCATGGATCTTCACGGGTCAGATCTGTAGTAAAACTCTATTGTTGTTGGGATATAACAACACACTTGTATGACAAACAGGTTGCAGGAGACTAATTCCAACCTGGATCCCCATGAGTAAGTGGTATTGTTGATAAGTGTATTGCTGGTTGGAAGGCTGAAGGCATTTTTGGTACCAACTACAAAGTTTAACTGACTCACCTCCCCTGTTAGTAGATGGATGATGTCAAAGGCGTGCTTCACGATCCTCATGGCCAATAGCTTCTTGCCGTTGTTACGACCATGCATCATGAGGGAGCACACAAGTCTCTCCACAATGGGGCATTGTGCCTTGCGGAATCTCTTCACCTGGTATCTGCCTGCGGAGTGAGCCAAGTATTTGGCATACTTCTCTTTCACAGCAATATAATCCTTAAAATCAGTGAGAAACAAAACATCAATACATGGGTTTTTTCATAAAGCATTTTTATGTCTAGTTATGATGTGTGGAGCAGCTTCAGAAATAAATGGGAGGCCTTCAGGTTTGAACTGTCCTCAGTAATTCATTGTAGTCTCCATTGATTTTATGCAACTAATGTGTGGCAACATTTGCACTTACAGTCAAACTGATGTCGCTGACTTGAACGTCATCTGAGGACCATTTGCCGAATAGTTTCACTTCTGGAATTTCAGGGACAGCTGCTGCTGTTGATTCATCCCAGTTCTCCGCCATCTTGGCTGAAAGGTGGAGCATACACTTATGATTAGGATAACTCTCCTTGAATTCATGAGTGTTCATACAAGCCAGTTTATAATCCTTTGCACAAAATCGTTACAAGATCCACTATGGTAGTTGTACATACAATAAAAGTCACATGGCAATCTCATGTGTCCTCAGATGTTCATGCAGAGAGGTATAATATGAAGTAAAAAATCTGATTTTAATGAGTTTGGTCCCTTGATAGTGTTGATGACAAAATGTCTGTTAGATGATGTCATGCCTTAAAGAAAATAGTTTTAATTAAATGTTTGTCACCTTATGTGTATTTCACTGGCACAAGTGAAGGTTTTGTTTGTTGTTTAACGCTGCACTCAGCAATATTTCAGCTATATGATGGTGGTCTGTAAATAATCGAGTCTGGACCAGACAATCCAGTGATTAACATCATGAGCATTGATCCACGCAATTTGGATTGATGACCGTGCATCATTGTGTTAGTCACCTTTTACAACAAGCATTGTTGCCTTTTACAGCAAGCATGGGTTACTGAAGACCTATTCTACCCCGGATCTTCGCTCTAGTGAAGGTTGATGAAAAACCAGTAAGAGGAAATTGTAGCTGGGTACCGGTGTGCAATAAATTATGGACAGTTTATACTGTAAAGAGGTCATGGATAACTAGGGATGTCATCGTATATCCCGATATCAATGTAACTTATTTTTTAAAGTTGATGCTGTATCAATGCAAATTTATGAATATCAATACTAAATTATTACTTCATTCCCACAGAAATATTTACATTTATAGTCAGATACTTCAATTTCAAACATTTCAAGGATCAGCCCAGTTCATACTGAACATTAGATTGAATAATTGCAATGTCTATTACATCACATTGTTATCTATACACACACAATTGATTTTATCAATCAATATACTGTGATACTCTGGAGTTGATGTATTGCTAAATACATAATAACTGGAGAATGGGAAACAGTATGGTCTGTAATATTCAATGATTTCAAATCTCCTAGTATTTCAGTTGTGCTTCTATTCATTTGCCATGATAACAATAATTTTTGTTTCCTCAACATGTTAAATACTGAGATATGTATCCTCTCACATGGAAATAAAGTATCCTTAAGACCAACTCACAACATTTATCACATGAAGCGTATTAAAACAAGTGCCTAGTTTCTGTAGTTGGGGACTTCTCTCGCGGTCAAGACGTGCATGGAAATCTGTACTGACTTTTGTAACTGAGTTTAATCTGTCATAATATTGATGAAAATCGTTTTCAAGGAACGATGCATCTATGGAAAGCGTGTACCATGGGGGCAGCCATGTTGGAAGCAAGGGACATCATTATTGAGGTTCTTGTTATTTTAAAGTTTGTTGAGTCAGAAATGTGACATGCTATTGTCATGAATACTTCTTTACAAATTAAACTATACATATATAATTGATGTCGTGCGGTATGAATCATGACAACGATCATTATCATTAAGAATTTTCACATTAAAACGCATGTGTGTCTGATACATCCACGCACCTGGTAGTATGTTTCTAAAAGGGAGAAATTGGGGTTTACACACTTCCGGCGCGGTGTTCCGTGGGAAGGGACATAACTCTTAATGACTATATGGACATTACCACTAGTAATATTTCTCCCTACGCGCACACTTGGTAAAACATGATCAACATACAACACTAGACAGCCTCACTACTATTAGTTTTTAACATTTGTGATCCACCTGGAGAAAAGAGACCTCATGGGTGCTAGGATATAATCGTGGTGTGACGTCATTAAGAAAGACGCCATGTGTGCGGACAGACCACACATATCTTATTTTTCTCTCGATAGTAAAAAACATTATTTTATAACATTTCAGCATAAATGTCTACTTTCAATTAATCTAAAATTATATCTAAAAACTGCAATTATTACATAAACAGTTGTAAGTCTGAAAATGGGACTTTGTAGAAAGTGAGTCCAAATGTTTGATGCCATGTATTTCTGTAATAAATATGCTTTGAAGCTTATGAACTGTATTTTGTGGTCCTAAGATACTGTCGTTTTAAAATATAATACGAAGTCAAAATGTGATTTTTCACACATAAGGCCCCTTATCTCATGGTGGACCACATTTCTTGAATACTCTGTGCTATTAGCAGATTATTGGGTTCTGGCTTAAACTGTCCCATATTTCGATGGACAAAACTGACCAATTTTGGCAAAAATGGCTGCGTAAAATAAAAATGATGAAAGATTTATCTGAAAATGAAGATTTTCTGCTCAGTCATGATGCCATTTATAGTATGTTAGATACACGCTTTAAAATGTTCAGAAGAGGGAAGATAGGAAACGGAACATCAAGTCGTCTAATAAGGTACCGGAATTCGCAGTGCAGATTCCAAATGCAGTTTGTGCAGTCACCTAGCCGTAGATCCGCAGTCATACTATTTTCTCTAGAGTAAACAGATCAGTAAATGTACAGAGTAGTATTTGAACACGGGAAAGGATTTAACAAACACATAAGTGTCCTCCGTGATTTAGACAGACAGACAGATTTATTTGTATAAAGGCCAATTGACCCATTGAACAAAATACATTTACATCATATTTATCTAAGAGTTACCTAATTGATACTGTATTTTGTTGAGAATACGTACATTAGAAATTTTGCAAAATGTATCACTGTATCAATGTTGGATAATTGACAGAGTCTTTCTAAACAAAAATAATGATTATTAACTGTCTTTGGGAAATACCTTTCCCGCCGACTTGCATCAAGAGGACAATTGTATGTAACATGAAGTTCATCCTTAATTACATGACGGTCTTTACATAAGACGGCATCATCCTCAATATTAGCAACACCCCTACGAACAAGTTGAATACCAAAAGTATTTTGTCCACATCTAAATTTGGTTATTAGCCTTCTATATTCACAATGCTTATTATTTGATACATAATTTTCGCAAACGATATAATATTTATGCAGTTTATAGAATGAGAGGGTCTTGCTGCCTAGAGATGAATGCAGGATATGCATTTATCGGACATGAAAATAATATTGCGAAAACCATCTTGTGATTCTTTAAACATACCGCGAGCATCTTACAAAATATATGGGTAAATTTACAATTTGGAACCAAACGGTGTCGCCAAGTAAACCATATCCAGTACAAGCAACTGAATACACACGCCAAGTATTAGAAGAAAGACAGTTTGGAGAATAATACGATTTTTTTTTCTGAAAATGATTTAAAATCAGTTAGAATTTTAATCGTTTGTATTTTCAATTTTATCATATCATAAACGTAACCGTTTTCGCCAAACCTGGACCATTTTCACTTTGACCTTTCGTCCCATTATCTTCATAGCATCAAAGGCAAATGAAAATCATCAGCGCGGCCTGAAATAGAGAATGGTATGTGTACTAAAGAATGGTTTTGAGCCCGATAGATCATGTCGACATAGGATCGGACTATGTTGTTATCTGTACAGGATTACGTTTTATTTTTGTTTGTTTGTTGTTTAACGCCGCACTCAGCAATAGTCCAGCTATATGACGGCGGTCTGTAAATAATCGAGTCTGGGTCAGACAACGCTAAGTGTAGAAAAGGATGATGTGGTGAGATGAATTGGGGTTTAACGTCGCGTTTCAGATTATTGTACTTATATAGCGGTGTGTGTGTGTGTGTGTGTGTGTGTGTGTGTGTGTGTCGGTTTGTACTAGCCCGGAGTAATGCCGGTTGTTTTGTGCTTGCCCGCTGAGATACCGTGCATACTAACGCCAAGCTACCTAGTCCTCGTTCAGTCTCCTTTATGTCGAGTGCCGGGCCGGGAGAAACAAGTACCATTTTTGAATCACTTTGTAGACGCGTCCGGGGATCAAACCACCGACCTTCCGCTCTCAGGGCATACGCTCTGTCCACAAAGGAAGAGTCAGGAAAAGATGGACATGGGGTCTAATAGTGTATTTGCAGGAGAACAAACCTAGACTGACCTAGTCTGTCTTACAGACCCTGATACAAATATATCAAATACAGCCCATGCAAGTCTAGATTATTGCAGTAACTGAAAATTAAGAGTCTCTGGGGATCCCTTTTATTATATTTTTATTAAGATAATTGAACAACTGGTTTTTTTCTGTACGATATGTTCATTTCAGAGACTAGATGTTAGTCTAGGACTTACCCTATTTGTCACGTTAAGTGTTTTAATCCATTAAGCGCCCCCATCCCCCGACTAGTCCAAACTTCTAGCTCAACCTGTGAGTATTCTTTATAACCTCAAAGATCTCAAATTTACATGACAGTCCGTATTTTCTTGTGAATTTTACAGCTTTTTTAAATCACATAAACTAGCAGTGAAAAAGGTGTGTTTTTTTATTGCCATGTAACTTTTTACACTTTTAAACCAAATAAGTTCACAACGGCTCGATCTTTGAAAACAGACTTAACTCTTTCAGTTTGTATATTGTTTTAAAAAGCGAATTCATTTATCAAATTTCTCAGCGAAAGTTAAACGGTACGGTAGGAGTAATACTTATATTGTCGATATGTTCAAAGTGTATTTTGTGTATAGACGGAATAAAAAAAAAATGTCAATTAAATTTTTACGTCTTTTCTACGAGACATTGATTTCTCTACAGTTGAGAGGAGTCTTCCAGCTAGTTTTGCAAGAAAATTCCTGATGGTATTGTACCTACACTTCGATGACAATTGAAGAAACAATGAAAAGTCAACTTTCCTGAAATGTTTTGCAACATTCCCATGACATTAAAAAATACTTTGTTTTTAGTAGTGTGATTATATATATATCTATATCTATATATATCATTATATTTAACAGTGACAATATTATGTATCGTTTGTGCTGTACGTACAGTGCGACACGTTAACATTTGTTTAACTCTCTCGTTCTCCTGAGTTCACCTGATTTTGCGACCTACATGGCGTTTTGGCACCTTGTTGATATATCGCATCAAGGTTTTCCTGCTTTGTTTTTACCATCAATGCAGCATGCGGGACTCCCTAAAAGTCCTAAAAAATGTGTCGCGCTGGAATTTATTTCGAAAAGTCAATCGACTCGGCGTTTATTCGAGGCAATCGTTGTGAAAACTTTTGATACACATCAGCCAAGTGTTGAATTTGTGCCGTTTGCTATGTAATTTTAACTTTATTTTTTAGTTTCCAAGGCATGTTGGACTGATGTTGAAATGAGTGTAATATTCATTTCTGTGTCATAATTCATAAGATGTTCACCATTAATAACGTATACACATCAGAGAAGAGCCGGACTACTGAAATCTGTTATTCATGATACTGTAAATCTTTAGATCTCGCGTGAAATCAAAATAAATGGAAATCGTATAAATTTGGGGAGGGTTCGTTTCTGGAACAATATTCATAAACGGATTATTCATATTAACTCCGGAAATTGATTGACAAAGATCCACATGGAGATTGCGTCCAGATTCGATTATTTAGGTGAGATGAGTGAAATGGGGTTTAACGTCGCATCCAAGTTTATTGCACCTATTTAACGACGTGCATGCACGTGCGTGTTTGTGTGGCTGCTTAAACTAGTCCGGACTAACGCCAATTTTTTAGTGCTAGCCCACACAGTGCTATCCAAGTTTAACATGAATACCCTACTCAGACACAGTGTACGGACTCCGAGCCGACCAGTCCTTGTTTTAGCCCCTTAATGTCGAGCGCCATGCAGGCGGGGTAAGAACATGTACCATCTTTTAACGTCTTTTGGTAAGACGTAGCCGGGGATAGAACCCCGAACCTTTTGCTCTCCTGGCTGACGCTCTATCAACTAGATCACTGAGAAAGCCCTATTATCTAAGTCAGCTTTGATATAGCTGTAATTCATGAAGGACATTCACTCATTTGTGCATATTCAAAGAGAGACTTTAGTATTTGTCACCCTGTTGATATGGCCGGAATATTGCTAAAAGCGTGGGGATACTTGGAGGCAGCTCCAGGTTAATTGTGTGTAGACAGTGTCCATGTTTGTATTCATAGGTTTGTTTGTTTGTCTGTTGTTTAACGCCGCACTCAGCAATAGCCAAACTATATAACGACTGTCTGTAAATAATGGTGTCTGGACCAGACAATCCAGTGACTGACATCATGAGCATCAATCCACGCAATAGGGATACGATGACATGGGTACACTGTATGAAGCCCATTTCTGGTGTCCTCCGCCGAAATACTGCTAAACGCAGCGTAAAAAAAATACTCATTCACTCATAGATATGACATTGGACATTGGACTAGCTACTCTGGCATTCATATAAATTATGCAAGGGGCACGGATGTCCAAGGGATCGTGGTTTCAATACTAGTATTAGATTCGCCTTGGTTATTACACCCTCGTTATTTCAGCAACAAACCCTGCTCGAGGGCTTCAAACCTATCTCACTCACTCGGTTATACATGACAAGGCTCCAAGAAATGCACAAATTGATCTCTGCGCTACAAGTATTGAAGTCTATGTTAAGGGATACATGATTGCTCTGTGCGGGTGAACCTTACTCTGTATCAAAGATGTTGAAACGGGTGCAAAGAAATGTGATAAAATCCTTATCCTTATCCACCAAGTAGATGATGATATAAAACGGTATATGTCATTTCTACACATAGAAAGGGTTGCTTGGTTGTTTTTCATTCTATCTGATGAACAAATGTTTTGTTTTATATAACAAAAAGAAAGAAAAAACCAAGACAATCTTCAAAAGTTAATACTGATTGTTAATCAGTTTAATCAAGGAAAAGCAAAAGCTAAATCTTGTCCAAAAGGGCCAAAATGTGTTTCTCAAAATATACGTTTTTAAACCTTATAATAAAAATGGAATCCATTTATGAAAAAAACCCGAAAGCAAAATGTTCCGAAAGGTTCGAAGAGTATAAAAACGTCCAAAAGGTCAACAATAATGTCACAATTTTTTATAAGATTTAAGGTAATTAATTATTATATGACACAACTTCCACAAGCGTAGCAAGATGTCACTCTAAGCGTCCATCTTGACACGGAACACTCTCCTCAAGAACCCAGAAACACGTGACAGGAAGACTCGAACCCGGGCCTGGGTCGGGCTGTCGTCATCATCGAGGCTGATATCGACGAAGTAAGGGGCATCACGGAGGACCGGGGTAGGGTCAGGGATAGAGGTGGGAGGGACGGGCAGTTCTGACAGGGGTTCAAGGATGGTCATGTATCTCCCAGTGGGATGCTGACAGAAAAGGTGAGAAGGACATAAAGAGAGTGACAGAGGATGATAGTAAACAGAGAAAGAGTTGTTGGAAATAAATCGATTTAGCAAAACTAATGAGGTTAGGAGAACGTTAATGTTTAACATATGTGATTATTACTACACATATATACTAGTGTAAATGTGTCTAAATCAATTGTGCACTGTTTATGTTTGTATGGCGTTGTGTCAGTAACAGATTAAATGGTTAAATCGATGACACTCGTGAAATACAAAACACAATTTCAGTTTTACAACAACTCTGATTGTAAATTACTGATTCCCTAAGACACCCACTTGGCGAGGAGGGGCCCAGATGTCAAAGTTCAAGGGGAACCTGATCACAAGGTCAACAGCTGTGGGTAAGAAGGGATGAAAGTCTTAAATAAGGATGAACTAGACTCCCAGGCAGTATATAAAAGCTTAAAGTTATCATGTTGATCCACTGCCATTCGATTCAAATAATACATGACAAATTAATAAGTTAAGGGTGATGATCACATCACTGAATCAAATCTTGTCACCCCATAGACACATGAATATTCTAGGATAATTCTAGTCAGGGCCTTTGGGATTTTGGCCCATAAATCTAAAGAAGGTCCACATTTTCCAAACCATCGGGACTTTATAACATTGTATTATGTAGGCATAACATAGAAATTGTTTCAAATTTCTCCTAACAGGGGTAAATGGGCCCACATCAGAAAATTCCTGGAATGATCCCTGAAAGTTACACCTACCTTTGGTAGATACTATACACTCATTATCTTTGGAGTATTAGAGTTGCTAAGCATTTTTAAAGATAATGTAAATATGTGAAGGAATTGCTTACTAAAGGTTGGACTCAAAGTAGAACTATATACATGTATTGTATTGGGTGTAGACTGAACATGAAGTACTACCACGTTTATACCAATCAGTGCTATAAATATAATTATATTTAATTGACACAAAGAAAATACAGTGTTTGTATAGCAGCGTTAGAAACTAACAGTTTCAGTCCACTAGTCCTTGTAATGATAAGGTATGGCAAAACACTTAAAAATGGCAATTTTCTACTAGTCCCTTTGATATCTTAAACATTGGGCAGTTTGGCAGGGACTATAGGACTAGTATAGATGTATAGAACAAAGAAAGGAAACCCAATTACATGTAGTGTTTGTGTGCACCACTGTCAGTGAGCAGGGAAAATATCTGCCACTTGCCCAAACCATTGTTCTATTTCCCAATGTTACAGGATACAGGATACAGGATACAGGAAGTAGGAAGATTTAGTAATTAAAGGGTTAAGTGAAAATAAAATTGAATGTTGTCAATGTTGGGATTAAAGCTTAGACAAAAAAAATATTTGTTTTTCGCTCGATCTTAATGTGTATGGTCTAATAATAAGACTGTTGAAACATGTTAACATTGTCAGTCTATTTGAAACGTTTATAGGTAGCGAAGCACTCGTAAACGCATCACGATAGATAGCGCTCACTGGTCAAACTGGAGGCGGGTGTTCACATCTGTACCAGCTGGTTAGAAAGGTTCCACGTCTATTATACAATATAGTCACTTTCTCAATAAGATTCAGTGAAAAAAGGCAGCATTTTCTTCAGATCTATTTCTCATAAGATACAAATTTATATCAAACCAGAAGACAATACCCCTTGAAGATAACACTGATAGATATGAAACTCAACCTAGAAATTGGATATCCAATAAGTATCAATTGTGTGTTAAATTCCTTATTCTGGAAAGAATTACCCATTACAACTGTGGGAAACAGTATTGGTGTAGGTGTGGGTTAGAACCATAGTTAGTTAAATTTGGTTAAGTCTCATGGAATCCCCCCCCCCACACACACACACAATAAGTATAAATTTATGTGTATAAACTACTTATTCTAAAAGTTATTTATCATTTACTAAGTGACTGTTTGAAATGGAATTGATGTAGGAGTGGGTTGGGACCCTAAGTTTAGTGAATTTTGGTTCAGACCATAAGAAGATGTTACCTTTATACTATTTCTCTTCCTTGGAAGTATTTAAAGCTTCATGATTTGGGTAACTTGAAGATAACATATATTTGATAACTCTCCCATTACTGTGTGTATGTACCGAACATAAACAAAACCCCATAAACTAACTCACTAGTAGACTCAGGTTTGGAAACTAACTCTACAAATGGTATGTAAATATATCTACTTGCTACTCAACTAATGGTCTACCACTAAGTCTAGTCTGACATACAATCACGGAAAACTCACTTTTACAATCTGAGCTTATAAAAGGGTCCAGTAAAAACTGTTAGGCCTAAATATTCTACATTTTGGACAGGCAAACGAATCACTAGAGTTTAGGGACTGACCCGTTTTTCTTTCCTAATGTTTAACTAAATCATTCTGCAGAGTTAATTAGTGAATCCAAAATGTAAATTACGCCCGCTGGATCACTCACCTCCGGAAAAAATATTAGTTTTAGACAACCAGTTCTGACACAACTGAAGTAGACAGTGTACATTGTAATTAAATTTAAGGACAATCCGAACCCCCCCCCCCCCCCCCCACTAAAATATGATTGTAATGTTTATTAATAGACTGAAAAGGTTGAGAAGGACTCTGATGACGTGAAAAAGATCTTCTTCACACAGGACAAATAATCCTGGTAATCCTGGGAGTAAGTTCTGGGAGTTTCTCTTTTCGTTACTTTAGATTGAATTAAGTTAATAAAAGAAATAAAAAAAATAAAAAAATAACTACTTTAGAAATAAAGAAATACCTTGAGAGTATGAACTCATAGTGTTCATAAACGTAGATGAACAAAACACGAGCAAACAGCAGCAGAAATGTAGCAATGAGAGCAGTACGATAGTAATAATGGCGTTATCAGTAGTGAAACTGTCGTCATGGCGACGTCATAAATCTCGCGAGACTGTCGTAATCGGCTGGACTGTTTTTCTTCCTTCTCTACGCAAGTCAGGATCCCAGTCATGTTTCCAGCGGTCATGTGCGAGTTGTGTAAAGAAGAAAAGCTCGACATAGCATCAAAATACAGCCGCAGGTTAACTGTGATGATAAAAATATTTGGAACACAGGAAAAACACAACCGAAACAATGATTTTGCGCTGCATTGTATAGTGTACAAGACATTAAGTCTCGATCTTCATATAAAGGCTGTCTTTCCGGTGAAAAGTGAAGGTGAAATGAATAGGTAAAACAAATGCCCAAGTAGTAACAGGAACCTTCCGAAGTAAATGCCAAAAAAAAACCCCAAAAAACCCAAAACAGGCCAAGGCTAAAAAAAAAATCGACAGCGTTCAAAAGTTAATTTTGTGCTACTCTGGCAGACATTTCAACGGAGGTAGGGTTTATGTCTTGTGCCAAACTTATAAACTTTTCAGTATTATCTAAGAAATGTAAGATCAATTATTTATATACCTTGACAATGTGAGATCTGAGCAGAACTTAAACATAAATAGCTTTGGGGAACGGGTGGCCCAGTCGTCTATGGCGCCGCAATTCGCAGTGCCGAACTGGTCGAGCCGGAGTCAATCTAATGCCTGTTACTGTTTGGGTAATTTTAACCAATTCACTTCCCCATCACTTTCCACGGATGTAGCCTCTTACATAAAGGCCGAGTGTTATTAACCAACTTAAGAAGAGTACAGTGTAGTCCTTAATGAAGGGACTGTGTCGAATTTTTTGTTTTGTTTTTGTATTTACGACCGGATTTTGATGCTCAGCATCCATATTTTCTTGCATCTCCATTTTCGTATGATAAAGACCCAGGACCAGTTCGCCTCTATATCTTCGGCTGTGACGTCACCATTTCTATCTTCCTCATCACCAACTTGGCACAGAATTTACTCGAAACGGAACCAGTAAAAAAACCCATCTGAGCAAGAGTTCGACATAGATCTATATAAAAAATCGATGTCAAATACGAGCGAGCCTTCGATATTTTTTAATCTAATCTGAAAGCTTTTAGAACATTTAGCTGGAAAAGGCGGTTTCCTGAGTTCAAAATGCCCTCTTACAAAAATAAAATAAATGGAAATATACACTGGATAAATGAGGGTGATCAAATTCTATTCAATGTTGCAACACACGTGTCATAAAAGTTTATAACACCTGTTCACTGTTCACGTGGGCGGCGTATATTATCCAGGAAAACAATAACCTCAGCAGTCGTTTATTGGATGTCATATCCGGTGATGGTGCGTTCTCTTACATAAATATATGGTAGAAACAATAATAAACAAATTCTCTTCATTAAAGGTTGCTCAGACTTTCACAGGGATATAGTTATCATCCATTGTAATGACAATATAACAAACTTTAATCATAGTAAGGCCTCTCCATTCCTCAGTATCTCTATCAAACGGTGATGAGTAGATGTTCCATGTATTCCCTTGCATCAAAGATAAGCTGGTTCCTGGTTTTCTGCGCGATGTAAAAAATAACCGGACCAAGGACAAGTCCTCGATAATCTAGGGTATGGGTCCAGGGACATCCTCGATAATTTAGGGTATGGGTCCAGGTATAAAATGAAATAAAATACCGTTGACAATAGAGGATGATCTCACAGATGACAGAAAGGAAACCGAGAGATCGTTGTATTAAGTTAAGACTGTCCCGCCATCTCCAACATGGCGTACATGATATAGGTAGAACTCCACAGCCTTCATGTTCCGACCTTGTATGTAGTGAAATGTCAGGGGCAGATCACTAATGTTCATCGCTCCCTGCAACAGACAAGACATGATTGAGCTAATGTTGTTTAACGCCGCAGTCGGCAAAAGGTCATCAATATCACGCCTTGAACCGAGTTTGGACCAGGCAAAACAGTGACTGAAAGCACAAGTAACGATTCACGACTCATCTTAAATAGTAGTGTCTTCCCAATAATGCCACCCCACCGAACCGAATAAACAGACAGACAAAATAAAATAAATTCCAACGTTTTCAAAAACAAAATATAAATTATCGTTGGGCAATTGGACATGCGAGATGTTCTCAAATATATTGCGTTGTAAATTAAAAAAATGTACGTTGTTAAGCCCTCACTGAAAAACAGATTCCGGATTAGTACAGGTACCCACTGATTATGTTGGTAAAAGGCGACAAATGGATCGGGTGGTCGGGCTCGGTAACTTGGTCGATGGCGTGTCATCGTACCCCAACGGCGTGGATCGCTGCTCACAATATCAATCACTGGATTGTCTTTTCCAGACTCGAGTGTATACAAGTCGTCGTCATATAACTGGAATTTTGCTGAGTGTGGCGTTATACAACAAACAATAAACTAATATTGGTGTCCCCTACCGTATAAGCGTTGGGATATCGCTAAGCCTGGCTTCAACACTTACTCCCTCTCTCACTCTATACTCACAGTTCTGTAGCCATACGCTGACACAGAGTTGAGGTATTTGTCTCCAGCTTCCATGTGGGTGAGGGGGTGGTAGGCGTGGAACCGGGTCCTATTCTTCTTATCCAGCGTGTTGACAAGCTTGACCCCCAGGTTGTACATGCAGTGACCCACGGCTGCGTCCTCGATGCCACCCTTATATGGACACGCAGTCTTATTACTTCCACGCTCACCAAATCTTTTCAAAGCCTCTTTACTCAGCACATAACCGGCACCTCCGCTGTTGTAACCTTGGGGTGTGAATCTCGAAAAGGTAGCTCCGAAATATAGTCCCTGATTCTTATCAAACTTGGACAGGTAGAACTTGAGATTGTCTACGATTACATAAGTGTCATCGTCAGCCTTTAGAAACCAATCAGCCTGGTTGAAATAATGTTTATACACGTAGCGGAATGCGTGGTAAGTTTTGTCAGTGAGATGGCTTCGTCCTTCCGAAACGTTGAGACCAATGACAGACAGGGCTTTATTTTCTACCGAGCTGAAGAAGAGGAGTACGTCACATCTCTTTCCCCACGTCTCTCTGACGTATCTAGCCTTTTTCTGTAGGTTGCTGGGCATCGTCATTACCCAACAGAGAAGACGGACGCTGCGCAGTGTCTCTGCCATAGACCTACCTGAAGAACATGAGGTCAAATACTTATTGCAGTGTCATACCTCAAGTAGATTTACAGTTCTGTTTTGTTTGTTGTTTAACGCCGCACTCGGCAATATTCCAGCTGTATGACGGTGGTCTGTAAATAATCCAGTGTTTAAAATCATGGGCATCGATCTACGCAATTGGGATACGATGACTTCCATCAACCAAATCCGCGAGCCTGACCACCCGATCCCGTTTGTCACCTCTAACAACAAAGATGGGTTGTTGAAGACCAAATTTGAACCGGATCTTCACGGGATACAGCTCTGTCATTAACTTGAAGAACAAATCCAAAATAATAGTGCCAGGGCAATGTCGATCTCCTCGTGAATGAATGCTGTTTAACGCCTCGGTTAGCAATATAAAAGCCCTATCATGGCGGCATATTCATAATCGAGTCTTGACCAGACAAACCAGTGGTTGTCACCACGATCAACGTCCCACGCCGTCGGGGTATGGTAATCCAATACAGTCGCCTCTTTGGACAAGCAACGTGGTGCTATGTTTACCTTAGATATCTGGTGTATTGATGACTGCGGCATAAACAACAAACAAAACTCAGTTTATAACCATCTCATTAAAATAAGATCTTTACTCCGATGAAACACCTATCTATGAAATCTTAATGGAGCAACTTTGGTAGCATACTTATATATTTTTTAAATCGAAATTTCTCGTTATTTTAATTATTTTCTCGAAATTTCAAGTATTTTCTCGTTATTTCAAGTTTATTGAAAAAACTCGAAATTTCGATTTTTATTTTCGCTGTTTCGATTTTTTTCTTTGCTACAAATATTTTTCGTTATTTCCATTATTTTCTCATTACTTCAAGTATATCCAAAAGAAATCGAGACAATTGTATACAACTTCCTATTAACTGTAAAATAGTTTACAACCGCCCGTCATTTTGTAGGAAATGTATACGGAGTGAGCGACCAGTATCCATGCCGTTGACAGTGAAATCATATCTAATATCACATTGTTGCCCGAGCCATTACGTAGCAAACGGAATAAACCAAGTTAACTCGAACGATCCGATCGCCCAATGGCAATAAACGTAGGATTTTGCCACCAGTGTGTATAATGTCTCATACATCACGTGTCTGTATATCATTTCTCAAGTGATCACTTCGGGCTTTCCTCCCACATCAAACTGACACGCCGTGATATAACTGGAATACTGTTAAAAGCGGCGTTAAACCCAATTCACTCACTACCTTATTTCACAAATGTATTAGTGCCTCAAAGGTCACCTGTCTGTATACCATTTCTCAAGTGGGTAATATATTAGTGCCTCACAGGTCATGTGTCTGTATATCATTTTCACACACACATTGTATGTTTTATGCTTGTGTGTACGAGGCTATTTACGTTATATTGTCTATTTTATTGTATAAATGGCCGGATACAATATAAATTGTTCACTTACCGGTATATTTGGTATATATATATAACACGTGACTCTCCGTCTCTCTCTGTGTCTGCCTCTCTTTGTCTAACCCACCCCTCCCCGTCTCTCTCTCTCTCTCATATTACCTCGTAGGCCGGCCTGAATGCTCTTCCCAAAGCTTGCAAGTGCCGTGTTTGTTTGGAGGGGACTAGTCAATAATACAGCCAGTGACGTCACAATAACCACGAGGCAGATCACCACGCCCTGCATCCATTTCAACGCCATGTTGTACACAGGGGAACGGTACACCCTGAAACTGAAACATGTCAACGTGGATTCTGGGGTTTTGTCGAAAAATATGTTCCCAAACATT
This sequence comes from Haliotis rufescens, assembly GCF_023055435.1. Lineage (NCBI taxonomy): Eukaryota > Metazoa > Mollusca > Gastropoda > Lepetellida > Haliotidae > Haliotis > Haliotis rufescens. The sequence continues at coordinate 22,238,706 of NW_025964372.1, read as the reverse complement.
ATTTAAAAAGAATTATGCTTCATTAAAAAATTGTTGTATATTTAATGGAGTGAGAAGACTGTTTTAGGTTTCTTGAATATCAAGACAGGGTCGTTATGTTACCGGAAGTTCCGAGTTGTATTCGAGGCCGGCGTTATATACCACTCCAAAGAAGTTAAAGATCACCTGATTTTGTCATATGACTGTAGATAACCATCATAGATGGTGGTTCTTTCAAAACACAGCCATCCGATTGTGGATGCTCTTTAACCCATTTTGAGAAGTACCCGTGAATATCTAGGTTAGAATAGGTCTTCAGCAACCCATCTGTGTCGTAAGAGGCGACTAGGCTTGTTGTAAGAGGTGACTAACGGGATCGGGTGGCCAGGCTCGCTGACTTGGTTGATGCATGTCATCGTATCCCAGTTGCGTTGATAGACGCTCTTGATACCAAATCACTGGATTGTCTGGCCCAGACTCAATTATTTACAGACCGCCGTCATACAGCTATATTGCTGAGTGCGGCGTTAAACAACAAACAATCAACATTTTGAGTCGCATATAGGTGGAAGTTTTCTAATTGACATGTTAAATACCATTTAATCCATAACAAGTTATAATTGAACAACATGTGGCAGATGAGAAAAGCACTGAAAATGTATTTTTAAAATCGTCCACTGCGCAGATATTAATAGGATAAACATTTCTTGTTTAGGCTTTAACAGGACGAGTAACAAATCGTAACTGGATTGAACAGCCCAAGGATACCGTGGAAAGGTACGTCGCATGACTAGCACGTGCTCTTCGTGGAAATCATGTCCCATATTTGGACATGTGATTGTTGACGTTGGGCACCGAGGAGAATATTTTCAGCATCGTCTTACGAGTCTTTGAAAATGTGTTCCATTTATGGAAGCGCTTTTTATTCATGAAAAATGTGAGGCTAATTATGACGAAACACCCGTGCTGCGGGTCCCTTTGTTGCCTAGGTACGCCTGCAAATGACGTTCACATGTACTCACCGAAGTGCCGCTTAGACCGTGTGTTTTGACTAAATGTGCGTTATCCGCCCTTTGCATTTGCGCAGAAAGCATATGGCATTGGCAAATGAGAAGAACCAACGCTTGGAAATAAAAAAAAGCAAAATTCCTGGTACATTCAGCCAAACGCGTATTCCTGAAAATATACAGTGTTCATTGATGGCCGTATTTCTGTTGTTAAAGAGTGAGAGTTACGATAGTCGTAGCGCTAAAATACATGTACTAAAGAGATATATTACGAATCTTGATAGTGATGTCTCAGATATGGACCAATGTCCCGCGTCACAAAGTGATCGTGGCGCTATGACTACTGTACATAGTACAGTAGTAAGATATATCATATTTTGGTCACATGTCCAGAGTGTTACATCTTTGTCTTTGCTACCCGACCGCCCCTTTACACACAGATGCTGTATGAGGTACATTTAACAATGCCCTTTTACGAATAATGTTGACTCAAAAGTTGTAAAAATTTACACATTGCTCTAACTAATCGTTTTTCTCTGAGTACAGTTATATATAATTCGGGTTGCAGAAGAGATTTTGTTTTAGCATAATGCATAAAAAAAGTAGACGACTCCAAACTGTGGTACCATGTTTGGAAATAAATATCTCTTGAGCGACTTCTAAATGCAGACAAAACATGTTCTTATCACCAACATCTTGGAATAACCACACATACGCAAAACCACTATTAAATAACATTTGTCTCACATAGGATGCCCAATTTACTTTGCCATTCTCATCTAATACCGTAAGCATAACATAACTGTGGCGGGGGTATCGACTTGATATCGACTTAATATAAATGTCAATGCAATAGAATAACCATCCAAGAATTTCTGCCGAAACAGATTCCACTTGGCTTAAAGGGCAAATAGCTGTGGAAATTATATGAATGGACCACTGAAAATCTGTGATGACACCAGGTTCTCGCGAATAGGGTGAGCATGTCCGTCCTACTGGTAGTACCCGCATTCATACAATTTGCATAAAAAGAAAGTATTTATTTATTTATTTAATTAAGCTCTAAACAAAGATAATCACAAACTGACAAGTAAACGGTAGGGTCTGCACAATCGATGCAGTCAATAGCGAAGGTTTAATTTGCACGTGGGCGGTAAGTTGTGTGCTGACTTGTCCTCGATCAACCGTACCAACATGAACTCCACGTGCAGCGTCTCACACTACGCTCAACCACAGTCCCCTGTTCTATCGGAATGGATTCTTCGGTTGCACGCGGTATGACCTTTTACCCCAGTATGCTACTCCACCCAAGAACATCGACCCAGTTCGAACCATGTCGGAAGCAAAGTTAGCCGCGTTCTGGATGCATCTTGAAACCAATATGTAAATTCCTACACCAACATTATTTTAAAACTAAGGCAATTCAAAACATTGACTTTTAGACCTTATCGATAAGTATTCCAGCCATATCAGATGAAATTACCTGTTTGAAAACTGTTCAACTCCGCCCTTTTCCGCCCCAAACCTGTCACTGTGTCGAGGTATCCGTTCACGACAACAATAACACACACATGTAATGATCCCCGAGAATCGTCAAGTCCATGCGAGGACTGTGAAGTTGTAGGTGCATGTTTCTTGGGTTATGGCTTCAAATTAAGGGATCACATTAATACAGTTTTGACCTCCGTCGCAATTTCTCAATACTGCAGCACTGAGAAAGGTGTCAAGGGACTGGAGCGGGTTCAATGAATACCGCTGTTACTGTGTTCAGGGCAGTGGTCACGTGACCAGTTATCATACTTCACACAATGGAGAGCTGCATATCCACCAAAATGTATCTCGGGTGAGCATGTCCTGTCCTACCGGTAGTACCCGCCATTCATACAATTTGCATAAAAAAGAAAGTATTTATTTATTTATTTATTTATTTATTTATTTATTGTAGCGCCCGAAAGCGTTACGTAAATGTTGAAAAGTGTGTGCTGTGGCTATGACTCTTTTTATGTTCTTTTAACTTGGAATTATTAATTTGTTATTTGGTCCTAAATCTAAGTGATATAGTGAATGTACAGGTTTGTTTTGTGAGTTGTTTTGTTAAGAGGGAAACTGGCATAAATGCTTCTAAAAAAAGCCAAAATAAAGCCCCCCAAAACCGGGAGGTCAAATTTCGCTGGGTAGAGTTGCGTATCTTAGTCGTTCCAGGGTCTGTTGATAGCGGGTTCGAACCCTTTTTTTAATCACTTTCTTTCTATTTTTGTTTGCTTGTTTGTTTGCTGTTCAACACCGCACTCAGCAATATTCCAGCTACATTACGACGGTCTGTAAATAATTGAGTCAGGACCATAAAATCCAGAAATTGATATCATGAGCATCGATCCAGGCACTTGGGATACGATGACATGCATTAATCAAGTCAGCGAGCTTGATCACCCGATCCCGTTAGTCGCCTCTTACGACAAGCATAGTCGCCTTTTACAGCAAGCATGGGTTGCTGAAGACCTATTCTACCCCGGATCTTTTTTTTTCTTTTTGAGAGTACAGACACACTCTATATTGGTATTGACACATTTATAAGAGAAAAATCGATGACACTATAATTACGTTACGTACATCATATCATTTAGTGCTGTGTAAACACTGGGCATTGGATAAATCCAAGCTATGTGAACGGGTTGTGGCGGATATCTCCCATTAGTTACACGTCCCATTTGTCACACACCTCTATATTCCCAGTTGTTACACAGTCTGGGAGGAGGCAAGGAGGTGATTACCTCCTGAGTATTGGACTAGTCCTAATTGGAGTACATAGGATTACCACAGAGACCAAGGTTTACATACTGATTGCCAAGCTGGAGTTTTAGCACAAATGTTATTGTGAAATATGACATGAGGACAAGAAGGTCATAAACTTTCCATATTTACATTCTGAATAGGCCATGAACGTGTTGTTAACATAGTCTTGAGACCATTCAATTTTGGTAAGCGAATCGTACATTCGTTTTTGCAGATGTATGACTTACAGTCCGTTTGGCTCTGAACGAGAACGATGAATTCCAAAATAACTTAAAATCGGGAATAGTCTTTTAAATGTCAGTACGGTACACGGCAATACTGAATTGCTTGTGTCACTGGTGATCGCCACAACTAAGTGATAAACGCTTACTCTGGGTCTCCTAAAAATGTCTGATTAAAATAGTAAATGAAAAATTGTCCTTAAGATTTACCTAAAAACATGTTGTTCGATGGACCTTAGGTATATCTATTGGGACCGCCTCCGTGTTCTGTTGGAAGAGCGTCCGCCCGGAGACCGGAAGGTCACGGGGTTCGATCCCGGGCCGCGTCACACCAAAAGACGTTAAAAGATTATACTTGTTGTTACCCTATCCGGCGCTCGGCATCAAGGAGCTAAAACAAGGACTGGTCTACTCGGAGTCAGTATACTGTGTCTGAATGGGATATCCATGATAAACTGCGACATGGTATCTCAGTGAGCTTGCACTATAAATCGGCATCAATAATCTTGGTCGCGACGTTAAACCCCAGTTCACATCACTGTTTTTATGAAAATAATGTTTGGGTTCGTCCCCACTTTTCCGAGTAATATATAGTGTTTTGAAGTAGTGGCAGAACATATCCTGTCTCTTACAAAAACAACAGCAACGCAGCCTCCCAAACTCCCAAACTCCCAAAGTCCCCCCACCCCCAATCGAAGTACAATAGGTCACTGGGTCCGTACACTCAGAGCACGTGTTTGCCTAAAACATACACACGTCTGGAGAGGGGGCACCAACCGGGATATATACAAATGCCCCACCCATGGCTCTGCAAGATAGGTATTCAGGCTGCCGAAGGCCGGCAATGCGAGTAACAGCACTGTCGTGTCTCAGTATTGACTGACGGGGACATGGTCTGTGTGAGTCTCCTGCGAACTATATTGTTTCGGTCACGGACCGGGATATGAAACTCCGGGGACATGTTTACACAGAATGAAATGGAGGAATACAAGAGGGCCTTCTGGATATAGTTTTCATCTACAAGAAAAAGACGGAGGAAAGGTATTTTTATCATGATTATTGGCATAAAAAAACGCCACATAAAAGGTGTTCTAGTTCTATGCTAGTGGACCAAAGTAACTGTATGTGTGCCCGTATTTATCTTCCTAGGCCGATCCAGCGTGGGTGGAAGGGAAGTACGTACATGCACGCACACACACGCACGCGTACGGGCACACACACACACGTTAGGTACTTCTACTTACCACGACTACAGCACTAAAGATGAACTACACTGACATCAAACAAAATGGCCCAACTGGTTGAGCTGCAGCATGCAATTCCTTAACGACACCTGACTAGGCTGACAGTATTATATTATAACTATCATATGTCTCAATATCGACACAGTTGTTAAAAACATATGTTGCAAAGAGGATGCAGAGGATGTTACATACTGTCAAAATGTCCTGAAACGGAACAGCTTCTGACACGCAGTTTAATCTATGATTCACAACACACTATTTTCATGTCAGCCAGTGTGTCCAGCTAATAATTTAGAATAAGGGTGTTTTTTTCTGAACAAATCCCAACCTGACACCCCCTCCCCCCAACTCACACACACACTCTCTCTCTCTCTCTCTCTCTCTCTCTCTCTCTCTCTCTCTCTCTCACACACACACACACACACCCACACACGCAGTGTTCAGTATAATGGAACCATTTATGTGTATAAACTTCTTATTCTGAAAACAATTTACTATTTACTATAGAACTGCGGGAAACGGAATTAATGTAGGAGTGAGTTGGAACCGTATGTTAGTTATTTTTGGTTGAGAACATTTCAAGGAGTGTTCCTGGTTGTGTTTAAAACCTATTTTAAAGTTGATATAGGTCCATTATTGTTATGTATGATCATTGATTGTTTAATTATTATGTATTGAACAATTATTAAAACATAGTAGAAACCAACATCCAAAATAATAGAAAGAGTTTGAAACTAGTTCACTGACATTTTGTTATATATCTATCGCGTCTAAATATATCTAAGAAATGCTGGCTGACGGGCAACCACAGAAAATTCGCTTTTACAATCTGAGCATAAACTGTAGTATTGAAAATAAAATAATATTGTAAATTAACCATTTATAAAAATTAATGTATTTTAGGTTTGTTTGTTGTTTGACGCCCCACTCAGCAATATTCTAGCTACATGACGTCGGTTTGTAAATAATCGAGTCTGGTCCAGACAATCAGTTAAAATCAGTTGTTTTTATGCTTTCACGGTTTGAAAACTGGGTACGAGTAGGTTTTGTTTCAAGAGTATAGCTCTAAATAACTTTCAGTATTGGTTTAGTAGTATTTGCATAGATATCCAGCTTTGTACACTTCCTTTTGCGGAAACATCAAACAAGCAGGCGCCTATAACTGTTTGGGTAATTTCAACCAATTCTCAACACCTTCACTTTCCACCAATCAACACTGCCTCTTTTTGAAGGTCGAGGGTTGTTAATCAATCGAAGAACAGTACATTGTAGTCCAAAATGAAGGGATGGTTACACTATTGGCTGTTTTTGTATTTACGACTTCATTTTGATGCTCTGCAACAATACTCTTTTGCATCTCTATTTTTTATGCTATCCTTCCTTAAATATCCTGGACCAATTCGCCACCAAGGCTTAGGTTGTAACGTCAACATGTCACCATCTCCCTCAGCCCAGAATTTCCTCGAAATCAGAACCCAGTAAACCTGACCCCTCTAAGCTAGAGTTCGCCATAGATCTACATTCAAAATGTATGTCAAATACGAGCGTTCCCTCGATATGTTTTAATTGAATCGATCAGCTTCACCTGGAATGGATGTTTTCCTGAGGTATCTTTAAAACGTTCTCTCATGAGTGAGTGAGTGGGTATGGTTTTACTCCGCTTTTAGCAATATTCCAGCAATATCACAGCGGGGGACACCAGAAATGGGCTTCACACATTGTACCCATAATGGGAATCGAACCCGGGTCTTCGGTGTGACGAGCGCACGCTTACCAACTATGCTACCCAACCGCTACTCGTAATAAAATAAACACAATGGAAATATACACTGAATAATCGAGGATCCATTCAGTGTTGGAACTCACGCGTTTCAGAAGAGTTTGTCATACCTGTTTACAAGGACCGCCTTTGCGTACTGTGAAGATCCGGGGTAGAATAGCTCTTCAGCAACCCATGCTTGCCGGAAAAGGTGACTATGCTTGTCGTAAGAGGCGACTAACGGGATCGGGTAGTCAGGCTCGCTGACTTGGTTGATGCATGTCATCGATCCCAATTGCGTGGATCAATGCTCATGTTGTCAATCACTGGATTATCTGGTCCAGACTCGATTATTTACAGACCGTATTTACGAGTGCGGCGTTAAACAACAAACAAACCTTTGCGTAATGCGTTATATATGAATACCAGGCAACAAGAAACAGAAGGTTTGTTACCTCACATCAGGTGTTTGCATTCTGTAACGAATTAATTAAGGTAAGGACATCAATTAACAATTCTCTCCATATTTATTGCTCAACCTTTCACAGGGATATAGTTATCATCCATTGTAATGACAATATAACAAACTGTAATTATAGTATGGAGTCCCAGTAAGGCCTCCATTCCTCAGTATCTCTATCAAACGGCGATGAGAAGATGTCCCTTGTATTCCCTTGTATCAAAGATGAACTGGTTCCTGGTTCCGTGGTTTGGTGAAGCACGGACCAAGCTTAAATCACAGCATCCTCGATAATGCAGGGTATATTATCTCCATTCTATTATCATATATACCCATGACGCGGCAACCTTCATCGCCCTTATCCCGTATTCTCACACAATTTCTCTCGCGAGCAACTTGATTTGGCGTTGTGTCTATAGAATTGGGTTCAAAACGAAACTATGGTGGCGTATGGGTCCAGGACAGCAGTTGTTTATCTGACGATAATCCTCGATAATCTAGGGTATGAATCCAGGGACAGCATCCTCGATAATCTAGGGTATGTATCCAGGGACATCATCCTCGATAATCTAGGGTATGAATCCAGGGACAACATCCTCGATAATCTAAGGTATGAATCCGGGGACAGCATCCTCGATAATCTAGGGTATGAATCCAGGGACAGCATACTCGATAATCTAGGGTATGAATCCGGGGACAGCATACTCGATAATCTAGGGTATGAATCCGGGGACAGCATACTCGATAATCTAGGGTATCAATCCAGGGACAGCATACTCGATGATCTAGGGTATGAACACAGGGAACACAGTGTACGCATGATCTGGTCGTTTGATACATGTATCTGAATAGCTTTGGCCAGGGCTGTGGTAAAACAATTCCCAATCAGACATTTTGTTCCCAACTCTTGAGACCTGCAGTGGGTACCCGGGTAGCGTCGGGTAATAGGGGGTCGGGTACCCGGGTAGAAAATTTTGACTCTACCCAGCCCTAAGGGGTACGGCGACAACATCCACGATAATGTAGGGTATTGGTCCAGGGACGTCATTGATAATCTTGCGTATGGGTACAGGGATAGCATACTCGATAACCTAGGGTATGAATCCATGGAAAACATCCTCGATAGTCTCGGGTATGGGTCCAGGGTATATAATGAAATATAATACCGTGGACAATAGAGGATGACCTCACAGATGACAAAAAGGAAACCGAGAGATCGCTGTATTAAGTTAAGACTGTCCCGCCATCTCCAACATGGCGGACATGATATAGGTAGAACTCCATAGCCTTCATGTTCCGACCTTGTATGTAGTGAAACGTCAGGGGCAGATCACTAATGTTCATCGCTCCCTGCAACAGACAAGACATGAGTGAGTTAATGTTGTTTAATGCCTCAGTCAGCAAAAGGTCATCAATATCACGGGGGCGGTCGGGTAGCCTAGTGGTTAAAGCGTTGGCTCGTCACGCCGAAGACCCGGGATCGATTCCCGACATGGGTACAATGTGTGAAGCCCATTTCTGGTGTCCCCCGCCGTGATATTGCTGGAATATTGCTAAAAGCGGCGTAAAACCATACTCACTCACTCACTCATCAATATCACGGCGGCCGCTAAATAATCGAGTTTGGATGAAGCAAACCAGTGACGGGGAGCACCAGCAATGATTCACGATCCACGTTAGATAAAAATGTGTTTCTAAAATTAAAATAAAATACATGCTTTATTTATGTGTGTGTGTGTGTGTGTGTGTGTGTAATATTGGTGTCCCCCCACCATACAAGCGTGGGAATACCGCTAAGCCTGGCTTCAACACTTATTCCCTCTCTCACTCTATACTCACAGTTCTGTAGCCATACGCTGAAAAAGAGTTGAGGTATTTGTCCCCAGCTTCCATGTGGGTGAGGGGGTTGTAGGCGTGGAACCGGGTCTTATTCTTCTTATCCAGCGTGTTGACAAGCTTGACCCCCAGGTTGAACATGCAGAGACCCATTGCCACGTCCTCGACGCCCCGCTCAAATGGACACGCCGTATTATTACTTCCACGCTCACCAAATTTTTTCAAAGCCTCTTTACTCAGCACATAACCGGCACCTCCGCTGTTGTAACCTTGGGGTGTGACTCTCGAAAAGGTAGCTCCGAAATATAGTCCCTGATTCTTATCAAACTTGGACAGGTAGAACTTGAGATTGTCTACGATTACATAAGTGTCATCGTCAGCCTTTAGAAACCAATCAGCCTGGTTGAAATAATGTTTATACACGTAGCGGAATGCGTGGTAAGTTTTGTCAGTGAGATGGCTTCGTCCTTCCGAAACGTTGAGACCAATGACAGACAGGGCTTTATTTTCTACCGAGCTGAAGAAGAGGAGTACGTCACATCTCTTTCCCCACGTCTCTCTGACGTATCTAGCCTTTTTCTTGAAGTTGCTTGGCATCGTCATTACCCAGCAGAGAAGACGGACGCTGCGCAGTGTCTCTGCCATAGACCTACCTGAAGAACATGAGGTCAAATACAGACGGTATTGTGATACCTCAGGTAGATTTACAGTTCTGTTTTGTTTGTTGTTTAACGCCGCACTCGGCAACTTTCCAGCTATATGACGGCAGTCTGTAAATAATCGAATTTGGACCAGACAATCCAGTGATTACAATCATGAACATCGATCTAAACCATTGGGATACGAAGACATGCATCAACCAGATCAGCGAGCCTGACCAACCGATCCCGTTAGTCGCCCCTTACGACAAGCCTGAGTTACTGAAGACGAAATCTAACCCGGATCTTCACGGGTCTTTACCATGTGCCTATACATCAGTTTGATAAGAATGCATTACATTTAACATGTTATATTAATTGTTTTAATAAAACACGTGACTCTCACTCTGTCTCTCATAACCTCGCACACTTGCCAGAACGCCGCTCCGTCCAAAGCTTGCTCGTGACGTCAGGGTTGTTTGGAGGATCCTGGACAATAATACAGCCAGTGACGTCACAGTCACCATGAGGCATATCCCAAAGACCTTACATTTAAACGCCATGTTGTTTTCACGGTACACCCTGAGACTGAAACATAAACGTGGATTGCTGCAGCTATTCACAGGGCACAGGGCACGAGTGACTTAGTCACCTAAGGCGCTGAATTAGGCTTTACGGATAGCGGAGTTATGTGTTACATGATAACATTAATATTGGAATATTGCATAAAGCGGCGTAAAATCATGTTCACCCCCATATTCGGGGGCACAGTTGGCCCAGGCGTATAAGTCGCCGTAACTTGCTTTTGCATCCCTTATGTCCCCCTTTCACTACGACCACGAATATCACGAATCACCCCGAATCGGAAACTTTCGAAATTCGTGATGATTCTGCCAAGAATGCAAACTTTCGTGGCTAATCGGGTTGAAAAAAAATGAAGAATGCCAGGATTGGGTTAAGAAACGTACGAATTACAAGATTCATGTACGGATCATGCACGAATTGTAAGAATCACGTACGACTAAGTTAAGAATATGTCAAATTTTGTTCTTACTTAATTCTTACATGATTCGTAGTTGACTCGAGACATTCGTAGCTGTTTCGGAATGTTTTCGGGTTGAGGACAAGAATTTTTGGGAGCCACGAGTGCAAAAGAATCGATTACGAAGCTGTTACGGAACATAGGAGTTAATTACGAATGGATTACGATTCAGCCACGAAATTGCAATTCGGGGACCCTTCCACGAAAGCTTTTGACAAACAAAACCTTTTTCGCCGAATCGACGAACTCCCGCGAACTGTACGAATGTTTGGGAATCAAATAAGATTCATTTAAGAACTTCCAAGAAATGATTTAGATTTATATACGAACATGAAAAAAATCCTATTCGGGGGGATTCGGGATATTCGTGATCGTAGTGAAATGGGGGCATTAAGCAAGCCAGAATTTGATGACTGTGGGTTCGAAGCCAAGGTTCGCCCTGATTATGGATAAAGGTTTGCCAGCATAAAACTCGAGCTGGCTGGTTTCACTGAATTGCTAAACGTCTAAGATCTGCATCACTTTAAACTTTACTCCAACATCAAGCTGACACACCATGACGTTAAACCCAACTCACTCTTTCATTCCCCATTGTCTCAAATACGCGATTCGCTGTGCAGAGTTGCGTCCCTTGGGCACGCCAGAAACCTATGATTGTTGGTTCGAATCCCGGTTCGCCCCGATTATGTTTCTAGGTTTGTCAGCACAATGCCTGTGCTCGTGTTTTTCACCGAAGTGGTAAACGTCTTAGACCTGCATCACTTCGGACTTTCCTCTCACATTAAGCTGACACGCCGCGACATAACTGGAATACTATTAAAAGCGGCGTTAAACCAAAATCACTCAAATAATCACCGCAAAGGTCTTCACTGAATAATGTTTTAAAACACCTGAACGTATGTAATAGGGTTTTGCTGACCATCTCCGCAGTCAGGTCATCATTGATGATACAGTCTCCAAAATGTCTTTTAAACCTTTATCTGCCAGTGTTGATATACTCAGATACAAAAAACATAATGGCGAGATTATTTTTATCATCTCAACTTATTCTTCAAACGTTTTCAGTTTGTAAACAGAAATCATCAGTGTAATGGTTAAAATGTTTATTTTTATTCCCTTTCAGTTAGGATAGGTCACTTGGTCAAGGGCGTATAAAATCTGGTTTTTAATATCTCCACCACTTGTCTATTGCATATTGCAACAGTATCATACAATCTTAAATAATTGTAATGCTTAAAATGTTTATTTCTATTTCACGGTTTTGATAGTTATGTTTCATTTTTGCTCAAGTCCCAATTTTATGTCAACCTTAATAAGAAGGGGGATAAATGATGGGTTTGATCAAATCACCATCTGGTATGGACGTCTTGTGAGGTCCAAAGTAATGGAAAGGCAAATTGTTCACCTACTTTACGATTCATGTACAGGAGAGGGCACGGGTGGCCCAGTGCTGTGCAGAGTTGCGTCCCTTGGGCACGCCAGAAACCTATGGTTATGAGTTCGAATCCCGGTTCACCCCGATTATGTTTCTAGGTTTGTCAGCACCATACCCGTGCTCGAGGTAAACGTCTGAGACATGCATCACTTCGGGCTTCCTCCGACATTAAGCTGAAACACAACTCACTCACTCACACACATATATAGGGCGAGTGAGTTCGGTGTTACGCCGCTTTTGGCAATATTCCAGGAATATCACGGCAGGGGACACCAAAAATGGGCTTCACACATTGTATTTATTGTATTCACAACTTCTTTTTTATGAGGAACACGTTTCGGAGTATATGCTTACACCTTCATCCTCATAATAAATGGGGCGGTCGGGTAGCCTGGTGGTTAAAGCGTTCGCTCGTCACGCCGAAGACCCGGGTTCGATTCCCGACATGGGTACAATGTGTGAAGCCCATTTCTGGTGTTCCCCCGCCGTGATATTGCTGGAATATTGCTAAAAGCGGCGTAAAACCATACTCACTCACTCACTCATAATAAATAAGTTGACACCATAAATTCTCTTCCTTACGTGTATCACTTCTAAATGCCTTAAAGACTTGATAAATATCAGTTTTATATTATAATAATTACATGTTAATCGCCAACACAACTACGTTTAGGAAAGTGACGTCACCATCTAACTCCCTATCACTAACGTAGCACATTCATGTGGCATCGCAAGTCAGTATCTCGTGTGTCCGCCATGTGCATTGATGACTGCCGTGCAACGTCGATACATGGAATGGATACGGCGGTGGATGAAGGCCATTGGCGCTTGAGCCCACACTCTGAGGAACGCCTGACGCAGTTCAGCTGCAGTTATCGACCTTGGTCAGACGTCATTCAGCCGTCTTTGAATCTCGTCCCGCAGGTGCTCAGTGGGATTTAAATCGGGACTGAGGGCAGGCCACTGAATGGTTCTGATGCCATTCTGCTGTAGGAAGTCTCTTGTATCTCTCGCAGTGTGGGCACGGGTGTTATCATGCTGAAACTCGTGGTTGCGGCGACGTGCCAAATGAGGTATGACGTGTGGTCTCAAGACTTGATCAATGTACCGAGCAGCTGTGACACCATTGCCTTTCCCTGGACCGATGTTCTGGAAGACCACAGGGCCGATCCTCTGTGCAAGACCAATTCCACCCCAAACCATGATGCTCGGACCACCCAACGAGTCACTCTCAACAACACAAGCATCCGTGTAACGTTCCCCACGGCGTCGCCAGACTCTCTCCCTCTGTCATCTGCTGTTGATATACAGTAAGGGCTCTCGTCTGAGAAGAGGACTCTTCCCCACTGATGTTGGCGCCAATGCTGGTGCTGTGTTGCCCACTGAAGACGGTCCCGATGATGACGTGGTCACGGTGTCCGCACTAATGTGTCGCTGGTGTCCCCATGGACTGTCGAGCAGTTTCCGCAGCAGTAACAAAGCGATCTTGAAGATGCTGTCGCACAATCTAACGATCTTGACGTCAGGTGGTGACCCTTAGTCTTCCACTGCGTGGTCGGTCATCTGTAGTGTTGCTGGTCTGGTACCGTTGCTGGAGCCTGTATATGGTCCTCACGTGGACTTGAAATGCATTGGCTACTTGCCGGGCGGTTTCAATCGTCCAAGGGATTGGTGTCGCCGATTTCTTGTCAATCTTTGCATGTGGTAGTAATTCAATAACGAATGAATGTTATCCGATCTGGGTGGATTTTTATAAGGCAAGAAATGGGGGAACGCATAAGCATTTCAATTTGCACGGAACTCACGTGCATCGGGTTACCATGGCCGTTGCCGTGATGCGTTTGGGCGATCGGTTTTATTGTCATCTGCTTTGTTTTTTTTATCATCAATTTCATTTTTCCGGACAAGGTAATGTTAAATCTTAGAAACTTTGACAAAAATTACCCAGATATTAAATGACAACTTTTCATGCAATGTTACTTGGGGTGACGTTTCTTTTGCAGTTCAGTATATATACGTAACGCTGGAGAGGCGGATGTGCGGTGACGAAGAGGAGTGACGTGTCTGAAGTGTACTTCTATTTGTCTCTGTAACCCTGTGATGGCTCCGTGCCAGAATGAGTGAGTGAAGGAGTTAAGCTTTTATGTCACATCGGCATTATTGCAACCAGACAATGGCGGGACTAATAACAAACGAGGGGAACGTTATGTGCCTGACAATATCTAGGTTGTTGTCATGCTTACGTGTGACATATTGACTTGTGTTTGTTGAGTGATTTCTCACAACATGGGCGGCCTCAGTCCATTGATTTGCTGATAATTGACCCCGACTCTGACGTATATCCTAGGTATATCCTGTATCCTAAGCATTGAAATTGTCAAAACTGTAGACCATAATGTTAGCTTAGAGGGTCAGTGACCAAAGAATATTGACGAACCGGTACATAATGATGATGGGAGGTGCGCCGTTAGATGTCGCAATGACACGTTCGGGGAAGAAACTTCAGCGTTGGAAAGAGGCCATTATATACAAGTGGAATAATGTTGATTGTAATGTTAAAAACCGTTCACTCTAATAACAAATTAAAACAGGGTGCAGTAGATGACAGAAACACTTAACTTGTATGTTTAACTACAAAATGAAATGGCCCAATTTATGGGCAACGCACGTATTTCCAAGAAACATTTCTTGTTTCACAGGACCAAAACCGGATTTTAATCCATTGAACCAAAGGCAAATACAGTAGGAAATGCGTGCTATGACCAGATTTGCGTTTGTTTCCCGATATGAACTAACTTCGGGTGTGTGTTTCATAAGAAGCTACACCTACATATATGATTGTCGTATGCACAAGCACCGTTGTCTGGAATGGTGTTTAGACCTGAACATAACAGTAAATCGAAGCTGGAGTAATCGTCTGAAAGATAGCGAGGAAAACGTACGTCGTATGGTTATCACGTGCTCTCCGTGGAAATCACGTCCCATATTTCCTGTGCGATCACTGAGGTTGAGCATGTGTTCACCAAGGAGAAGGATATTTTCAGCCTTGTCTGAGGCCATTCTTTGAAAAATGTGTTCCATCTTTGAAAGCGTTTACAGAGTTTCATATAAATGAAAACTGTGTAGCAATCTCGACGAAACACATTTTTCTGGTCCCTTGGCTACCTACATGCATCTACAAATTAGGTTCATATGTACTTACCGATGTGTAGTTCAGGCCGTATGTTTTGACCTTTTTTAGGTTTGATGTTTTAACTAAACGGGTAGTACTCGTCCTTTGAATTTGGCAATTAAGGCAAAAGAGATGGCAAGTAAGCAGAAGATCCACCTCTTGGAAATTTGAAATGATTTTTCGTGGTATATTGAACACAAAAGTATATTCCTGTAAAAATACCGTTTTCAATTAATGCCCACAAAAATGATTTACGTTTGTTTTTTGTTTAACCCCGCACTCAGCAATATTCAAGAAATATGACGGTCTATAAATAATCGAGTCTATTTACTCGATTATTTATAGACCGCTGTTATACAGCTTAAATATTGCTCAGTGCGGCGTTATACAACAAACAAACAAACAAACAAACGTAACACTAAGATAGCATTGTGTAATGGAGCCCTGACCAGAAGGACAAGCTCTTACTAAACCGGCAGATCTGCATGATCCGTGCAGTCTGTATAACACGAGCAGGCAATGTGTTCACGGGCCAGTAAGTTGTCTGACACACATAACTCCAATGAAGGCCATGCAAGTCTCTAACATTTGGCAAGTCTAGATTAATGCAGTTTCTGAAAATGGAGAAAGTCTCTTTGCTCCTTTTTATTATATTTTTATAACTATAATTTAACAACTCTTTTTCCTGTAAAAAATGGTCATTTCAGAGACTAGATGTTAGTCTAGGCAGTAAGTTGTGTGCTGGCTGTAACGTCCTATACCAACATTATGTTGTAACTAAGGTAATTCAAATTTGCTTCAAGACATTATCGATAAGCATTCCAGTCAAGGTCACGAATGAGAGAGGCTGTGTATTTCCTGCTCCAGTTTCCAAGACCCTATCAGATGAAATTACCTGTTTGAAAACTGTTCAACTCCGCCCTTTTCCGCCCCAAACCTGTCACTGTGTCGAGGTATCCGTTCACAACAACAATAACACACACATGTAATGATCCACGAGAATCGTCAAGTCCATGCAAGGACTGTGAAGTTGGAGATGCATGTTTCTTGGGTTATGGCTTCGCATTAAGGGATCACATTAATAGAAATTTAAAATTTTAAACTTTCTCACATGTGGAGGCGTTGAGTCGGATACTAAGTACAAAGGCACTGGAGCGGGAACAATATCTGTGTGTATGGCAGATGTCACGTGACATTACACAATGTCACGAATGAGAGAGACTTTGTATTTCCTGCTCCAGAGAAATGTGATCTTTTGTGCGAGAAACACACCTCTATATTATACACTTACGTGACCTAGTTTTATGATCGTTGATTCTTGGCTTGGCATCGATCCGAGAAGAATGTGCGATCGCTATAGACTTTACAACAGTGGATTACTATGGATACCGTGCAATCGCAAGATAATATGCTGATATGTGTATTGTGAATATGGACGCAAGGGTGTGAATGATTTTACACATGTAACCACAAGGGGACTTCTGTGTATGTAATTATGAATCGTTAGATAGTATTACACATTTTCGGGTTATTCGTCCTAAGGCTCTGGTAGAGGAGGCAGGACTTCGGGTGCTATTGTATGGTGGCCGAGAAGGGACATCGCTTTCTCGTGGAAAGAGATCCATGGGGTGGACCTAGCGTCATGATATGGGCAGGGATTGGACTTAACGCGAGACTTGGACCCACGTGCTTTCTGAATGTTGGTCAAGGTCGGGACATGGCGTCACTTCTCAGCGGTATATCGACCAAGTGATCAGACCCCACGTTGTTCCATTTTTTTGCACAACATCAACAACACATTTTCCAGCAGGACAACGCTCGTCCCCATGTTGCCAGAGCTACCATGGCCTTTCTGCAACAACACAACATCCGTGTTCTACCGTAGCCAGCCCTCAGCCCTGATCTGAACCCCATCGAACACTTGTGGGATGAGGTTCAAAGGCGTCTGCACAATGTGCGCCCAGTCCCTACAACTGCCGATGAGCTACGCACAGCTGTTCTGGATGTGTGCAGGAGGATCCCTAGGGCCTTTACAAATCGTCTGATCCACTCAATGTACAGGAGATGTGTGGCAGTGATCAATGCTAATTATGGTCACACCAGGTATTGACTGACATTTTGGGTATTGACCCGAAACTGTGTAGGCCCTTAACATTTGAAAAAGACAATTATGTCATCTGCCTTTTTAATCCATTAAACTGTCTTCAGTCAATTTTTTGTCAGTATTGCCCTATTAGTATTTCTTGTCTTTACTGTTGAAAATAAATAACATGTATACTGCATACTCGACTTGCGTTTCTTTTGCGTGTGAGTATAAAAATATTAAAAGTGAACTGAAAATTTGTTAACAAATACAGTCGAGTGAGTGAGTATGGTTTTACGCCGCTTTTACCAATATTACGGCGGGGAATCGAACCTGGGTCTTCGGCGTGACGAGCGAATGCTTTAACCACTGGGTTACCCCACCGCCCTCAAATGCAGTCAAAGATGAGTACCACTTTCTCCTTGTATGTCCAGCGTGTACAATGTTAAGAAATAGAAACATTAAACACAATGATTATGTCTATCAACATGTAAATATTTTTCCATCTTTGTCAAACATTACAAACCATGATATACTGCAAAATCTATCCATGTATATTTCTTTTGCAATGTTTCACAGAAAGAAATATCACATTCAACTGGATAACTGTCATTATGTTAGTAATGTAGCGTAGGCCTCTTGAGTACCGAAAATAAGGACTGAAAATGTATGACGATTAGATTTGTCAGTTTTCACTTGAAATAAAAACAAAACCCCGAAAAGTTCTTTTTTAACGGATGACATTTGTTATGACTTGATACATGCACGCATTTCTCGAGTGTTACTCGACGCGATATATGCACGCATTTGTCGGGACTTACGTTGGCCGACTGCACGCAATTGTCATTGTGATGGGGACATGTGGCCACCTTGCGCTCATTTTTGGATTTACTGATGTTGACGATGGATAAATTTGAGAGTCCAAACAAGGTAAGAATTGTATTGAGATAAGAGGGGAAAAGCTAGATAATTGTTATGCGAAGTGATAACATAAGCTCCACCCATTGTACACTTCAGCATTGGACTTCAGCATCCCATGCAAACAAACAAGACGTTAAAGGTAAATACAGTAGAACCTGGTAAGCCCGAAACCCCACCGCTCATGGTCAAGCAATCACTACGAAATAGTGATTCGATTGATCCGAACTTATTCCGGACGTTTGAGGTGATTACCCGTGATGTATAGGTCTTCAGCATCCCATGCAAACAAACAAGACGTTAGAGGTAAATACAGTAGAACCTGGTAAGCCCGAAACCCCACCGCTCATGGTCAAGCAATCACTACGAAATAGTGATTCGATTGATCCGAACTTATTCCGGACGTTTGAGGTGATTACCCGTGATGTATAGGTCTTCAGCATCCCATGCAAACAAACAAGACGTTAGAGGTAAATACAGTAGAACCTGGTAAGCCCGAAACCCCACCGCTCATGGTCAAGCAATCACTACGAAATAGTGATTCGATTGATCCGAACTTATTCCGGACGTTTGAGGTGATTACCCGTGATGTATAGGTCTTCAGCATCCCATGCAAACAAACAAGACGTTAGAGGTAAATACAGTAGAACCTGGTAAGCCCGAAACCCCACCGCTCATGGTCAAGCAATCACTACGAAATAGTGATTCGATTGATCCGAACTTATTCCGGACGTTTGAGGTGATTACCCGTGATGTATAGGTCTTCAGCATCCCATGCAAACAAACAAGACGTTAGAGGTAAATACAGTAGAACCTGGTAAGCCCGAAACCCCACCGCTCATGTTCAAGCAATCACTACGAAATAGTGATTCGATTGATCCGATCTTTGTTATTCCGGACAAAGTACCTGGGAACCATCCAGACTAACTGTACATCCCATTGCCCTGAGAGCGGATGGTCGGTGGTTCGATACCCTGGCCACATAATTCCAAAAGACTTTAAAATATGGTACTCGTTGGTACCCTGCCTGATATTAACGACACACAACGAAGTCTGATCGGCTTGGGGTTAATATACTGTGTCGGAATGGGGCATCCTGTCTAAACTGCGGCATGGTATCTAAGCGGGCTAGAAGTATAAATTCGGACGAGTACAACCACATTCTGAACACATTCGGCCATTTCCACTGAAAACATACCTCTGAGGTGACTCGAAGCCATTGTAAGACGGAACTATTTTTATCTGTCGACCGCGCGGTAAGACTTCCGCCCGTATCCCCCTCAAAATATATATTATTATAATGGTAACGCTATTTGTCAGGGCATTGTCATTTGCAGAAGCCCAAGATATTCCATTAACTGCCCGACGATATGACGTCAACTAACAACAAGCGTGATAATGGCCCGTGGTCAAACAATATGAGGGCATTATCAAGTTACAGTGGCCCGCTCATTTCTAATAACATCCGGGCGGTTTAATTATAGTTCTATCCATTTTATCTATAATAAAAGGATGGAACCACAATAATGCATACATATATAACTGTTTGAGGGGGGATACGGGCGGAAGTCTTTGCGACCTCGCTAGCACAAGACCGTCACGCGATGTAAACATCCGAGCTTGAAGCTATTAACCCTTGTCAGACGGTTATTTGACAAAAGCGGCAATTTAAAGGAAATGTAGTTCAATACCAGCCATGTCCACGCTCGTGAGAACACTGCACGACACTGGGCATTTCGGCGACCACACCCACAACGCAGATTTTCGAACGCAGCTTTCCAAATCATGCATTGTTGAAAACGTGCAAAACGTGATTTTGAGACATTGGTCCAAATGCACGTGCGTGATTGTGGAATAAATACCGACGTTGGACAGAGCAGGCATTCAGTAAGCAAAAAAACCCACCAAGAATATGCCCAGACTTACACAAGCGCAACGAGACAGAGCATTCGGTATGGCAAATATGGGGTCTACTCAACGTCAGATAGCCAGAACCTTCAACTACTCCCAGGCCACCATCAGCAAGTTGATACTCCGCTACCAACAGACAGGACAGACTCAAGTGAGTGAGTGAGTGAGTGAGTGAGTATGGTTTTACGCCGCTTTTAGCAATATTCCAGCAATATCACGGCGGGGGACACAGGAAATGGGCTTCACACATTGTACCCATGTCGGGAATCGAACCGGGGTCTTCGGCGTGACGAGCGAACGCTTTAACCACTAGGCTACCCGACCGCCCCCGGACAGACTCATGACCGGCCAAGATCGGGAAGACCGAGAGTGACAACACCGACCGAAGACTGCTACATCCGGCAGATTCACCTCCGAAACAGATGTGTGACGGCGACGTCAACGGCGGCAACAGCACTGGGGCATGCCATCAGCAGACGAACAGTCCTTCGACGACTTCGTACGGCTGGTATACGAGCCTACCGACCCTTCCGTGGAATGGCCTTGAGTCCTTGACCCGTCTACACCGTCAACGCAGGCTGCAATGGGCACGAACTGTACGTCGGTGGCAGTGACGTGACTGTGCGAGGGTGCTCTTTAAAAATGAAAGTCGGTTCTGTCTGTTCAGGAACGATGGCAGAGTTCGAGTTTTTCGACGAAGGGGAGAGCGACTGGCGCCAAACTGCATTAGAGAAGTTCAACCGTTTGGAGGTGGAGGCGTCATGGTATGGGGTGGCATTTGTGGCCAGATTACAACACGGCTGGTTATCATCCGAGGAAACCTGAATGCTCAGCGATACAGGGATGAAGTGTTGAGACCTGTTGCGGTGCCCTTTATTCAACATCAGCCAAGAGGATTAATTTTGCAACAAGACAACGCAAGGCCTCACACCGCCCGAATTGTTTAAGACTACCTGAACAATGTTAACGTCAACGTACTTCCCTGGCCACCTTGTTCTCCCGACATGAACCCCATTGAACATCTCTGGGATCATCTTGATGAGACAACATGTACCGCCTCCAGCGAACCGACAGGAAGTTGAACAGACTCTATTGAACTTATAGAACAGGATTCCTGTTGACGTTATCCGCCGACTGACGACGTCAATGAGGAGGCGTGTGTTGGCGTGCATGGATGCCCAGGGTGGTCACACTCGCTATTGATGACGTGTTACCTGACTACTGTCATATTAATGGACTCTTCGTGCACTTTTTCAATGAACTCTGATTTGTGTAATTTTTAATTTGGACCCCTTGACTCTTTCTTTGTGTATTGCGGAGAATGCAATATCGGCATTACAATGCATTTTCATTCTCATTCATGGAAAATGATTTCTGTTTATAAATTAATCATCATAAATCTCACATATGCCTTTTATTTTGGTGTTTGGTCAAGTGAAGTCGGTGAAAACTTTCTTTTGCCAGGTAGTTTATTTATGGTGTGATTTTGATCTTGTGCTGACTTCCTTCTGGTGTGAATGAGCTCAACTTATTGGCTAAGGTGTTATGTATTATACCCCATTTTCTAGTGATCCGTGAATTACCAATATTCCTGGATTGCCTAGTTTAGGTCAAGTACCTATTTATTCTAGAAGTATGGAATTGCTCTGTTCAAACGACTATAATCGAAGTTTTTAATTAGGCATGTTCGTCTTATCTTAATTGTCCAAGAGACATTTTAGGGATAGGAAGAAAAGGACGCTGAGGGCCTATCTAAACAAACCAAGGTTATTCGCTCAAGAGAGAGTTAAGTTAATTAACTCCCAGGTGTTAATTGGTCACATCCGGCTTAATTGGCTGTCTATGCGTCTTGTCGGTTTCAAAGTGTTTTTTCAGCTATCTATTTAATAACTCTTTTACCGTTGCTCAGCTAATCAGCTTGTATATTTCTTCTAGTTTATTGATCAGTGATTATTGTCAGCGTCAGCTGGGGTCTTGATCCTTTAGATTGCCCCTCTTTAGTTACGTTTAGGGGAAGTAATAAAACGGTGAACTTTTACCACATTTCCTGTTATTGCTTTATTATTTAATGACACCCTGATCTCAGGAGCACATGGCCAGCTCGGTGACATAACCAACCTATTGTTTTATTAATCATGACAACTGTAACGCGTGACACATTGATAAACTCTCTCTTACCACAACGTAGAGTTAATATTTCAGTTCGCAGGTGGTAAACAATGGTGTGGTGTGTGGTGTGTGGTGTGTGGTGTGGTGTGGTGAGTGTGTGTGTGTCACAAAACACGTCAGAGGGTTTTTATGAGATTAAAAACCCGAATCCAAGGGATAAAACCGAGATGTTTTAAATCGCTTAAAACACGAAGGGAAGTGTTTTATCTAACTTATAAACCGAAAAGGAAACGAAAAATACAACACATTGTTATGTTTTAAACCTACCTTCCATGAACCTTAGGAAACGGGCGTAAAATATCTGTTGCTGGCGTACAGTACTTGAAAAAGACATTCTTTAAGGGAGTGTGAATTATCAGCGCGTCTGTAGCCTAGTGGACAATTCACCAAACTATCAAAATTTGTGAAAATATTCTCACACGAAAAAGAAACGCAAGTGGTTTTAAGCAAATAGGTAACAAACACGGAACCATACACTGATACGAGTTTTAGCATGTAGTGAAGCCTGGTGGTGTTATCAATATTTTTGGTTGCATTTTGGAAGCCCCGAGTAAAAACGCAACATAAAAAACGAATCGCCAAAATGCACCATTTCAATGAATATGTGGGTATCATGCACCCATTTCTCGCGAAATCGAAAATGCACGAACTGTCATGAACTGTAATGGGTAAAAAACTGTGGCCGATTCTTGGACCTACCACTCCTTGGTCAACAATGCCACGCCTAACTCAAATTCAGAGAAACCAGGCTATCGGACGTTTGGAAGCTGGAGAGTCTGTCCAAGATGTTGCCCGTCATTTCAACGTTAACATAACCACAATTTACCGTCTCCTGCATCGATACAATGCTACACAGACCACAGATGACCTTCCTCGGAGCTGTCGTCCTAGGGGGTGGTGGATCTAGCGTCATGATATGGGCAGGGATTGGACTTAATGCGAGACTTGGACCCATGTGCTTTCTGAATGTTGGTCAAGGTCGGGGATACAGCGTCACTGCTCAGCGGCATATCGACCAAGTGATCAGACCCCACGTTGTTCCATTTTTTTGCACAACATCAACAACACATTTTCCAGCAGGACAACACTCGTCCCCATGTTGCCAGAGCTACCATGGCCTTTCTGCAACAACACAACATCCGTGTTCTACCGTGGCCAGCCCTCAGCCCTGATCTGAACCCCATCGAACACTTGTGGGATGAGGTTCAAAGGCGTCCACTCAATGTACTGGAGATGTATGGCAGTGATCAATGTTAATGGTGGTCACATCAGGTGTTGACTGACATTTTGGGTATTGACCCGAAACTGTAAGCCCTTAACATTTGGAAAAAAAACAATCATGTCATCTGCCTTTTAATCCATTAAACTGTCTTCAGTCAAATTTTTGTCAATCTTGCCCTATTAGTATTTCTTGTCTTTACTGTTGAAAATAAATAACATGTATACTGCATACTCGACTTGCGTTTCTTTTGCTTGTGAGTATAATACTCTCTGTACTAAAGTAAACCCCTGTTGCCATTTGATCACATTTTTTGTATGTATTTATGTTGTATATGTTGCTCATATACCACCGGCTGGTGGTTTGAGTTAATAAAGAAATTGAATTGATTTGAATTTTTTTATATTACCTGTGCAATAACTCCCGATAAAACATCAAGGCGTGGAGCTGAGATTTTGTGCCAAGGGGCGTGTCTGCACATCTCAGAGTGACAGACTGTCACGTGATGAACGAAAGGGACACAGAAACTGCTAGATCCGTGAATTTACCAGTCACCTGGTACGAATATTCAAATATTGCTTCCGACGGATAGAGACCGCACCTTAAATTGGACCACAAACAAACAGAATACGGAGAATTGTTTACAGTGACGTACAAATTTTGTGAGTCTAGGTTTATTTATTCAACGGCCAAAATGAGAAATATTTCAGAAACCTCACAAATTACAGTTTTTACTATTGTAATATGGACGATCCTGTGATACTATTGTGACCACAATGTCATGTAGAAACACATCCCTTAAAAAAACATTGGATAATATTTCGTATATATCTAAATATAATATCCATGAAAAAGAGGAGGTGAAATTGGGTTTAACGTCGCGTCCAAGATTATTGCACTTATATAGCGACGTGCATGCACGTGTGTGTGTCTGCTTGTACTAGTTCGGACTGAGACCGATTTATAGTGCTAGCACACTGAGATACCATGCCGCAGTTTAACATGAATACTCCACTCAGACACAGTATACTGACTCTGAGCCGACCAGTCCTTGTTTTAGCCCCTTAATGCCGAGCGCCAGACAGGGTAACAACAAGTACCAACTTTTAACGTCTTTTGGTATGACGCAGCCGGGGATCGAACCCCGGACCTTCTGCTCTCCGGGCGGACGCTCTACCACTAGACAACGGAGGCGGTCCCATGTAAAAGAAACTCTTACAGAAACGGTAATATTTGCGGATGAATGTGAATTGCCGCACACAAAGGCGTTTGAATATTTTACAAGTACAAAATTTATAACAAGCCCTCAAGATGTTTCCAATTTATAATGAAGAATGTGGCTGATTTATTCGGAATGGAACATGGAAATATATAAAGGATCGTATTCAGTATCGTTCCCCAGAATAATATAAACTAAATCACATTCCGCATATATACTGAACAACAAAAGTTCCTGTGACATTGAATAAGATTTAATGCAAATGTATGTTTTTTACCAAATTTGAAACAATTTCGGTTTGCAACAGATAAGACTCCAGTAAGTGTTCAAATGGTTTAATTTGCCATACTGACTTCAGAAAATGCGTGATTTCATAAAAAAACAAACAATGAACATGCCAAAATGTCAATTTACAAATCAATAGCGTGTGTGTCCACCTCTGGTTGCGATGCAAGCAACACATCTTCGTCTCATGGAATGGACCAGGCGTCGAACAAAGTCCTGTGGGATATCTGTCCATATCTGCTGGAGCATGTTTCGAAGTTCCTGGAGTGTCTGTGGAACACGTGTTTGACATCTCATCCCACATGTGCTCGATTGGTGAGAGATCAGGGGAGCGAGCCCACCAGGGGATGACATTCACGTTGTTTTGTTGATGAGAATCCTGAACAAGTCGAGCAATATAAGGCCGGGCGTTGTCATGTTGAAAGGTAATGCCTGGGCCATGACGACGCAAAAAACGGTAGAACAACAGGGTCGATGATCTCGTCGCGGTAGCGCTTTCCATTGAGATTTCCCTCTACCACTATCAAACGGGTCCTCTGTCTTGCTGTGATCCCATCCCATACCATAACGCTGTCGCCCCCGAACCGATCTTGTTCCATGACACAATGATTGACGTAACGTTCACCTCGACGTCGGTACACTCGAATCCGTCCATCGCTGTGGCTGAGGTGAAAACGAGACTCGTCAGTGAATAGAACTTGTCCCCACTGCATGGTCGTCTGCACCACTGTAGGCGTGCTTGACTGTGGTTTCCTGTCAAAATTGGACGTCTGGTGGGTCTTCTGGCGACAATCCCTGCACATCTGAGGCGACGACGTACGGTTTGTGAAGATATTCGTCGAAGGCCAGGGATATTCTTGCAGTCACTGTTGCTGGCTGGAATCGATTTCGTAGATGTTTTGTTCGAATACAGTTGTCTTGTCGATTATTGGTTACGCGTGGCCTGCCACTCCGAGGATGGTCTCTGACTGCATTCGTCTGTTGCCAACGTTGCCATAAACACCAAATGGCGTTTCTGTGGACGTTAAATTGTCTTGCAACATCACGTTGACTCGATCCTGCTTCATGCATACCAATGGCTCGCAGGCGCTCATTTTCGGACAGGCGTGGCATTTCGTAGTGTTGAATAATTGCGTAATTTTGTTGTTTTTCTGGGTGGTTGTTGTCAGCACGATGCTAAGCAATGCATATGGAATTCCGTTAACGCACATGTTTTTATACCCATTCTTGGGTAGTGAAATGCATGGGGCTTGCATAAAAGTCAACTTGTGCTTTTCTATAGCAGTTGCGTTTTTCTGACTTGATTCCATACATGTACTACAATACTGAAAACCAAACTTTACTTGTTTGAAAAATACACTAAAATATTGGTGTCACAGAAACTTATGTTGTTGAGTATATATTCTATTTGGAATTTCAACACTAAAACTGCTGTATATATCCCGCTACCGTTCGTATTAGAATACAGAAAACACCATGGGCTTGTTCAAGCTCAAATCAAGGTCAAATATAAATTGAAACAGTCCGCTTTAAGGGGCCGTTTATGCCTAGAATTATTGCGGGGAATTAACTCCGGGATCTCCACGCCTACAAAAACAGACAGAGAGGTTCTCAGGCGAAATGCAGGAATGTTTATTATATATGACATCAAGAGGCAACAAACATACATTTAACAGCATCTCATTATTCCATTTCATAGTTAAGACATCATAATGAGCAATTAACATGATTAACTAGTGAAGCATTTATATATTGAAATTAATAGTTAAGAAATGATAATGAGTTATTTTACAGGGAACTGATTAAGGTACCATAGTATACGCGCCATGGTCACTAACAACATTGTGCTCAGTGAATGTCAATCCTGTTCATAGCGTACATCATTCATAAATTCAGTTAAAATATGGACATAAGGATGATCTTACAATACTCTTCTTGTACAATGAGTTCATCATTACAGTATAGTAAAATACTTTCACTTAATAATTCATTCCGAATATTCTTAAACTTAATTACTTCAGAATTTAATTTAATTGATAAATAAGTAAAGTACATTACTGGTGCCTTGTTGGAAATATAACAATGATTACATAGTTGTTGTAACCAGGGTAACTGCGTTACAGATACCTGGGGCTTAAGCCGGCGTCACGGTACGTGCACCACGTGAACAATGGCTGACGGCCGAGCGTGCGTCGAACAGTAGCCTTTACTCTAACGAGGTAACTGCCGATACTTACTTCAAGATAATGATGATTGAACATTTTAACACTAATAAAAAAATTCTGACGTTTACCAGTTATAAGTAAAAATCTTCTAACATGAGAAACAGTTTATAAAAGAAATGCTGGATATCGTATTTTAACTCTTATATACGAGACTGCCACTGAATTGCCTGTATCTTTATAGACTATTCTACGATATGAAACACAAAATCTACCGGCGCTTCACGATAGTGCCCGATTAAAATTTCTCGTTGGTTGGTTGGTTTGTTGTTTAACGCCGCACTCAGCAATATTCCAGCTATTTGACGGAGTTCTGTAAATAATCGAGTCTGGACCAGACAATCCAGTGATTAATATCATGATCATCGCTCCACACACTTGGGATCGATGACATTCATCAACCAAATCTGCGAACCAGACCACCCGATCCCGTTAGTCGCCTTTTACGGCAAGCATGGATTGCTGAAGACCTATTCTACCCTGGATCTGCACGGGTCTAAAATTACTGGCATTCTCATTAGTGGAAATATGTCTAATTTCTCCTTCACTGAGAAGTAATTTCTGAGATGTTTGCTGACACTGATATATGGGTGCGTGCATGTGTCAAAGGTCAAATCAAGGTCAAATATTAAAATACATCAAATATTGACATGTCGGTTATAGCGTACCCAGTGCTACTACCCATGGTGGCCATATGCCATTATAGTGCCAGTACTATCCTGGAATTTATGTACATGGAGTCCCATCAACTGCATGATACGTGGACTGAATTACACGTCAATCATGTGTCGACAAGTCTATGGCAGGCCGACAGAAGTGTGTAAGGCTGCATTCAGTCGATTAGCCATTAAAAATTATGACACGTACAGTATAAATTATTATTGATTCTCTGTCCCCAGCTCAGCCCAAGCAAGGCTTGAAAAAATACTCGAGCACTCGTTTAGCAGTCCGCGAGGAGGCAGATGTCGAGGTCGCAAATCTGCCCAGTAATGTTTAATTTAGATATCATTAATTTCAAATTCAAAACACGTAACGCGTACACACCGATTAATCAAACATGCGAAACGCGTATTGATAACAGCGCTGAAGGGAAAATCAAACGCTTTGTGAATAATATAACCAACGTCGCATAGCAAGAATACTTCTGGGTGCAAAGATGTGTGAATGGTGGGTGCTACCGGTAGGACAGGACATGCTTACGTTTTTCACGAGCACCTTGTATCACTCGTATTTTTTATTACATTCATATAATTGTCACCGCTATTTTACGTGCAATGGAATCTGCTGACGCTGACGTTATGTATTATATTGCAGTGGGTTTTTATGAGGTAGTTCAAATGAACCCCCAAAGTCATGCAAATGAAACACTATTATACTGTATGATATGTCGACTTAAATGATGATATATATGGACCCAGCACCCTATGGTTTTCGTAAGCGACACCTAGAGTGAGTGAGCGGGGTTTAACGCCGCTTTGAACAGTATTTCAGTTATATCACGGCCTGTCAGTTTAATGCGGGATGTGGTGCAGGTCTTAGAAGTATACAATGTTGGTGAAACCCACGGATATGAAACTTGGAAACATAATCATTTCTGGCAAGGGACGCAACTCTGCACAACGAATTGCGGTGTCTTAGATAACTGGGCCACCCCTGTATATATTTTTTGTCCCGCTGATGCCGAGCGCCAGACATGATAACAAATATCGTATTTTAGAGTCTTTTGGTATGGTAGGATATTGTTGTTAACGCCGCACTCAGCAATGTTTTAGCTATATGATGACAATCCGTAAATAATCGAGTCTTGACCAGACACTCAAGTGATTGACATCATGAGCATCGATCTACATGGGTTCATGGGTCCTTTTGGTATGAGGCGGCCGGGGATCGAACTATCGACCTTCCACTCTCCGGGTCTCTCCACTTGAACCCATATATATAAATTCGGTGTATAAAGTCGGTGGAAGACTTTCATACAGGGTGTTGTGTCCTTGTCTTTCTGGGTTGATATATAGGTCTTCAGCAACCCATGCTTGCCGGAAAAGGTGACTATGCTTGTCGTAAGAGGCGACTAACGGGATCGGTTGGTCAGGGTCGCTGACATGGTTGATACATGTCATCGTATCCCAATAACGTGGATTGATGCACATGATATCAATCACTGGATTGTCTGGTCCAGACTCGATTATTTACAGACCGCCGTCATATAACTGGAACATTGCTGAGTGCGGCGTTAAACAAACAAACAAACAAAAAAACATATAAAATTGATTGATATAACGAACAAGCAAATAACGGATAAAGAGAACTAACTCACTTTGTGGTCTCGTGTATACTCTGTCAACGACAATGTGTAAATTTAAAACGAACTATTAATCTCTGAGCTGGTCAAGTGTCACCAATCAACCTATCAAGACACCCACGGCCACGCGCGGCAATAAACAAGTGACTTACTGGATTAAGTACTGACACCTTGTCCTCAAATTACACCCTTAATTAAGAACAGAAACATCATCATTTATTTCTCAAAAAGAACCCCCACGATGGTGCGGGAGAATAAGTTTCTTAACACGATAATGATTAATATTTAACAAGAAGACGGTTATACTGTACAAATACTCTTTGTAGGTCAATAAATACACAAGACAGACCACAGTAAATAAGTGCTTGCCTCACCTTTCTTATCCAGGCATTTTGTTCATTGGTTGACGCAGTTTTCGTCTTGGTCCGGGTTTACAAGTGTTATGCCCAAAACTAACAACCCGTTTCGCTGCATAAATCGATAAAGACACTTGTTCTCAATAAACCATAAAATTTGGCGTCGCGTTTCTAAAACAACAGGCTAGTTTAAGGAATTTTAAATGTGTCTTTTCAATCATGTTCATATTTTCGTATGCCCAAATTTCACAGCCATATAATAATATTGGTAATATCATTACATCAAAAGCCTTATGTAAACAATCCAAAGGAATATTATGATTTCTTGATTCTTTCAGAAGACAGAACAATTCTTTAGATGCACTGTCCCGTTAAAATTCTATTGCTGGTTTGAAATTTCTGTTTCTACTAAATAGAACACCTAAGTACGTATAACTGTCTACGATCTCAATTCTCCAAATAAAAAGATAGCCTCCTGTTTTTGGACGGCCCGCTTTCAAAGATCAAAACTTAAGTTATTTAAGCTTTACTAATTTCCAGATATTGCACAAACTTTTAAAAGAATTTTATGTATTCTGGAGTTCAGTTGCAGAATCAGCCACGAGGACAGTGTCATCAGTATACAGAAGGGTTAAGAAACAGATACATAAATGTACATGAAAGTCGTTCACATCGCCAATTTCCACACTCATGCATCCGTCTTTCATGAGGATTTTTTTCCAGGATCATTTATAAAGAGACAAAATAGCCGAGGTGATAAATTTACTCCTTGCCACACGCCCGAGTAACATGGGAAATACTCTGATACAACACCATTTACAGACACACATGATCTTATATTTGCATACATGTTTTGAACTAACCGGAAGAATTTACTCTTAATACCATATGTTGGAACTTTATTCCATCACCCACTCTCCACACATTATCGAAGGCTTTTGAAAAAACAATAAAAGCGCAGTATAATTTTCTCTAACTTTGTTTTCGAATTTGAATGACCATATCCAATACAAAGATATTATTATTTGTACAGTTACCCTTTCTAAATCCGGATTGCTCTGAGGTTAAGACATTTTTATCTCCAGGATATTATGTAATCTGTTTTTGAAAACAGTGGTGAAAAGTTTACCAAAGCAGCTAAGTATTGTAATGGGTAGGCGTTCGGGTCTGATTGGGCACTTACCCCCTTGCAGACAGGTCGTATAGAGCCAGAGAGCCATGTCTCAGGTAATATTCCCGAAGATAATATCAAATTAAAATACCCCACGAATAAATTTCCAAAACTCCCAAAGAGTCAATAAGGTAGGCATTCTTAATCTGATTAGTCCCCGGGGCTTTGTTACGGATTTTTTCCACTTTCATCAACTCGTGTTGATATATTTGATATCAAAAGACACTAGGGTGAGATTTTATTTATCATTCAACATCATTCTTCCAACTTTTTTTAATTTGTAGACAGTAATTAGCATTGTCTTCAGTGTAAAAAGTACTGCTAACAGCTTCAGTAGCAGAGCCATTAGTGATGTCATTTGATTGTGACGTCATGGTAACCAGTGACGTCACAATGGTCTGCAAAGCATTGTGATGTAATTTCATTGCAGCGATATCTACAGTGTAGATATCGCTTGATCTAACCCAAGCGGTATCTCCCGTTAGTGGGAGCCAGTTTTGGAGGATAAATAGAGGTTATCACGCGAGTGTGTTTGGGGATGGTAAATATCCTGTATTAGGAATAAACATTGTATTTAGCGAGCCTTGGCGAGCTAAATACATAGTGTTTATTCCTACTACAGGATATTTACCATCCACAAACACACAAGCGTGATAACCTCTTTATCATATAATGTCATTCTTTAATTTTGTGCTTGAAAATCTCTTTCCCTCCCTCACAAACATTACCTAAACATTGCGAGTTTTTCTGGAATGCGCGCATTAATATTTATTACGTCACAGGGTAAGTGATGTGTCAGTCGGACAGTGACAGTAGCCAATATAGTTCCAACTGAAATCTGTTTCTTTTACAGTGGCGAAGCAAAATATACGCATAACCCCCCCAAAAATTACTTGCAATTCGCGGCAATGCATCGGTCTGTCCGCTGGAGTAACTGCCCTTTGTCAAAGGGAAGCTGCTCTAACCCTAGTCTATGAAACGTCATGGCCACGATCAGACGTTGTTGACAGTCGGCCTGTCCTGTCAAAACGTTAGAAGTGCAATCAGATGTACACAGAACGACAAAACGAAATAAGGTAACAATTGAAACATATTTCGGCCAAATCCAACTATTTTAATTTGTGGAAAAGGTTTCAAGCCGCAGAGGTCGACAAGCACAGATATGGCTACTGATCCCGCTTGGCTGTGGCTAGTGCCCTCGCAAAATTGTTTAAAATGCCTTAAGTACATCACAGTTAGACACTGATTTCCAGTATATTAGACTGTTCTTTTGATAATTCTCATGATCGCAGCAGCGCATTAATACATAACACCACTGTCATAAGTGACGTCATCCTATGTATTGCTTACTACCCATAAATAATGTGACTCTACACACACAAAAATCCGCCGTATTTGTGGATTATCAAGGCGATGACAAAACAAAGAACACTCTGGATGCCGAGTTGAAAGTTCACACCTCAAAGAAATTACCAAATATGTACATATGTCAACAATGTTTACTTCCGTATGACATCACTACCGGTGACCGACTTTTACAAAATGGCGTGTTCACTGACAACAGTACGCGGGATTTCCAGATTAGGGTTTTCGTTGATTGAGGGATCGTGTGTACATAAATCTGTCACGTAAGTAATCAGAAACATTCTGACAATCTGTGTACTGTTATTGGTTTACCATGTTTTCCAATGTAACAAAGAGAATTAGTCAGAAATGCAGATAACTACCGTCGTCGTTGTGCGTGATTTAGCGTCAGTCATGGCGTCACACAGGACAGAATTTACCACATCATTGTAATGCATATATTTGAAATTCCATAATTAGTGCAACGATACTCTTCCCATGAATATTCTCAAACGCGTGATCTAGCCAATGTATGCAACAATTAGACGAAAGTACCTCTAAAAATGCTCACAGTGTAAAATCTGAATTTGGCTTGTTTACATTTCAGCAAGTACAGTTTTCCGAGCACAGTGTTTGTTTCCACACCTAATTTATTTCGAATGATTTCATCTAGATAATTTGCACTGGTGACATTTGTTTCTAAAATGTATGAGGAATTCAGGGATGCATGTAGAGCAGCTGAGTTTGAAATATACCTGATCGAATAGGCGTCTCATAACCGGCATTTTGTAAACACAATCCAACTTTTTCGGAACGTACACTTCGGCGTTCGTGTATGCGAATTTTCCAAAACATTCCTATCGATTCTAGGCTATCAGCGACGTTTCAAAATTATCATTACTTATTTGATACCCGACATCACTAATATGCTTTTTTTCTACATTAATTTTTCGAGTAAATATCCGATATTTAGATTTCTAAACACACAGTATGTACTCTCTGTTAAATAACGCTGTGATTTGTGATTTGGCGAGCTTTACGATATGTACCTAATTTCCAGAAGTCAATTTCAGTAAATTTGCTTTGCCTAAAATGACAGTAAATGATAAACAGAAGGGGGAATACAAAACTGTGATGTGTATTAGTTTGCGTGATGTGTTTTGAATTTTATTCGACTTCGAAGTGAGTGTTGAAGAGGAATTACATTACACTCTAAAAAACGATAACGTTGACATAACAACAGATAATGTAACTGATAATAATAACAAACAAACTCGCAGACGAGTTTGTTTGTTGTTTGTTTATTATTATTATCATTATTATTATTATTATTATTAATTACACGATCCTGTGGTTCAATGCGGACGTAAATGATCATTCGACTGAAGCACGAGAAACTTATGAATGACTTATACTCAGGAAAGTAGTCCGTCATCATGTGACCTCAGGTTATCACCCGAACTCCGGCGCAGTGGTGACTCAGCATAACACCACTGCCACAGGCTAATTTGCATATCACGTGACCGGACTTTTCTCTTGTTTGTAAACAAACGCGCTTTTTCAGAAATCAATGTAGAACGGACTAATGCAAGTATTTGGGGTCGCTTAATATATTGTTTTGCATAATTATATAGATATGCTACTACAACTGCGACAGTGTGTTGCATGACAATATACATTTATGCATCAAAAAGACCGTATCGCCAGCTCAGCGTTGGGCTTCGATGACAGCACGTGGAGCCTTACAACCAATGTAAACAAAGAATAACTACGCAAAAACAAATAGATTTTCACGTATTAGGATACTTTCTTAATGAACCGTAACCATTCTTTGACGTTTGTTTATGAAAATGTGTTGGCTTGTCATACATGAAACGGATGAAAAGCATATTCAATATCTTGAATGGACTGTGAAAGATGTGACGAATCGTCACATGGCGCTGGCCTGTGGCAGAGGTACTATGCTGGCTGGCTGCCGGCCGCATGGAACTCTGGGTAGGAGAGTGGTTATCACCATGGATTAGCCAATCACGGGCCTGGAATTCGATCTCACATATGTTTGATACCAGTTATCTCAAATGGGTTTCTCACCCACAGGTGTGTAAGAAAGACTCTTAATGGACTGTGATATTTCATTAAGGGTTATATCATTATTCAAAACATTGTCATCATAATCTAAAACTTCATTTTCTTCATTTATTTCTACATCACCCATATGGTGTTCACAATTAATGTTCTTAAAATGTTAAAAAAATTCAGTGATATCGGGTGTTTCCGAATTTTGGTTTCCATTTCTCTTATTGAGGATTTTCCAGAATTCTTTAATTGAATATTCAGCTTTTTCTCTTATCACTGTACTAAATTCAGTTTAGTATTTATAAATATGTTTATTAAGGCACTTCTTATACTCTTTTGAACATTGTCGATAATAAATTTTATTATTTTTTTATTTATGCTTAAAGTATCGGCGTTTTGATTAATAAAATGTTTTACGTTTATTTCGACATTCTGTCCCAAACTGGGGTTTGTTATTTTGACATTTTCTCAGGCCGCGGCGAACTGGACGCCTTTCCTCAAACGTTGCACGTGCTGCATCAGTGAGCAGACGCGCGACCTCCTCA
The DNA here is from genome assembly GCF_023055435.1 of Haliotis rufescens. Taxonomy (NCBI): domain Eukaryota; kingdom Metazoa; phylum Mollusca; class Gastropoda; order Lepetellida; family Haliotidae; genus Haliotis; species Haliotis rufescens. The sequence goes on along the minus strand of NW_025964372.1, from coordinate 22,203,300 downwards.
GCAAATTCATTAACAGCACGTGCTGGGTCGTCATGACCTTTTGTTGATTTCAATAAATGGTCAGTTTGGGGACAGCTTCTGTGTTGATATTATTTACAAATGCATTTGTTTCATCCTTTTCATAACGTTTTGGTTTTGCATCGTGATCTTTTAAGTGGATGTTTGAAATTTTTTTTTGCTAACTTGCAGTACAGACCAAGCACCACAAGTCAGTCTGACCTTGGTGAAATAATGCGTAAATTAAGCTCCAAGATATGGCCTGGTCCTGCCCGACAGCGGAATCCGAGGTTATCATAATCAGCGAATGTCATTTCTCATGCTGCAGAACTCCGAATGCATCGCCTGCAGCCAGGCAACATGTGTTGGGTCTCTGATTCGAAAGGTGGACGTTTTGTCACAGTTGAGAGAACTTGTAAACACATTTTCGTTGACAATAGGAAACATAAAAGTTCAGCACTGAACCATTTCATTTCCACATCACGCAAACATGCAACACGGGAGTTGGTTTTAAGATCGCTTTAGAAAGTAGGTCAGTCATATCGCCATAACACCACAAACATTAACTAAGTAGTAATGACAGCAACCCATGCTTGCTGTAAAAGGCGACTATGCTTGTAGTAAGAGGCGACTAACGTGATCGGGTGGTCAGGCTCGCTGACTTGGTTGATGCATGTCATCGATCCCAATTGCCTGGATCGATGCTCATGATATCAATCACTGGATTGTCTGGTCCAGACTCGATTATTTACAGACCGCCGTCATATAGCTGGAATATTGCTGAGGCAAACAAACCAAGTAGTAATGACCACACCATTTGATATTGGGAGTGAGGGTACAACAATTTCGTTTTCAGGAAAAGTATTGTTTCAAATGTCAGTAACCAGCGAGCAGCCTACCACAAAGAAACTCGTTCCTAACTTGGAATAACCTCCTCCGTGGTCTAGTGGTAGAGGGTCTTCCCGGAGAGTGAAACGTCCAGGGTTCGATCCCCAGCCGTTTATACCAAAAGACGTTAAAATGTGGTACTTGTTGATACCCTGTCTGGCGCTCGGCATTAAGGGTTAAGGGTTAGACTGATCGGCTCGGACTTGCTGTGTCTGAGTGGGGCATTCATGTTAAACTGCGGTATGGCTAGCAATATAAACACGTTTTAATACCTCTACAGTAATTGTCGTGGCCCTATGGGTTGGTCAATGTCCATAATACTGATGAATGTATTTCCTGTCAATCCTGAATAACACTTATTAATGTATTCCAGCTACGTGATATCTATGGATATATTTAACTGTGTTAGCCTCTTAAGCTATGCCTCGTTGTCTACCATTGGAATAAAAACGAGACAAAGTCATTTTTACTTTGGATAGGAGGAAATTGATAATTTTATGTTATTGTAAAATATTGCATATAATGATAGAGCACAATAAAGCAGTGTATTGCAATATTGAATTTTGTAAACGTGCGTACTTGCCCGATCACAGTGTGGAACGTATGTCAGAATGTCACAGCACAGAACATATGTCACGGCGCAGAGCGTGTGTCACGGCACACGTGGTTAGATGTGCATGGGTGGGTTGGTGACGTTGTAAGATTTGCAAGGGTGGGTTGGTGACGTGGTAAGATTTGCAAGGGTGGGTTGGTGACAGGGTAAGATTTGCATGGGTTGGGTGGTGATGTAGTAAGATTTGCATGGGTTGGGTGGTGACGTGGTAAGATTTACATAGGTTAGGTGGTGGGGCAGTGAGGTGGTAAGATATGCATGGGTTGGTTGGTGACGTGGTAAGATTTGCATGAGTTGGTTGGTGACGTGGTAAGATTTGCATGGGTTCAGTGATGACGTGGTAAGACGTGCTTGGGTTGGTTGGTGATGTGGTAAGATTTGCATGGGTTGGGTGGTGATGTGGTAAGATTTGCAAGGGTTGGTTGGTGACGTGGTAAGATTTGCATGTGTTGGGTGGTGACGTGGTAAGATTTGCATTGGTTCGGTGATGACGTGGTAAGACGTGTTTGGGTTTTGTGGTGATGTGGTAAGATTTGCATCGGTTGGGTGGTGATGTGGTAAGATTTGCATGGGTTGGGTGGTGATGTGGTAAGATTTGCATGGGTTGGTTGGTGACGTGGTAAGATTTGCATGGGTTGGGTGGTGACGTGGTAAGATTTACATAGGTTAGGTGGTGGGGCAGTGAGGTGGTAAGATATGCATGGGTTGGTTGGTGACGTGGTAAGATTTGCATGGGTTGGGTGATGACGTGGTAAGATTTGCATGTGTTGGTTGGTGACGTGGTAAGATTTGCATGGGTTGGTTGGTGACGTGGTAAGATTTGCATGGGTTGGGTGGTGATGTGGTAAGATTTGCATGGGTTGGTTGGTGATGTGGTAAGATTTGCATAGGTTAGGTGGTGGGGCAGTGAGGTGGTAAGATATGCATGGGTTGGTTGGTGACGTGGTAAGATTTGCATGGGCTGGGTGATGACGTGGTAAAATTTGCATGTGTTGGGTGGTGAGGTGGTAAGATTTGCATGGGTTGGTTGGTGACGTGGTAAGATTTGCATGGGTTGGTTGGTGATGTGGTAAGATTTGCGTGGGTTGGGTGGTGATGTGGTAAGATTTGCATGGGTTGGGTGGTGATGTGGTAAGATTTCCATGTGTTGGGTGGTGACGTGGTAAGATTTGCATGTGTTGGGTGGTGACGTGGTAAGATTTGCATGTGTTGGGTGGTGACGTGGTAAGATTTGCATGGGTTGGGTGATGACGTGGTAAGATTTGCATGTGTTGGGTGGTGACGTGGTAAGATTTGCATGTGTTGGGTGGTGACGTGGTAAGATTTGCATGGGTTGGGTGATGACTTGGTAAGACGTGCTTGGGTTGGTTGGTGATGTGGTAAGATTAGCATGGGTTGGGCGGTGAGGTGGTATGATTTGCATGAGTTCAGTGATGACGTGGTAAGACGTGCTTGGGTTGGTTGGTGATGTGGTAAGATTTGCATGGGTTGGGTGGTGATGTGGTAAGATTTGCATGGCTTGGTTGGTGACGTGGTAAGATTTGCATGGGTTCGGTGATGACGTGGTAAGACGTGTTTGGGTTTTGTGGTGATGTGGTAAGATTTGCATTGGTTGGGTGGTGATGTGGTAAGATTTGCATGGGTTGGTTGGTGACGTGGTAAGATTTGCATGTGTTGGGCGGTGACATGGTAAGATTTGCATGTGTTGGGGCGGTGACGTGGTAAGATTTGCATGTGTTGGGTGGTGACGTGGTAAGATTTGCATGGGTTCGGTGATGACGTGGTAAGACGTGTTTGGGTTTTGTGGTGATGTGGTAAGATTTGCATTGGTTGGGTGGTGATGTGGTAAGATTTGCATGGGTTGGTTGGTGACGTGGTAAGATTTGCATGTGTTGGGCGGTGACATGGTAAGATTTGCATGTGTTGGGGCGGTGACGTGGTAAGATTTGCATGTGTTGGGTGGTGCTGTGGTAAGATTTGCATGGGTTGGGTGATGACGTGGTAAGATTTGCATGTGTTGGGTGGTGACGTGGTAAGATTTGCATGTGTTGGGTGGTGGGGTGGTGACGTGGTAAGATTTGCATGGGTTGGGTGATGACGTGGTAAGACGTGCTTGGGTGGGTTGGTGATGTGGTAAGATTTGCATGGGTTGGGCGGTGAGGTGGTACGATTTGCATGGGTTCAGTGATGACGTGGTAAGACGTGCTTGGGTTGGTTGGTGATGTGGTAAGATTTGCATGGGTTGGTTGGTGACGTGGTAAGATTTGCATGTGTTGGGTGGTGACGTGGTAAGATTTGGATGGGTTCGGTGATGAAGTGTTAAGACGTGTTTGGGTTTTGTGGTGATGTGGTAAGATTTGCATTTGTTGGGTGGTGATGTGGTAAGATTTGCATGGGTTGGTTGGTGACGTGGTAAGATTTGCATGTGTTGGGCGGTGAGGTGGTAAGATTTAAATAGGTTGGGTGGTGGGGCGGTTAGGTGGTAAGATTTGCATGGGTTGGTTGGTGATGTGGTAAGATTTGCATGTGTTGGGTGGTGACGTGGTAAGATTTGCATGGGTTCGGTGATGACGTGGTAAGACGTGTTTGGGTTTTGTGGTGATGAGGTAAGATTTGCATGGGTTGGGTGGTGATGTGGTAAGATTTGCATGGGTTGGGTGGTGATGTGGTAAGATTTGCATGGGTTGGTTGGTGAGGTGGTAAGATTTGCATGGGTTGGGTGTTGACGTGGTAAGATTTGCATTGGTTCGGTGATGGTTTGGTAAGAAGTGTTTGGGTTTTGTGGTGATGTGGTAAGATTTGCATGTGTTGGTTGGTGACGTGGTAAGATTTGCATGGGTGGGTTGGTGACGTGGTAAGATTTGCATGTGTTGGGCGGTGAGGTGGTAAGATTTGCATGGGTTGGGTGATGACGTGGTAAGAAGTGTTTGGGTTTTGTAGCGATGTTGTAAGATTTGCATGTGTTGGTTGGTGACGTGGTAAGATTTGCTTGGGTGGGTTGGTGATGTGGTAAGATTTGGATGGGTGGGTTGGTGACGTGGTAAGATTTGCAAGGGATGTTGGGTGAGGTGGTAAGATTTGCATGGGTGGGGCGGTGACGTGGTAAGATTTACATAGGTTGGGTGGTGGGGCGGTGAGGTGGTAAGATTTGCATGGGTTGGTTGGTGACTTGGTAAGTTTTGCATGGGTTGGGTGATGACGTGGTAAGACGTGCTCGGATTGGTTGGTGATGTGGTAAGATTTGCATGTGTTGGGCGGTGAGGTGGTAAGATTTGCATGGGTTGGTTGGTGATGTGGTAAGATTTGCATGGGTGGGGCTTTGACGTGGTAAGATTTGCAAGGGTTGGTTGGTGACTTGGTAAGTTTTGCATGGGTTGGGTGATGACGTGGTAAGACGTGCTCGGATTGGTTGGTGATGTGGTAAGATTTGCATGTGTTGGGCGGTGAGGTGGTAAGATTTGCATGTGTTGGGCGGTGAGGTGGTAAGATTTAAATAGGTTGGGTGGTGGGGCGTTGCATTGGTTCGGTGATGGTTTGGTAGGAAGTGTTTGGGTTTTGTGGTGATGTGGTAAGATTTGCATGTGTTGGTTGGTGACGTGGTAAGATTTGCATGGGTGGGTTGGTGATGTGGTAAGATTTGGATGGGTGGGTTGGTGACGTGGTAAGATTTGCAAGGGATGTTGGGTGAGGTGGTAAGATTTGCATGGGTGTGGCGGTGACGTGGTAAGATTTACATAGGTTGGGTGGTGGGGCGGTGAGGTGGTAAGATTTGCATGGGTTGGTTGGTGACTTGGTAAGTTTTGCATGGGTTGGGTGATGACGTGGTAAGACGTGCTCGGATTGGTTGGTGATGTGGTAAGATTTGCATGTGTTGGGCGGTGAGGTGGTAAGGTTTGCATGGGTTGGTTGGTGACGTGGTAAGATTTGCATGGGTGGGGCTTTGACGTGGTAAGATTTGCAAGGGTTGGTTGGTGACTTGGTAAGTTTTGCATGGGTTGGGTGATGACGTGGTAAGACGTGCTCGGATTGGTTGGTGATGTGGTAAGATTTGCATGTGTTGGGCGGTGAGGTGGTAAGATTTGCATGTGTTGGGCGGTGAGGTGGTAAGATTTAAATAGGTTGGGTGGTGGGGCGTTGCATTGGTTCGGTGATGGTTTGGTAAGAAGTGTTTGGGTTTTGTGGTGATGTGGTAAGATTTGCATGTGTTGGTTGGTGACGTGGTAAGATTTGCATGGGTTGGGTGGTGATGTGGTAAGATTTGCATGGGTTGGTTGGTGAGGTGGTAAGATTTACATGGGTTGGGTGGTGACGTGGTAAGATTTGCATTGGTTCGGTGATGGTTTGGTAAGAAGTGTTTGGGTTTTGTGGTGATGTGGTAAGATTTGCATGTGTTGGTTGGTGACGTGGTAAGATTTGCATGGGTGGGTTGGTGACGTGGTAAGATTTGCATGTGTTGGGCGGTGAGGTGGTAAGATTTGCATGGGTTGGGTGATGACGTGGTAACAAGTGTTTGGGTTTTGTAGTGATGTTGTAAGATTTGCATGTGTTGGTTGGTGACGTGGTAAGATTTGCATGGGTGGGTTGGTGATGTGGTAAGATTTGGATGGGTGGGTTGGTGACGTGGTAAGATTTGCAAGGGATGTTGGGTGAGGTGGTAAGATTTGCATGGGTGGGGCGGTGACGTGGTAAGAGTGACATAGGTTGGGTGGTGGGGCGGTGAGGTGGTAAGATTTGCATGGGTTGGTTGGTGACTTGGTAAGTTTTGCATGGGTTGGGTGATGACGTGGTAAGACGTGCTCGGATTGGTTGGTGATGTGGTAAGATTTGCATGTGTTGGGCGGTGAGGTGGTAAGATTTGCATGGGTTCAGTGATGACGTGGTAAGACGTGCTTGGGTTGGTTGGTGATGTGGTAAGATTTGCATGGGTTGGGTGGTGATGTGGTAAGATTTGCATGGGTTGGTTGGTGACGTGGTAAGATTTGCATGGGTGGGGCTTTGACGTGGTAAGATTTGCAAGGGTGGGGCGGTGACGTGGTAGGATTTGCGTGGGTGGGGCGGTGACGTGTTAACATTTGCATGGGTGGGGCGTTGACGTAAGATTTGCAAGGGTGGGGCGGTGACGTGGTAAGATTTGCGTGGGTGGGGCGGTGACGTAAGATTTGCTAGGGTGGGGCGGTGACGTGGTAAGATTTGCATGGGTAGGGCGGTGATGTGGTAAGATTTGCATGGGTGGGGCGTTGACGTGGTAAGATTTGCAAGGGTGGGGCGATGACGTGGTAAGATTTGCGTGGGTGGGGCGGTGACGTGGTAAGATTTGCATGTGTTGGTTGTTGACGTGGTAAGATTTGCATGGATGGGTTGGTGATGTGGTAAGATTTGGATGGGTGGGTTGGTGACGTGGTAAGATTTGCAAGGGATGTTGGGTGAGGTGGTAAGATTTGCATGGGTGGGGCGGTGACGTGGTAAGATTTACATAGGTTGGGTGGTGGGGCGGTGAGGTGGTAAGATTTGCATGGGTTGGTTGGTGACTTGGTAAGTTTTGCATGGGTTGGGTGATGACGTGGTAAGACGTGCTCGGATTGGTTGGTGATGTGGTAAGACTTGCATGTGTTGGGCGGTGATGTGGTAAGATTTGCATGGGTTCAGTGATGACGTGGTAAGACGTGCTTGGGTTGGTTGGTGATGTGGTAAGATTTGCATGGGTTGGGTGGTGATGTGGTAAGATTTGCATGGGTTGGTTGGTGACGTGGTAAGATTTGCATGGGTGGGGCTTTGACGTGGTAAGATTTGCAAGGGTGGGGCGGTGACGTGGTAGGATTTGCGTGGGTGGGGCGGTGACGTGTTAACATTTGCATGGGTGGGGCGTTGACGTAAGATTTGCAAGGGTGGGGCGGTGACGTGGTAAGATTTGCGTGGGTGGGGCGGTGACGTAAGATTTGCAAGGGTGGGGCGGTGACGTGGTAAGATTTGCATGGGTAGGGCGGTGATGTGGTAAGATTTGCATGGGTGGGGCGTTGACGTGGTAAGATTTGCAAGGGTGGGGCGATGACGTGGTAAGATTTGCGTGGGTGGGGCGGTGACGTGGTAAGATTTGCATGTGTTGGTTGTTGACGTGGTAAGATTTGCATGGATGGGTTGGTGATGTGGTAAGATTTGGATGGGTGGGTTGGTGACGTGGTAAGATTTGCAAGGGATGTTGGGTGAGGTGGTAAGATTTGCATGGGTGGGGCGGTGACGTGGTAAGATTTACATAGGTTGGGTGGTGGGGCGGTGAGGTGGTAAGATTTGCATGGGTTGGTTGGTGACTTGGTAAGTTTTGCATGGGTTGGGTGATGACGTGGTAAGACGTGCTCGGATTGGTTGGTGATGTGGTAAGATTTGCATGTGTTGGGCGGTGATGTGGTAAGATTTGCATGGGTTCAGTGATGACGTGGTAAGACGTGCTTGGGTTGGTTGGTGATGTGGTAAGATTTGCATGGGTTGGGTGGTGATGTGGTAAGATTTGCATGGGTTGGTTGGTGACGTGGTAAGATTTGCATGGGTGGGGCTTTGACGTAAGATTTGCAAGGGTGGGGCGGTGTTGTGGTAGGATTTGCGTGGGTGGGGCGGTGACGTGTTAACATTTGCATGGGTGGGGCGTTGACGTGGTAAGATTTGCAAGGGTGGGGCGGTGACGTGGTAAGATTTGCGTGGGTGGGGCGGTAACGTAAGATTTGCAAGGGTGGGGCGGTGACGTGGTAAGATTTGCATGGGTGGGGCGGTGATGTGGTAAGATTTGCATGGGTGGGTTGGTTGCGTGGTAAGATTTGCAAGGGTGGGTTGGTGGCGTGGCAAGGTTTGCATTGGTGGGGCGGTGACGTGGTAGGATTTGCATGGGTGGGGCGGTGACGTGGTAAGATTGGCATGGGTGGGGTGGTGACGTGGTAAGATTTACATAGGTTGGGTGCTGGGGTGGTGAGGTTGTAAGATTTGCATGGGTTGGTTGGTGACTTGGTAAGATTTGCATGGATGGGTTGGTGACGTGGTAAGATTTGCATGGGTGGGTTGGTGACGTGGTAAGATTTGCAAGGGTGGGTATGTGACGTAAGATTTGCAAGGGTTGGTTGGTGACGTGGTAAGATTTGCATGGGTAGGGCGGAGACGTGGTAATATTTACATAGGTTGGGTGGTCGGGCGATGACGTGGTAAGATTTGCATGGGTTGGGCGTTGACTTGGTAAGAGTTGCAAGGGTGGGGCGGTGACGTGGTAAGATTTGCGTGGGTGGGGCGGTGACATGGTAAGATTTGCATGGGTGGGGCGTTGACGTGGTAAGATTTGCAAGGGTGGGGCGATGACGTGGTAAGATTTGCGTGGGTGGGGCGGTGACGTGGTAAGATTTGCAAGGGTGGGGCGGTGACGTGGTAAGATTTGCGTGGGTGGGGCGGTGACGTGGTAAGATTTGAAATGGTGGGGCGGTGACGTGGTAAGATTTGCATGGGTGGGGCGGTGACGTGGTAAGATTTGCATGGGTGGGGCGGTGATGTGGTAAGATTTGAATGGGTGGGTTGGTGGCGTGGTAAGATTTGCAAGGATGGGTTGGTGGCGTGGCAAGATTTGCATGGGTGGGTTGGTGACGTGGTAAGATTTGCATGGGTGGGTTGTTGGCGTGGTAAGAATTGCAAGGGTGGGTTGGTGGCGTGGTAAGATTTGCAAGGGTGGGTTGGTGGCGTGGTAAGATCTGGAAGGGCGGGTTGGTGAAGTGGTAAGATTTGCATAGGTTGACTGGTGACGTAGTAAGGTTTGCATGGGTGGGTTGGTGACGTGGTGAGATTTCACACACACGCACTAGCACGCACGCACGCACGCACGCACGCACGCACGCACACACACATACACACACACACATACACACACAAACACACCAGCTATCATATGTCTCAATATCGACACAGTTGTTAAAAACATATGTTGCAAATGTGTTGAGGCTGTTAGATACTGTCAAACTGTCCTGAAACGGAACAGCTTCTGACACGCAGTTTAATCTATGATTCACAACACACTAATTTCATGTTAGCCAGTGTGTCCAGCTAACAATTTCGAATAAGGGTGTTTTTCTGAACAAATCTCAACCTGACCCCCCCCCCCCCCCCCCCCCCAAAAAAAAAATAATAATATGGAAAAACAGACTCCATGTCCCTTATGGGCCACCGTACCTTTCTTATTTATTACCTTTCTGTTTATTATTTTGTCTTTTTCTGTTACCGTATTTTATATACCTTAAAACAGTGCTAAAACCGTTATAATTTTCGTCCAAGTTTTATCAAATTCAAATATATTCTACTACTTAAAGTTTCACATTCCCAAGCCAGAAATATTCGGAATGAATTATTAAGTGAAAGTATTTTACCATACTGTAATGATGAATTCATTGTACAAGAAGAGTATTGTAAGATCATCGTTTATGTCCATATTTTAACTGAATTTATGAATGATGTAAGTTATGATTATGATTGACATTCACATTCACGGAGCGCAATGTGTAGGTGACCATGGTGCTTATAATATGGTATCTTAATGAGTCCACTCTCATATAACTCATCATTTCTGGACTATTAATTTCAATATCTAAATACTTTACTAGTTAATTGCTCATTGCGATGTCTTAACTATGAAATGGAATAGTAGATGCTGTTTGACTGTATGTTGTTGCCTCTGATATCATGTATAATAAATGTTCCTGCATTTCGCCTAAGAACCTCTCTGTCTGTTTTTGTAGGCGTGGACATCCGGAGTAAATTCCCCGCAACAATTCTAGGCATAAACGGTCCTTAAGACGGACTGTTTCACTTATATAAGTGGATTTTTGATTATGTCACCTGTATCATACAAAACGTAATATCCCTTACTGTCTCGGGGGCACGGGTGGCCCAGTCGTCTAAGGCGCCGTTATTCGATGTGCAGAGTTGCGTCCCTTGGCCACTCCAGAAACCTATGATTGTGGGTTCGAACCAAGGTTCGCCCCGATTATGTTTCTAGGTTTGTCAGCACCATACCCGGGCTCGTTGGTTTCACCGAAGTGGTAAAACGTCTGAGACCTGCATCACTTCGGGCTTTCCTCCCACATTAAGCTGACACGCCGCGATATAACTGGAATACTGTTAAAAGCGGCGTTAAACCCAACTCACTCACTCACCCTTACTGTCTCGAAAGACTATTTATACCATTGCTTCCGGGAATGATGTTAAAACTACCCGTCTTGCTGAATTTAAGAGTTTCTTAATGCATTAAAATCATCCCGCAAAGCTAACTGAAGATAGCATACGCAAGGCGCTTAGTATTGAGCAGCCAAAACTGAGAGAAAAGTCTGAAGAAAACGACGTGGGGAATGACTTAACTCTAGTATCTACCTTCAATCCTAATCATGAAAATACATTGTCAATGGTTCAATGATACCTGTCATTTTTAATCAAGTACTAAAATGGAGAAGATATTGAGCAAAACAATTATCAACAACTAAAAACAACCAACAGATTTTGACAAGTTCTAAATTTGATTCTGTTGTCATCACTCCACAGTGCGGTGATAAACGTTGCCTTACTTGCAGCAATATTTGAAGGCTATTCAGTCCAAATTACAAAGGACATTAAATTTACTGTAAAACAAAGTATGACTTGAGATACTAGAAATGTTATTTACTTGATTGTATGTAGTGGGTGCAAAGAAAAGTATATCGGAAAGACAGAACTTAAATTAAAAAGAAGAATGAATTTTGACCGTTCACAAATAAAGCAGCAACACAACCGCACGATTCCACTCAGTGAACATTTAGATACATGTGGAAGCAGCAACTTTTTGGTTTTCCCGCTATATAAGCTACATTTTGATCATGAACCTACATTATTTCAAAAGGACCTGATCCAACACTTCCATAGATCTAGAACCATGTCCGGTAAAAGGCGCAAAAATGGGTGAAAATACTTTAAATAATGCACCAAGGTTTCATCAGCTCCCACCTAGCTTTGAGAAGTTTCTAACTGTTGCCTAAAATGTTGAATGACCACCCCTTCTTACAGTTACGTCGTTTCTGTGTCTTATAGTGCTAGGTTGTTCAGATGTTGCTGGCCAGAACATCATGCTCAACCAGGTCATCTCATCTAATGGTCCCATCATCTAATGGTCCCATGTTCTCTTTCGCTTCTCTGTGGTTCATCATGGAGTCTGATTATCCTGTGGCTACTCTCGTTTATCGTCCCTTCTGTCCTCGCTTCCGGTCCAGTTCAACGTCTTAACTATGGGGTTGTGTTTCAACTATCATCTCAAATCAATTTTGCATGCACAAATTACTGGATACACACATACGAGGTGAAGCTTCCACATGTGCCAGGCATCCCAACCATGAGTGGATGTCTTCACAGGAACAGAACCTGTGCCCTACTTCACCAAATTCAAATGCATTTAAATGTAATTAAAACTAGATGCGTTGCCCAGCGAAATTAAACTAGACACATTATTAAGCTAATTCCACAATCAAAAATACCTTCATCATCTAGATCTAAACGTGCTATTCTTAGTTTTGTCGGGTATCTCTCTAAAACATTGTTTGGTACTGCTACTACCAGTGATGTGAACCTTCTTGTCAAACATATTAATGCTCTTACAAGACATGATATACACTTTGCAAACACCATCCAACAACACTCTACCCATCTCTCCTCATTCATGAAGCTTGTCGACTCTAGATTTAAGAATGCAATTACGAGGGTGTCCAAGCTTATCATGATGCAATTACATTTACAGCTATTGCTATGGAAAACAATGTCAAAACAATCCAGTCTACATTTACTGCTCTTACCGGCCTTTTGATTGATCAAATCCAGTATGCTTACATTATAGAACACCAGTTGGAAGTATTAAAGTTAGGAATCTTAGACTTAGCCAAAAATAAGTTATCACCATTGCTGGTAGCACCTGAAATTTTAGAACAAACAATTCATCACCTGTCCACAGTTTTATCTGATAAATATCCAAATTTTCAACTATTGCACACCACCCCTACATTTTGTTATTCCCATACTAAATTTATCTTTGCCCATACTAAGTCCCATATCTATATCTAAGTTAAATTTCCACTCTCTTCATTGGCTAAACCCCTTCAAATGTATAAAGTTATCTCTTTACCTTGCCAATCAATAGCACCTCACCACATTCTACCCAACTGTTAGACACTTCACTTATTTTGCGTTGTCTGCTGATTCCCAACACCATATCAATATTGATAGCTCAATGCTTGTCTCATGTACAGATGATGAATTTCATTTGCTATGTCCAGTTAGGCTTTCTCTCAATTCCATTACTAAATAAACAGCAAGTTAAGGCACTATGTAACTTCCGCTATGTGACCAGATCTCAACCACCTACACTCATCTCTGTTGGTTCTTCAAATGTTTTTGTCTACAGAGTTCCATTCCTGACCCTTACTTGTCCTGGCACTGACCGTATGATTCCTGGTTGTCAATTTTATCTTACTGCAACTTCCTGCTATTGCTCTCTCTCAACTGAAGATGTATTTTACCCAGCCTCCTTCAGTTCTTGTCGAAATTCCACCTCTCATGATCACATCACCAATCACCATCCTGTCAATATAGCCTTACTACAGCATTTCTTTGATGACTCTGCCCTCTCCAGTAAAGCTGGGGATACCAATTTTAGGAAATCAATTAATTTCACAATTCCAAAATTGAATATATTGTCCCATGCCATTTCCAATGTTTTGGCTAACGACAGTCAAGCCCACCTCAGTTTAAAACGTGTTACAGAGGGTGCTAAAAAGGGTCAAACAATCTTTCAAACAATTGCTGAGCCACTGCTTGATGGTCAAATCAGTCTTCCTCTAAGTTCCTGGCTTGATACGAATGCTATTCTAGCCTTAAGCACCTCAATTGCATCAGCTGTGTCTATAATGTTGGTTGTTTGGGTGTTTTTCAAAATTCGAACTCTATCTGCAGCACTCATGTTAGTCACTCGCGTTGTCCCAACTAAAGCAGTGCAACCACCAGCTCTTAATTATAAGGATCATGCCACTGCTAGTACTCCACCCACGGACTTTGTCATCACAGATCTTGCTGACTACCATGTCTCAGTTCTTCTCGGTCTTATCACACTTTTAATTGCCTACCTCTTGCTTACACTCATCTTTCAGCGCCGTTCAGGACTTCAAAATGGCCTTGTTTTAGAACTTACTACAGGTCCTGAATGTGTCACTGTACCTATTTTGTCTTTGACCCTATGCCCTGCCTTCTGGGACATCCAGGCCCCATATACAGTAGACAACCTTGTGTTTCAGGATACATTTTTTTCCACTCTGTCAGTTGATTGAACAGACTTTATGGTAGCAAATAAACTTACTAGCACATCCCTTACCGTTCCCTCCAACATTCAAATATCATTCTTTACAGCTCAAAAGCTGCAGCGACTCTTTAAACAGCCATTCACTGCCTATGTCCTGCTAGTTCATAATGGATATTATAAGGTAGTGGACCCAACATCACTTCTACCTCAATTTTAATTGTTGCAATGTGTATTTCTATACTTATTGAATGTACATATTAGATTTGGGCATACAGAATTGTACGTATCATTGTTGTCATGTTCTTAGATGTGATCATATCTTATGATTTAATTACCATTATTTTACCTGATGTAACTTCAAGCTTTTGAGGTCAAAAGCTCCACGACGCCCAGGGATATTGTAACAGTGCTAAAATTGCTATATTTTATTCAACTTTTTTGGTGAAATTCGCCTTCAAATCATAAGTTTTTGGTTAATCATAATGATTTAAGAGCTGTCGGTACATACTAGCGATAGGAAATTGTATAACAACACCTGGCACTTTAGATTTACGCCGCCACAAACAGGTCGGGGGCCGAAACTGTAATTACATGTTGAATAACAACTGGTAGTGGTCAGCGCGTGTAAGTGTAATGAACTTCTAGGCAGTAGTGTATTTCTCGGGTGCAAGCACAGGGCCACGGATAGCCATACTATACTGACTGTACTGATTACATTAAAAAAATGTAATCAGTACAGTCAGTATAGTATGGCTATCCGTGGCCCTGTGGGTGCAAGCGAAGTTTAAAATTCCCTCTATGAGCTGTACCTGCCTTCAAGGGCTGATCTCCAATTTTGATAAATACAATATCCATGGCACGTTTCTTTAATTTAAATGAAATATACGGGATTTCCAACAGTCTGTGATATCCAAAGTTAAGAGTTACCCGCTCCTGTAAACAAGACTTGGTTCCGTGTGTATAAAAGTTCCGGTGGAACTTTTACTACCAATGTGTGTTCCTTTGGGGGTGCATAACGCTACACGTTTTGGTTCCTGTCACACTGAAATTGGTTCCGGTCATACAGAAACTTTCACACACATATGTTTTACTTTGTGAAACTGTCAAGTGTCTAAATGAGGGATTTTTTATGGGGCTATGCTTTGTTATTGGGGGTGTGGGGTGTGGATAGAAAGGAATCATGTATTATAACCATGGAAGACATACTTTCAATATATTTGTTAAGGTCAGAACAAATGCTCAATATGTGAAAATTCCTATTTAACATTTAAATTGTTTTTTAAAACCAACAAATTCTGTAAACAAACGGTTTAAAAAAAATTATATCTCTGATTTTCATGTTGCACATCAACAATATACAGGAACATTGCTCATAAACACGCCAAAACATTTGTTCCTGTCATCTGGAACTTTTCACTGCGTGGTCGGAACATTTTCACTGCAATGTTATGTATTTAATCCTGGTATTTTTCCAACCCATGCTTGCTGTAAATGGCGACAATGCTTGTCGTAAGAGGCGACTGACGGGATCGGGTGGTCAGGCTCGCTGACTTGGTTGATGCATGTCAACGTATCCCAGTTGCGTGGATCCATGCTCATGATGTCAATCACTGGATAGTATTTCCGGGCATGATTATTTACAAACCGCCGTCACATACCTGGAATATTGCTGAGTGCGGCGTTAAACAACAAACAAACACATATAGTATTTCGCAACCTCGTCTTGGGATATCTGGGTACCCCTACTCGTATAATATATATATATATATATACACACACACACACACACACACACACACACACACACACACACACACAAAAAAAAAAATGAGGTAAATGTTCACTCGGTGTACATGTAATATATAATAAAATAATAAAGTCCACGTTAGTCCATCTTCTTTATATGAGTTTCAGACATAGTACTTTTGCTGTCTCATGACAGCTCTTCAGTCATGTATTTCTGAAACTGATATAAAGTAGATGATGGACTAACGTGGACTTTATTATTATTATTATTATTATTATTATTATTATTATTATATATATATATATAGTAATAATTAAATAAGTGGAGTAAGATTGAACACAGTTTTAATAGGCTAGCGCTTTAAACTCGTACGAGTCTCATCAGGCCATAACTGAATACGAGTGTGTGTGTGTGTGTGTGTGTGTGTGTGTGTGTGTATATATATATATATAAATGGCGGGTTGGTTTATATGGAGGATTTTACAGTTTCAAAATGACATTACAGAATGTACAGGATGTATTTTGTACAGTTAAAATGTTCTTTGGATTTAAACAAAGCGCTACACAAGGACAAATGTTTACCTCTCCAAATACATGTAGACACAAGATTAATGCTTTCCTCGGGAATAGTCAAGTAAACTGACAGTATTAATCGGTCAGGTGCTCTTTTGCCCCGCTTATCCTTTCATGGCTGAGGTTTGGCTCCGGTTGTACTCGTTAGCCCCGTCAAATAGCGTGGGAATCGTTGCTGCAGAACAGGACTGAAGTCAGTTGAAATGTGTGCTGATACAATCCAAGCTACACATCATTAGAGTGAACAAACACAGGTACCCCTCTTGTCTTTCTAGTTTATTTCTTCTGTTCGCACAAAACGATATTGATTTCAGTCTACTTTCAAAAACAATAATTGTTTATTCATATACTGGTATAATTGTATTTAATGTTGTTTAACAGAAAAATGTCAATATTTGGCATCAAACCACAATGACGAAATAAACAAAATATACTCAAAAAGTATGTATTTATTCATGGTGTAACAAATCAGTATGACGGCGCGGAGTAAATAACCGAGTCTGGACCAGATAATCCAGTGTTTGATATCATGAGCATCTATCAACGCAGTTGGGATACGATGACATGCATCAACCAAGTCAGTGAGCCTGACCACCCAATCACACAACCGGGCAGAAAATCTATTCAACAAACCTATTTTAGATCACTCGTGACAGGTCATACAAGCATTGCGTCGTCGTGCAATTACACAGACCGTTTATGTATACTTCGGGTGTTATGATGTGTTGTTAATGGTTTAAACCTAACTTATAAAAAGCTTGAAACGAGATGTAATTGGACATTTTTAAAACTTGAATTTGAAAGCTCAAGAAGCGTAGAGTGGGCTATGACTATAGTAAACATACATCCTGGTCTCAGATTGCATTTCGCAATGTGATGACCTAAGTGAGTGGAACTCTTGTCTTGACCCCAGCAGTGACAATTCACGGGATGTAATTAGTGTTTGAATGACATTGTTTATATACTTGTTACAAGTGCTGCTCAATAAACAGTGATGTTGAATACATAGTTGTTTGTTTTCAGCGTATGTCTAAGTTGGTATTTCTGCTATATCCAAAATGTCTTATTGTTGAATATATAATTGCGATGTTTAATAATGCGAGCAAAGATCACTCGCATTTTTCGCATCTAATTCACGCTCGCGTTAATTTCAAGATTTACAGCATGCCACTTGCAGTAAGATCCATATACATAAGACATGCAATAATCAATATTGACATATTGAGCACGCGCAAAACGCACACACACACTTACACCTCGCCATTGGGTGCGAGTGTGCGTGCAGGCGTATGTTTGGAGAGAGGAGGACTTAAGTTGTGTAGGTCTCATAAATTTACCACTTAGGTGAAACCCACGAGCACGTGTATGGTGCTGACAGACCTAGAAACATAATCAGGGCGAACCACGATTCAAACGCACGATCAAAGGTTTCTGGCGTGCCCAAGGGACGCAACACTGCGCAGCGAATTGCGGCGCTTCAGACGACTGGGCCACCCGTGCCCACTCATACTTTTGGAAATTACTATTGGGAATTATGTAATCAGTAAAACAAGGGATAATATCAATACAAAGTTAGGTCATCAAAATCAACACAAATATCTACACATTTGAGCAAGTTCACAATAGCAATAGCAATTTCGATATGTTTTAAAATATCACTTCGCTTTTAAGTATATTCGACTAATGTGACAGATATTATTTTGAGGAAAGGATTTTCTTGTTTCATATGTTTCGTGACTGAAGTGCTTGCTTTGTGTTCTCCGACAGGTTTTATTATTTCGGTTACTAGCTTATATCGTAAACATTTTAAAACACCGATTAACACAAAATGACCACTATCAAAAGTATCGTGTTTTAAGCTATGTTATGCTTCCTTAATCATGAATAATTTAAAGTTTATCCGGGTCAGGATGAGACTGAATATTCTAATCAGGTATATTTTATAATTAATTTCGGAATAATCAGATTAGCCTGTGCAGTACTATGCGGTTTGAATACCCAAATTAATCGCGGTATAACGAGGTCTCTTCAGCTTCTACTTTGCGGGACCGCATACTTGTTTCGTTAGCCGAGTAATTAATTTTGTGAGGGTTCATGCTGTTCTCGCTCAGATCATTAATCTTTCATGAAGCCTACTTTCTAACGCCAGTGTCTAATTAGAAAACCTTTGACGTCGTCAGATATATCCTTACACGGACACAACACCGAAGGGGCCATTAACGATGATTTTGTGCAGTGAGGGCGCTTTGAACAGTATTCCGGTTATATCACCGCGTATCAGCTTAATGTTTAAAGCCCGAAGTAATGCATGTCTCAAACGCTTCCCATTTTGGTGAAAAAAACAAGAACGGGTATGGTGCTTACAAACCCAGAAAAACAATCGAGGCGAACCGGGATTCGAACCCACAATCATAGGTTGCTGGCGTGCCCAAGGGACGCAACTCTGTACAGACAACTGCGGCGTCTCATACGACTGGGTTGAACCAACAGATAAAATTGATCATATTACTCCAGAGTTTAGTGTTAAATGTATATCCCGAGTGAGGATACGTTCTGGATTAACACATTTTGGTTGATATAAGCACGGCTAATAATCTGTATGCCTTTAACATTGAATCGATACGATTCGTAAATCACGGAATCGTAAATGTTTTTCGAAAGACCGCGTCATTCACAGCACTAAAGTTGTTTTATACAAGGAAAGACTGTGATGATAAGCGAGGCCTCCCTATTTTTTCAAATATTTTTTTACTTTAATTATTTAATTATTGCGAATTTTTATGGTTCACATGCTAATTTTCTAATTAATGTGAAATTGATGTATTCTTCATCGTCGACGTAGTAGGTGTATCCTTACACCCTGGTTTAATGTTAATCGGGGTTTCAAACAAGGATGTTTACTCTCGCCAATTGTTTTTATTAATGATTTGCTTGACAAGCTGAATGAAACCGGTATTGGTATTTGTGTTAATGATATTACTATTGCAGCCTTAACGTATGCTGATGATCTTATTTAACTTTTACTTTATTTTGTGAGCGTTGCAGAACAACAGCTGTTTTTAATATTGGAAACTCTGTTTAAGATATTGATGTAGCTTGTTATTGTGGGGACCGTTTTGCCTTGTCTGGGCTAGGTCCCGTTTGCTACGTCACAATGACCAAGATAGTTGGGGAATTAACTTGGTAGAGTAATTACTCAGCTATCACCTTAAAACAGGACCCGTGAAGATTCCGGGATAGAATAGGTCTTCAGCAACCCATGCTTGCCGTAAAAGGTGACTCTGCTTGTCGTAAAAGGCGACTAACGGGATCGGGTGGTCAGGCTCGCTGACTTGGTTGATGCATGCCATCGATCCCAATTGCGTGGATCGATGCTCATGATATCAAACACTGGATTATCTGGTCCAGACTCGATTATTTACTCCGCGCCGTCATACTGATTTGTTACACCATGAATAAATACATACTTTTTGAGTATATTTTGTTTATTTCGTCATTGTGGTTTGATGCCAAATATTGACAGTTTTCTGTTATACAACATTAAATACAATTATACCAGTATATGAATAAACAATTATTGTTTTTGAAAGTAGACTGAAATCAATATCGTTTTGTGCGAACAGAAGAAATAAAGTGTTTGTTCACTCTAATGATGTGTAGCTTGGATTGTATCAGCACACATTTCAACTGACTTCAGTCCAGACTCGATTATTTACAGACCGCCGTCATATAGCTGAGTGCGGCGTTAAACAACAAACCAACCAACCAACCTTAAAACAGAGAGAAGGCTGCTGGGTCCCTCGAAGTCTATATTGCATTACAAGGTCAATGACTTATCACATTAAATATGACATTAGGAATCATACATGAATTGATATACTACTTCAGGATTTCTTGCTGTGTACATTGACAACAGAGCAATATTACTTCTAAATAACCAATAGATAATAATAATATTACCATTACTTCAAGTACGATTTCTTAGTCCCTCTTATGTGAAACCGATATCGTGATATGGCTGAATATTACTGAACGTGGTTTGTTTGTTTGTTTGTTGTTTAACGCCACACTCTGCGATATTCCCGATATATGAAAGCGGTCTGTAAATAATCGAGTCTGGACCTGACAATCCAGTGATTGACATCGTGAACATCGATACACGCAAACGGGATCGATGACATGTATCAACCCGATCCCGTTGGTCTCCTCTTAGGACAAGAAAAGGCGCCTTTTACGGCAAGCATGGGTTGCTGAAGACCTATTCTACCCCGGATCTTCACGGGTCAAACGTGGTATGAACCAGATTCCCCCACACACGTATTACATTCTCTGTTTGCACGATCTACAACAATCTACGACAGTTTAAATTAAAAGGTATCCCTCTATTCCCTAGATGTCCATAAGTATCCGTGATAAATGAATGAATGTCTATATTTCCTCCAGATAGATCCGAAGATTCTCAAAATATCAAACTTATGTCATTAAATAATTAAATTATTATAACAAAATAATATATCTATATCTATAATGTCCCGCATATTTTGGCTATAAACTGTGAGAAATATTGGTAATATTACCACACGTTGTTAAGGCTATTTTTAATTTGATATTAATACTTTGAGAATTCTATAATAGTGAAATGCCACGTTATTTCATCAATGTCGTTGTTATCTGCATCAAGAAAGAATGCTGACATATCATGGTCTTCCATCATCTCTATTTTAACATACATTTCAACATCAAGATTATCAATCAGAGTGGAAAAGAATACATCTCTCTCTGAAAGTAAACAGTTTAAGATAACATGATGATAATAATCATTTGCATATGTCCATAAATATCCTTGATATGTCCAAATAAATATAATGAAACTTCGGCACTCTTCCTTTAGGGTAAAAGCTCAGTACTTCCTCTATTTTAATGTCAACACTGATGCATTGAATGTGCCACAGACCGGATGCCTTTAAGTATTATGAATGAATACATCTAGCCATCTTCCCGAGGCAAGAGAGTAACTGACTATTAATGTCCAGTTTCCACCCTTGCCGAACTAGGCTGGTATTACCTAGTACATTTTGGCTGGACAAACGAGTCTATGTCTAGTCCAATCAAAATCGCGCAACGACATCGAAATCCAGTTCGTAAACTGTCATGCAGATTTCGGTCGATTGCAGGATTTGCAAGGCATGTGCACCGTCAACTCGTTGTCAACATATATTTTCCAAATCGATTCCTGTTTTTAATCAAGTTGCTCACGTGATTTGATGCACTTCGAGTTTTATCACAATATAGATCTTGATTATCGAACAGATCGTCTTGACTGGGCGCCGCCATTTTGTTTGAAGCAAATGCAAGTGATACGAAGGGTGGAATCTGATTGGTCCATAGGAGAGGCCTAGAAGGGACTTAACTCGTAATAGTCTTCAGACGTCTAGCTGACACAAGATCTTTATAATTTTCGGAAAATTGTTCTCAAACAACTTTTCTGAGCAAAATTATGATGCATTGTCCATTACAATGTGCTGAAATTTATAAACCAGTATGGGATGGGTCTATAAATAGTTTTTATGCAATTAGCAGGGTCCTTATTTATTTTAAGAAATGCTCAACTTCGAGTAGTTATCAAATTACGAATCAGTAATTATAGCTGTTGAACATACAAAATAAGTGTGTGATTAACCCCACCTTGTTTAAATATATATTGAAAGAAAACATGGGCGGTAAGAATTTATGTCATTATCTTAAATTAGTTTGATAACACAGCAGGAAAGCATAGCTGCACGGATCTTGTTAACCCAGCAGTTTTTAAATACGAGCAGCATGTACATCAAGAGTATTGGTTTGATGCGTGTCTTATCACGCATTACTTCCAGAAAGTCTGCATATTTATCGGGTGACTAGTATGGTTAATGTCATCCCACTTTATGGTAAGGGGAAAATGTATGTAATTATATTGACTTATGATTTCGGCGAGTGCGACTCTTGCTCGGGGTTGTTTGGTAGGGTTTACATCATCCGGTGCCTTGGTGGGGCTTTCAAAAGGCTTTGTGTGTGGGCGACGGTATCAACCCGCTTGAGTAGCTATTACACAATTCAGGAATAGTCAGGAATGAGTGACTTTGCTAGTTAGACGATAAAATTGGAATACTGGTTTAATCATTTTAAGGGATTGTTTGACGATAGATCAGAAGAAAATGGCTCAGATGTTAATGATTTTCATAATTATTTCGAGTCAGTTTTGGAAAATACTGTTGAGAATGATATTACAAGGGATATCTTGGATTCACCAATTTCAGAAGATGAGATAAGAGTAAGCATTCGGCATCTTAAAAATAATAAATCTGCAGGAATAGATAACCTTATCCCGGAGTGTTTCAAATATTCTGAAGATTTATTAACGCCATACCTACTGGTAATTTTAAATTTAATGCTTGAAAAATCTTACTTTCCTAAATGTTGGGATGTTGGTATCATCATACCCCTATTCAAAAATGGTGACCCAAATATGACTGACAATTATCGAGGTATTACACTTCTTAGCATATTTAGTAAAGTTTTCTTGTATATCATCAATAAAAGACTAGTTTTTTGGTTCAACGCTACAGATATAATCAGCGAGGCACAAGCAGGATTTAGGGAAGGATACTCAACCACGGACAATATTTTTATTTTGTATAGTCTCATTCAGCGCTATATATCAAGCAAAGGGGGTAAATTTTACGTTTTATTTGTTGATTTCTCTAAAGCTTTTGATTCTGTGGATAGAAGTAAATTATGGATGTTATTTACCAAGCATGGCCTGAGCAGTAAAACTATTATGTAACATATATAAAAAATGTAAAAGCATGTGTAAGAAAGAATGGTGTAATGTCCACCGCTTTTGACTGCAGCACTGGTGTACGCCAGGGATGTATACTTAGCCCTTTTTTGTTTGTCTTCTTTATTAATGAACTAGCTGCAGCCGTTCATCAGAACTGTACAGATGGTATACAACTTCATCCAGACATTGTCAAACTTTTTCTTCTGTTATTTGCTGATGACATTATCATGTTTTCTAGTACGGTGAAAGGATTGCAGAAACAAATAGCAGAATTAGAAGGTCATTGTGCTAAGTTTAATTTGAAAATTAATACAAATAAGACAAAAATCGTTGTTTTCAAAAAAGGTGGCAAATTATCAAGGTCTGAAAAGTGGTTATTTAAAGGTCAGTGTTTAGAAGTAGTTAGGGGTTATAAATATTTAGGTGTGTATTTTTCCAATACGTTGGCATGGAATAAACATAATTAATAATGCTGCTGTACAGGGAAAGAATATGTTCAGTAGTTTAAAAAATGTTGGGGCTGTAAACTATAAAATATATTTCAAAATATTTGACACGAAAATTAAATCCATTCTTTTATATGGGGCAGAAATTTGGGGATTTACACAAATGGATGCTTTGGAAAAAGTTCATTTATATGCTTGTAAGAAATATTTAGGAGTTAAAATGAATACCACAAACGTGATGGTTTATGGTGAATGTGGACGAGTCCCTTTGTGTATAGAAGCACGTCTGAAAATAATAAAATATTGGATAAGACAACTAAATATGCCCTCATCAAGATTCCCTAAGAAATGTTACAGTGTGATGTGTTTGTATGATAGCAATGGCAAAACAAATTGGGTTACCGACTTAAGGAACCTGCTGAATAATTGTGGTTCTGGTTACATTTTTAAATTAGAACATATTGCTTATCCGAAGTTGTTCATAAATGCTATAACACAAAGATTATAAGATTTATATTTTCAGTCATTGAATGCAATTCTAACGCGTTCACCAAAGTCCCTGTTATATAGCAGTTTCAAGTCATATATCATTGCAGAGCAATGCCTTTTCAGTGTTAGTCTTAGAACATTTAGTGTAGCACTTGCAAGATTCCGATGTTTATCAAACGATCTTTAAATTGAAAAAGGTAGATATCAAAATATTCCGAGAGAAAATAGACTCTGTCCACTATGTGACCTAGGATTAATTGAGGACGAGTATCACTTTTTACTAGTATGCCCGCATTATGATGAACTAAGAAAAGTATATTTACCAAAATATTTCATGTAAACCATTGTACATTTAAGTTTAAACTATTAATGACCATTAGCAACATTGAAACCATAAGAAATCTTTCTATGTACATATATCATGCTTTTATACAAAGAAAATCAAGTTTGGAAATTATATGATTGTACCAATTGCTCCTGTAATCATGATTGTACTATAGGCCTCCTCAGTACGTTGAATAAAGAAATTGAATTGAATTGATATATGCTTATAATGCTTATAACGAACTTCGGTTATAACGAACTAAAATTAGTGGTAAAAATTTACAGGACTTAGTGTTAGTAATTTCGATTGGTCTCCCCCCCCCCCCCCCCCGAATATATCCAATACAGCCCCTGCATGTGACCAATACATTGATGAATTTTCCGAAGAAATACAACTGTAATTGAGAAAGAATATTATCATACGTCGGGGAAATATTATCAAACCTAATTACCTTGAAAGAAGGAAGTTAGGGGGAAAAGTCACATATTTATGATCACGAGAAAATATAATGTTCACTCCTATAACGTCATGTTGAAATTGATAAAAAATATACTCTGATTAGACTACTCTACACATAGAAAAGTACATATGAAAAATGCCATTACATAAATTCATCTCTTTCCTGAAAAGTCAAGTTGATCTTCCGTGTCTCTACTGAGATAGGTTTAATCAGCACAACTGGAAAACACGTGTGATCATCCGATAAGGAAATCATGTCATTGCTATTAACTTCCTTTGTACTCCGATGGTTACACATCCTCACATATCGATAACGGTTTCAAATGGGTGTTGTGACAGGAGAGAGAGCTGTGATTGTTTGTTTCATTCTGGCGCCCCTTCTCTCTGTGTCTCACTGAGCCTCGCACACATAGCCCGTGAACAGTGTGCTGCGTGACCGAGCCGGCGCACAGTTCCCAAATCGTAATAGAATTCAAAATGGCGACGAGAAGCAGACGATAGGGAAGAATCGTCAAAACACTGGCAGTACGGATTGTTCTAATTGCAGCTTTGATGTGATATTCATCTTCTGAAAAGGTTAGCTAGAATTCTTATTAGTTACTTTACACATGTTATACATAAAGCGACCCAAGCTGTATAATAATGCCAGACAAAATATTTTGTTCCCGTTTGACACCGAGAGCACTGTTAGGAAAGAAGTTCCAACCCTGGAGTACTGGGTGAAAGTCGAACACGTCGAATGCTCCTCAACACTCCAGGGTTACATTAGTGATTCTTTTAGCAGAGGAGTCATTAACAATTACATTTTCAGCGTACGAGTTCTGTCGCATACATTTAATCAATCACACATGACAGTTATGATTATCGTTTATAACGTTAATTGTCAAAATTCTTTAAACATCATACTGGCACATACTGTCAATTTATTAATTTATTCGTACTGGATCCGTGTCAAACATATACGCGACTTTCATCACCATTATAGAAATGCTTGTTCCGTGGTACACCAGACGCGGTATCCTGAGCCATGCCTGTCGCCGCTGCGCTTTTGTTTCATTATAACGCGCTTGTTACTCAGCCGCATCCTCTGCCCCTCTCCCTTCGAAAGTCATTTTCATTGCCATGTGAACGTGTTCTTGAATCAATAATATCCGACTTAAATAATCTCTCTTCTCTCCCCTCCCTTCATGTTCTTTCAATGATAACGTTAACAGCAGCAACCATGACCCCTGTGTCTAAATCGTCTAACAAAGGCCGAGCCCGGTTACATTAAAGGACACAGACAATTCATTCTGCAATTTTGAACCAAATGCAATCGAAATAAATCCATTTTGGCACTCGTTTCTTAAATCAGTGTAACGCATTATTGGTACCCCAATGTAATGAATGTTAGAATTTAGCATTGTGTCCCCATCACGCAAATTTCGTTTGGATTTTAGATAAAGCAGTGTTACCTTCATGTAGGTTTACATGATATATCTTCGAATTGCGATATGCTGGAACGAAATGTAAGATGTTTAAAAGGGATGTTCATTTTTCTTTGTCACGTCTGAGCAAGTCAACTAGTCATCATTCAAATGAATTATTCACTTAATCATTATGGAAATCTTAGTGTCACTTGATTACTGCACTGTACCATCTACATGTTATTGTCTGGCCCAGGCTCGACTGTTTACAGATTGCCGTCACATAGCTGGAATAAAGCTGAGTGTGGCGTTAAATAACAAACAAACAATCTACATGTACCCACCAAACGAGCTGAAACAATGGAAAGTGATGAAAAAAATATTTAGTTCAGACATTTTTACATCCTATTTGTTCGTTATTTATTGAAAAATTGGCAGGAAATTAAAGCATGCTTATGGAAGTTAAGTGAGGGAGCAAAATGAAAGTATGCCCAGAAAGAAGTGTTGTTAAATGTGTTTAGGTCTCATGTCTCCAACAGTTTGTAAAAAAGGTAATCGGTGGCCGGGGAGTCTTTGTGTAAATATGAATTGGTTCAGTTTAGATTGGGGGTGACCCGTCATGTTTGAGGTGTACGTTTGTACCGAAATATAAGCAAATGTATTGAGCTTGCAAAGATAAGTTTCTCTAGATACCCACCAGCAGTTGTGAATTATGAGTTGTTGTTTTTTCATTTTTAAAAGTTTAAAATCAAATTATGTTAAGAAAATAAAACCATGTTCTTTGAATGCTTACTATGCTGTACAGTCCATTTTTGTATGTTATTTCGCGAACTTAAGATATTCTCAATTGGAAATAAAATATATGATAAAAGCAACTGTTATGTATAGTTTCCTTTGCTCCTCAGTTTATAATGTATGTGGAACAAAAACAATAGGCTGTATGAAATTAGGTTTATGTTTGTTGTCCGAGGTTGAAGGCTTCGTTGAAGGTTGCGTGTCCAGTGTTGAAGGCCGAGTGTCCAGTGTTGAAGGCCACGTGTCCAGTGTTGAAGGTTATGTGTCCAGTGTTGAAGGTCACGTGTCCAGTGTTGAAGGTCACGTGTCCAGTGTTCAAGGTCACGTGTCCAGTGTTGAAGGCCACGTGTCCAGTGTTGAGGGTTACGTGTCCAGTGTTGAAGGGCACGCGTCCAGTGTTGAAGGTCCAGCGTTGAGGGTTACGTGTCCAGTGTTGAAGGTCACGTGTCCAGCGTTGAGGGTTACGTGTTCAGTGTTGAAGGTCACTTTTCCAGTGTTGAAGGTCACGTGTCCAGTGTTGAAGGTCACTTTTCCAATGTTGAAGGTCACGTGTCCAGTGTTGAGGGTTACGTGTCCAGTGTTGAAGGGCACGTGTCCAGTGTTGAAGGTTACGTGTCTAGTGTTGAAGGTGACTTGTCCAGTGTTGAACGTAACTCTGCATTTTCGATGCATTGATGCATTTATAATACATTGTGGAAATTTGTTTTCAACCCAAGGTTTGATTATGCTTTTGCAGATTTCTTTTCACAAACACCTAGTGTCATCACCGATTTTCAGTGATCCATTCTTATAATTTTCACCGTTATTTTGCCTTTTACGCCCAATGAAATTTGTTTCGTCCGATAACCAATAACTGGTTAGTCTTTGGCGTTGATGTTTTACATGTATGAGATCGGGAAGGGTTTTGTCTTTTTTATTTACCTTATAAAAAATAAATACCATCGTACCATGCAGTTGCATTTAAGATAAGAAATCAAAATATTTTTCAATAAATTGTTTACCTCCTATATAAATGATTACACTATACACTCTTCATAGTTACAATTGCTAATAGATCCAGGCTGAATAGCAGCGAGGGGAAGGAGTGTAGAGCGACTGTCTAGCGACCGGTGTGTTGACACAGATACCTTACATTGTTTCAGTACACCCTGTCTCGCCCGGTATATGGAGGAGAGGCTCAACATGGCCAAGGGTTCACGTCCATTATTTAACTACGTTTACAACAACAACTACTACTACCACATTTCCAACCTCAACCAGCAAGAGCACTAAATTAAATTAGAAAAAAATGTCATAAAATTGTTATTCACTTATTTTGGTAACTCTTAATACCAGTCTTTAAATATATATTTTACGTAGATCGAATCGATTAGCTTCGGAACGAATTTTTAATAAACATTGTTGCTCAAGGTGACCTGTTTTATGAATAGGCAATAGTGGTAGTGTTTTGTTTATCACATCGTGACATAGTTTACCATAGCCGTGGGGAAAATTGAGATACAAAAACCTTTTTATTATTTCACGCCGGATTGAAAATTCACGGCGGTCATGAGATGGGAAACTCTGAACAAAATGTGAACAGCCTTATGACTATTTCCTATGATGATTATTGCTTCAATACACATACTTCATGAATCAGAGACTGCTAATTACTTCCAATCACCCCTATATGTATTTCTAGATGAAGTTGAATACGGAGTTGGAGGAGTCAATATTAGGAAAATACAACAGGTATTCATTCTCGTATTCCTTTGATTTATTCATGAATTCATCCGTTTCAAGTTACTCGTGTCATTAAATGTCATTCAGCAAGTGAAGAACATGTTTATGTGTATGAGTAAACTTGAGAATAGAGGAATACACATGTTTTGGTGAGAAGAGATACTTTTCAAATGATGAAGTTTCTTTAATTCACAACAAGAGGCAAGTTCATATTTCGTGCTTTCTTTAATGATGCAAACATAGTGTTTGTCGTATTTTGCACTAACATTTGTATCATCATGTTTTTTGGTAAGGCATTCTCTGTGATTTGTTTGTGTAAATAAAGAATATAAGGACAGATAACGCATAGAAAAGAACAACATCCCTCATACGACATGTTCATGTATTTGGGCAGAATACAGATGGCGACTTGAGTTTGTTTTTTTGTTTAACGCCGCACTCAGCAATATTCCTGCTATATGACGGCGGTCTGTAAATAATCGAGTCTGGACAAGACAATCCAGTGAGCATCGATCCACGCAACTGGGACACGATGACATGCATCAACCAAGTCAGCGAGCCTGACCCCCCGATCCCGTTAGTCGCCTCTTACGACAAGCATTAGCAAGCATGGAGTAGTCCATTATTCTGTAGGTAGGCTCATTTTACCCCCATTAATTTTTAGTAGTCCTAATGGGAGTGAACACGGTGAAGATTCAGGGTTAGAATTGGTCTTCAGCAACCTATGCTTGTCGAAAGAGTCGACTAGCGGGATCGGGGGGTCAGGCTCCAATTAGGCATATCTTGGTTCATACATGTCATCATATTCCAATTGCCTCGATCGATGCTCATGGTTTCCATCACTGGATTATCAGGTCCAGACTTGGATTATTTTACAGGCCGCCGTGATAAAGCTGGAATATTGATGAGTGTTTTCAAAAATTAGGCGAAGTGGGTTGATACCGGTCAAATTAACATACAAACGTCATTGTTAGATGTTAAGTCAATAATTTCCTATGCTTCGTTGTTTATGGTATGTTTATTTACTGGCGGTTACTGACCATGTCATTTGAAACAGTCCCCTTTTCTCCCGGACATATTTGTTCCGGCTCGCAACAGTTTGACTGTTGCAGTTCTTCTCGCCTCTTGCCTTGATTGACAGGTCCTATGAACTTTGTTTGACCCTACTCTCCATTGATTGGCGGCTACTGATTTTGTGGGAGTGTGAAAAACATTTAATTCTGTACCGATGGCGTCATTTCGAGTACCGCCCCTCGAGGGTTCAGTTGGTATGGGCAACTTAGGTCAACATGAAGAGTATGACGTATATCCGTTTACATGCGCTAACATTGGTCTCCCAAGGGTCAACACGGCTCCATCTGACTCGTCCCGGGTTTTCAAGTGGAACGCAAGCACTATCAGTGGTCAGTCAGACAAGTAAACCTCTACTGTTAGATTTGCTGGTAAATATACTGCAGGTACTGAAAACTTTATAAATATTTTAATCCAAATAAATAATTAGTTAATATATAATTATATCAGAGACTCTGATATTTATATAAACTGTTAGAACAATAGTGGGTATATTTTATTGGATTTTTGTTGTTTTGTTTGGGGGAGGGGTGTTTCAATAGGTTTCGGTGGTACAGGCGTGGCATGGTACATTCAAGGTTAATATAGATAGGATATATTTTCGTTACACATAACTATTAATATAATAGGATACAGACAATTGTTACGCGTCGATTCCCAAATTGAAATACAGTAAACTACGGTTATAACGAACTCAAATGGACCATTAGTTTTAGTTCGTGATAACCGCAGTTCGATATAAGCATATATACAACATCTATACAGCAAATGACCGGGACCAAAAATTAAGTTCGTAATATTCGTCAGTTCGTTATAAGCGTGTTCGTTATAAACGTATTTTACTGTACCCAGAAATTTGTACGTGAAAGAAATTAGTGTGAAACCATCAACATGTGGTATGTAATCATCAGATGTAGTTCAAATTTCACTACGTTTACAAATCAATACAAATTACTGCACAGTAATTACAATGGCAGTACACAAAAACTTTTCACAAAGTGTGTGTCCAACTCATTAGTGTGGCCATTAGACTAACATCTAGTCTCTAAAATGAACATATTTTACAGAAAACAACAGTTGTTAAATTATCTTAATATAATGTAATGAAAAGGAAGCCCAGAGACTATTCCTGAAACTGCAGTAATCTAGACTTGCCAAATATTATAGACTTGCATGGGCTGTATTGGATATATTTGTTTCTGGGTATGTAATCATATGTATATGCGTTTGGAACATGCATGTTTTTATGGTATGCATTATGAAAAGGATTAAAAAAGATGTTACTGATTGAGAAGTGTATTATACATAGTTGACCAGAAGAAGTAGAAAAGATTAGGTTTCCACATAGAAAAATAGACATATTTTGTAATATTATAATATATTACAGGACCCGTGAAGATCCTGGGTAGGATAGGTCTTCAGCAACCCATGCTTGCTGTAAAAGGCGACTATGCTAGTGCAAAGAGGCGACTAACGGGATCGGGTGGTCAGGCTCGCTGACTTGGTTGATGCATGTCATCGTATCCCAATTGCGTGGATCGATGCTCATGATGTCAACTACGGGATTGTCTGGTTCAGACGCGGATTATTTACAGACCGCCGTCACAGAGCTGGAATATTGCTGAGTGCGGCGTTAAACAACAAACAAACAAAAATATCTAACATATTTTTAGATTTGCTCAGTGTATGCAAAACCTCTTGTTTTTGCTACATCTACATATTGTTTGCTTTACTTGTGACATTTTGGCACTGGCAGCATTTTTGCGTTAGCTTTTTATTCCCAATTGTACACTGTATTTTGTTTTGATGGGGTCAAAGGAATATCTAATGATTTAACTTTCAATGTGTCTATCATCACATTCCAAGAAGAGACGTTATAGTTTCAATTGAGTGTTTACAGAAACTCCATATAGGCGTGTCAGTATTTAAAATTTTGTAACATCAATACCTTGTTAGCAATATATTGTGCAGAAATTGAGTTAACGCAGTTGTATATTCAGGGTTACTACCGACAGCCTCGACTTAGTCAAACATAACTGTAACTTGTATGTGGTGTGAAGACGACTGCAATTGTTATTATACTATACTAGCAACATCAGGTAAATAGAAGAAGAGACCCGTGAAGATTCCGGTGTAGAATAGGTCTTCAGCAACCCATGCTTGCCGTAAAAGCTGACTATGCTTGTCGTAAAAGGCGACTAACGGGATCGGGTGGTCAGGCTCGCTGACTTGGTTAATGCATGTCATCGATCCCAATTGCGTGGATTGATGCTCATGATATCAATCACTGGATTGTCTGGTCCATACTCGATTATTTACAGACCGCCGTCATATAGCTGGAATATTGCTGAGTGCGGCGTTAAACAACAAACCAACCAACCAACCAACCAATAGAACAAGAGCATGCAACAGCTGCTTTCATATTACCGGAGTAGATAAAACAGGTAAGCCCTTGACAGGTGATTCCTCATAGCTCAGCGCCCAAGGCAGATGTGTCTACTGGTGATATACCGCCATGCAACATTCGTTGTTATGACATCGAAAAACCACTATTTGGGCGTATCCATTGCGTATAAAAAACGAGTACATCGTATATGTAACGCATGATTAACGTATTAGTAGCGTATCACTGACTTAAACATAACTTATGACAGCGTATAAAAGCGTATTGCCCGCGTGTGTCTGACGTGTTCATCGTATGCCCAGCGTATGAGTAACGTGTTACTAGCGCGCTCAGCGTGGGGGAAAGGTGCCTTAAACGGGCCCCGCGGTAGTATAACTAGTAGTCTACACCCATTCATCAAATTACCACGAAAAGCGAGAGCAGTCTAGATATGTAAAAGGTTCATACGTTCCCATACGCCGAAAATTTTGTGCATGCACAAAAATGTTTTAAAGCCTCGGCGTACTACAACGTATACCAACGTGCTTTTAAAATATACAACTTAAACCTAACTTATCCATAGCGTGTTTCAGCGTAGCCTGCGTTTTGGCAAACATTCTCACACGTCGCCATACGTTACTGCTATACGTTGTAGTGTGACAGGGCCATTACGAGTGACCGACATGTTTTAATATGACACTGTAAAAGAATTAAAAAACAAATTCAAAACTGATAGAAAACAGCTGTACAATTGAGCTGAGGTTAAAGTGTGTCATGTCAAGTGACTTTTGCTTCCAAGTGTTTATTGGATTTAAAATGGTTCGTTGTTCGCCCCGGCTTCTGATACACAAAAGTCGACGTGACCTGCGTTGTGGCGGCAATGTAAATGAATAGCAGTCCGAGCGTTTGTAGATGGAAGTGTGATACTGCAAGCTTAACAGTATCTAACACGTGACAGTGAGTGGTGAATACTGCGCACAACAGCATATACAACAGCATATACAACAATGAGATCATCCCGCTGGTGCCTATCGCCCTCTTGTCTCTGCGAACCTTCAGCACAACTGGCTCTACCAGTATAAATAGGTTAGTAAACTTAGACGCATTTTTTAAAAATCTCCCTCACACCCTCTCCATCTCTCTCCGTGCGAGTGCGCGTAACTGTGTGTATTCCGTCAGCTCGCTACCTAGTGTCAACATGTCAGCTCGCTACCGTAGAAACGTGAAGTGACCAGGTTTCCGGACGCCAATTACCTATAAAATAAAATATGACTAGTACGTGAAAGATAGGGAAATTATCTGGGAGTACAGCGACATTACCTACCTTTTGAGCCATAAACCTACGGGACATATTTTTCTGAAATCTCAGGAAAATACGAGGGTAATCGGTCACCACAGTCTGAATATGATCAACGAATGTGGTGTTCTCGGCCCTCATGTATGGTCAGGTCGCGGCTCTCGGCTACTACATTTTATACTCGAATGTACATTATTTCTCATTTTACTTTAATCAAGGTTTTTAAATTGATGAATTATTTGTGGTATGAGTGACAAATTAACTATCGCTTGCAATTTCGCTTCTTACATTTATAAAGAACAGTAAGAGATTTGTGATTAAATAAGATTATAATAGTTATATTTATCGTTGCTAAATTTATTTATTTTGAAAACAACTGGTGTCTGGCTTGAAGAGCAGTATCATGTTAAACATCAAATGTGTTAAACATATATGTTTTGTTTTTATATAATTGTTACAGTCAATGTGTAAAATGACTGAAATTTTCACTTGTACAATTCACAAAACGCCTAAAAAATTCAATTACTTTTCAAATATGTCTTATTTAGTTTAATATGATAACGAGTTCTTGACATTGTGATGTTTAATTTTTTCACGCTAACAACGCGCTGGTGTGAGGATTAATGTTACATTTTGCATACTCGTATATGCAAGGGGTCGTCATATGGTTCTAAGGAGGAAGTGACAACTTGGAGACGATGGCTTGCTTGCGGGTATATACATGATGATTAGTTAAGTGTGATGCTTTAAAACCTTTTGGAACTTCTCAATATTTTTAAGTCAATTTGTTCCATAAACAGACAGATTTGCCAGTCGTTTTGTAAATTTACTGAAATATTTAGGCATTATATTAATTGCCTAAGTGAATTTTACACACTGACTGATTTCACACATTGACTGTAACATATAAGTTTAGTTACCTGTTCACCAATCGTCTTCATGTAACTGATTTTTCATGAACTAAATATTGCTTTTATCGTGCATTCTCTTCAGCGAGCCCGTTAACCCGATTACATAGCTGTAATAGTATTTTGTTTATCAAAGTGTCACACGCACTTGAGCATATCTTATGTTTATTTCACATGTACATGGTGTCCAGTGCGTTCAACCATTAATTGGCCCCATAAGACAGTAACAGTTGCATAGGTCTTTTAACATGTTAAAAAGTGTTGAAGCTAAAAGGCTTTGAGGTTGGTTATTATCCATAAGAAATACACACTTGTGTTCATCATTAAAATCATAAAATATAGGTTTTGAACAAAAGCTGCTTTAAAAAGATTAAAACGCAAGTTATCATAAAAGTTACTTTTTCTGCCACAATATGTGTTATGTGTATTGCTGGATGCTCCCGGAAAGTGGCTTGAGGGCTTGGCATGTCTGCCGGTTAGATGTGCAAAGGTGAAATACCATATCAACATTGAGCTAAAATACAGCGATGGTCTATGCATAACATTTTTAACGTGTTTGAACAGTGTTACTTCATATTTTTCTTTTATTTTCCCGTTACCATTCCACACAGAGAAGCGACAATTATCTACATTATTAAGTAACAGACAGATTGTATTTGACACAGGCCATGTTGGCCGCTAGTCTCGCATCATATTACAACATGTATGGAGTGGCGAGAATAAATATTTTCTGCTCACACTAGTTGAACGAACTTATATATTTATTATTATCCCCCGCCGCGCGAAAGCGCGAAGCGGGGGATATAGTATTCACGACCGTCCGTACGTCCGTCCGTACGTCCCACCTGTTTGTTGCCGCGATATCTCAAGAACTAAACACTGGATTGTCTTCATGTTTGGAACTATGGTGTATATACAGACACCGCAGACACCAGTCGGTTTTGGTGACCTTGACCCCATTTTCAAGGTCACAGCAGGCAAATCTGCTTTTTGAGTTTGAAAACGGTGTTGCCGCGATATCTCAAGAAGTAATCGCTGGATTGTCTTCATATTTGGAACTATGGTGTATATACAGACACCGCAGACACCAGTCGGTTTTGGTGACCTTGACCCCATTTTCAAGGTCACAGCAGGCAAATCTGCTTTTGGAGTTGGAAAACGGTGTTGCCGCGATATCTCAAGAAGTAATCGCTGGATTGTTTTCATATTTGGAACTATGGTGTATATACAGACACCGCAGACACCAGTCGGTTTTGGTGACCTTGACCCCATTTTCAAGGTCACAGCAGGCAAATCTGCTTTTTGAGTTTGAAAACGGTGTTGCCGCGATATCTCAAGAACTAAACACTGGATTGTTTTCATATTTGGAACTATGGTGTATATACAGACTCCGCAGACACCAGTCGGTTTTGGTGACCTTGACCCCATTTTCAAGGTCACAGCAGGTAAATCTGCTTTTGGAGTTGGAAAACGGTGTTGCCGCGATATCTCAAGAAGTAATCGCTGGATTGTCTTCATATTTGGTACTATGGTGTATATACAGGCGGGGGACATTTCGTCTCTTCTGTGACAAATACTTGTTATAATCATATTTTATAATGTAGCGTGATCTGGTCGTATAATCGACATTTAATTACAAACGAAACTCAACTTCTAAATCATTGTCCTTACAATTCGTGCATAGTCATGCCTCTCGCGGAATCTTATTGCCACCGTGTCTACCAGTCTCAATACAAAACGCAGCAGATGGTTGTCTTCATCTCGTGAGAGCATCTCAATGATTATGATTTTATTATTTATATGGTTTTCGAAACCAAATACTTCTTTAAATTGCTTATATAACATGAAAGTGGACGAATCTCCAAGTTCATGATATCACAATGTAATATACTGATACCGCAAACGTTGTTTTAATTGCGACATAAAGGAAATGTACCTATTCAATAACCCCCTTAACACTATCGACACAACAGTTAGCTCCCCAATCATAACACAACATAAATTCGCAACTGTACTGTGTTTGTTTGTTTGTTGTTTAACGCCGTACTGAGCAATATGGCGGCGGTCTGTTTATAATCGAGTCTGGACCAGACAATTCAGTGGTTGACATCATGAGCATCGATCCACGCAATTGGGATACAATGACATACATCAACCAAGTCAGCGAGCCTGAACTGTACTGTGATAACAAGCTAAATACCCTTCACTCTAAAGGATTTTGTTTACTTTTAGACCATATTTTAATTGTATTTAGGATACGGTTCGGTCTCGCGAATTTAGTGAGGTATTGTTTTGTCAGATCACTCATGTAGGACTTGCTGCAGGAATCAGATGATTTGTCCTTTCGAGTGGTTGAGGGGGGCAGGGGCATGTGACATCTTCTGATGACCAAGTCTGGTATTGTACTTCTTTTTCAGGGGCGTTTGGGTAGCCTAGTGGTTAAAACGTTCGCTCGTCACCCCGAAGACCCGGGTTCGTTTCCCGACAAGGGTACAATGTGTGAAGCCCATTTCTGGTGTGCCCCGCCGTGATATTGCTTAAAGCGGCGTAAAACTATACTCACTCACTCACTAACTACACCTTCTGATGGCAAACAAAGTCACCGTGGCTGCCCCCAGCTACGGATGTTGCGTTCTATGTAAAATACAAAGTCACTCTGCCTGCCCCCAGCTACGTTCATTGTTTTCTGGTCAACACGGAAGCAAATTAGTTAGGCAATCAAAATCCAGACAGGGGACAACACTATACAAATAATTACTTGACGAGGTCAATATGCGAAAACAAGGACCGGAGGACATGAGGTGGCCTAACCAGAACGAGGCCGCAGGCCGAGATCTGCTCAGCCCGCGGAAGGACTCGAGTCGGAGTATTAGAAGTGTACTTTACTCTCTCATTGAGGACGCTAAAACCAGGACACGTTTGTAGTGCGTGTGTCATGGTGAGCCAGTAAGCAGGGAAACATGTTTTTTTGCAGTTTCATACTAATCTGTAAGTAAGAACCTTTTAAGTAAGAAGTATTTAACGTAGAACTTGTTGCGGAAAACGCCGCACCCAATATGCCAGGTATATGACGTCGGTCTGTAAGTAATTGAGTCTGGATCTGACAATCCAGTGATTGACATCTTGAGCATTGATACAACTGGGATACGATGACATGCATCAACCAAGTCAGCGAGCCTGACCACCCGATCACCTCTTACGACAAGTATGGGTTGCTGAAGACCTATGCTATAAGTCAGATCTTACGAAGTGGGATAGTTAAGGGGTATATCCCAGCGCTCTTGATTGTCAAACCTTATTTTGGTGCCCCTCACCTCAGTATGAAATAGTGCTGAAATTAGGCGTAAAACCCAACTTACTCATTGTCTACATGATGTTTTTTCACATATGTTCAGGGGCGATGGGGGATTCCTTGTGGTTAAACCCTTTGCTCCTCACACCGAAAACACGGGTTCGATTCCCTAACATGGGTATAATGTTAGAACCCCCGCCGTGATATTGCTGGAACATTGCTAAAAGCGGCGTCAAACGATACTCACGAGTTCCAAATATGTTTATACAACGAATTATGTATGAATGACATTTGTTTTCATTTGTAGAAGAATATGACGTCCCCGATGGTATGGCGGAGACTTGGTCTTGTCCTCCTGGGTATTGTTGTTGGTCTGACATTGGCCGTCTGGCATGGAGTCTTCGTATCCCCCGTCAATTTCCTGCATTCAGCAGAGCAAGGCAGTCATGCCCCCCTTCGAACTTTTTCGGGCAGATGTGGCGCCAACCTTTCACATACCAAAGAAGAGGAAATTAGGACTTCAACATGCGTGACCAGCTTTGCCAGTTTCAGGGCCAAATATGGGTCCGTAGATCGCCCCAAGATGGAGATTGATCGTGTCGACAGTCATTCCTATCTAACAGCTGACAGTCGAGTGTTAGAAGTCGGAGGATATACTGGTGTAGATGCGGCTAAGCTAATCAAGAAATACAACCCCCATTATTTGGCTCTCGAACCTGTACCCCGTTATTACACTATTTTGGAACAGCGGTATAACAATAATCCCAAATACAAACTTTTCAAATTTGGTCTCGGCAAGGAGAACAAGACCTTACTTCTGAATATAGATAACGATGCCACGTCACTATTTCGGGCGAAACATGCGTCGAACAAAACCAAGGAGGAGGTTGCTTATATTCATGAAATTAAGGGCTTCTTTAAAAGTGTTGATGTGTATACAAACCCCATAGATCTGATCACAATCAACTGTGAGGGGTGTGAATATGAGTTGCTTGAACTGCTGATATCATCCGAAATAGTGACGTATCTGAAAAACATCCAGTTTCAGTTTCACCTTGACCTTCCAGGAATAGCCAATCAGGAGTGTCGTTACTGCCAGATCATGACATTGTTGTCCAGGACACACAGACCTACTTTTCAGTATTCCTACATATGGCAGAGCTGGAGGCTGAAGAATATTTGATTTTATGTTGTTTAAATTTATTTAGGTTGAGTTTTTTAAGTTTTCATTCCTTGGTGCTGATGGATTTAAGGTAATGAATCAGTAATTCTGTGATTGAATGTATGTTAAGTTCGAATATTGAAAACAACACAAGAACACAGAATATTTGCATAACACATTAATGCCATAGTATAACATTTCATTCATTACTGTTTGTTTTGGATATGTATATACACGAATTTCATTAGTTATGTACTTGCATAATTATTTCTGCGCCGTGGGCCTCTTGATTATTAGTGTATATAACTATGCTCACATGTTTTATGGGGCACGCAGGCATGAGGGGCACGATTCTATAAATGTGAGGTTATATTTGTTGGTATTTCCACAAAATAAACAGAAATGAACTGCGTTTGCAATAGTTAGTGTCTTTACTGTAGCTTCAATGTT
Source organism: Haliotis rufescens (assembly GCF_023055435.1). Lineage (NCBI taxonomy): Eukaryota > Metazoa > Mollusca > Gastropoda > Lepetellida > Haliotidae > Haliotis > Haliotis rufescens. The sequence continues at coordinate 22,164,129 of NW_025964372.1, read as the reverse complement.
TCATTGAAAGGCTGAATACTTCCGTCTCTGATATTATATTTTTGAATGACATTAAATGTAGCTTTCGACGTTCAGTATGTATTATGCATCATAGCTATTATGTAACAGGTAACGTGCGTATTTAAGACTGGAATTTGACGAAACTTAGATTTCTCGTTCGCATCAAGTTTTGGTGACCTCCATATCAAGGTCAAGTTCACCAGGGTTCACATGACTTCAAATTCATGGACTTCACGGAAGTTATTAATTCATGAACAGTTAAAATGTTTACAATCAGTTAACACAACTCTACCTAACATTACAATCACCATATGTCATGATTGTGTTTGGGGCACGGTCCAGTCATCATGTTATGTTTAACGCTGCACTATGCGTTATTCCAACTGCATGATGGCGGCCGGTAAATAATCGAATCTGGGCCAGACAGCCAAGTCAGCGAGCCTCATCACCTGAACCCGTTAGTCGCCTCTTACGACAAGCTAAGTCGCCTTTCAAGGCAAGCATGGGTTGCTGAAGACCAGTCATCTAATTCGTTAGCACTTTAATCAGAAATTCACGAAACTTAATGTATATTGATCTTTAATTTGAGAAGATCCTCGATGACTTCCAATGGAGGCCAATATCTGCAGAGACGAACATGACTGGGTGAGTGAGTGAGTGAGTGAGACGGACCGACAGACAGACAGACGGACGGACGGACGGACGCACGCAAGCCGCGTTTGGCAATATGTCACCTCTAGTAATTGTCTAAACATGGAATAATTTTTATTTATTTTCATGTCAAACATTTATCAATGACACAAAAGCACTTCCTTTCGAAAAGTATAACTTAATTTTATGCCAGTCCTTGGCTGAGAATATAGGTCTAGGTATATATTTGGACATGGTTGATGTATGTCATCGTGTCCCAATTGCGTGGATCAAAGCTCATGATATTTAACAACATATTTAACAATACGGATTTCTCATATTTAAAAAAATACTGATTTCTCATATTTACCACACGGATTTCTCATATTGAAGAATACAATACGGATTTCTCATATTTAACAATACGATACGGATTTCTCATATTTAACAACACGGATTTCCCATAATTCACAATAAAATACGGATTTCTCATATTTAACAATACAATACGCCACCAAAATTGATATTTTGACTTGTGGATGTGCCAATCATGATAATACCAACTTTGTCAGATCACAAGATGAGACAAATACATAATATCATGGTTATTTGGCAAGGAAAACAAATTGTCTCTGTGTCTTGTATTGTATTGATGTGTTGATTGAATTATCAAATTATCAAAATGATCACACCGTTTGACTTGATTTAAAAAAACAAACAAGTTCTAGTGATTGTGATCAAAAGCTAAATCCTACATCATAATCATATCATTATTGCACACTGACACAGTTAGCACAACTATCATCTAATATAAATTAACATGATTTATCAATAACACATAACATGGTGTTCGCTTGCACAAACGAAATTATTTTGTTTTTAAAGTTTTAAAGCGGAAGGTCCGAGGCTCGATCCGCGGCCGCGTCATATCAAAAGACGTGCTACTTCTAGTTACCCTGCCTGGCGCTCGGCATTGAGGGGCTAAAACGAAGACTGGTCCGGGAGACACTGGAAAATGGATTTCCTTGATTGTACCCCTGTGGGAAATCGAACCCGGGTCTTCGGCGTAACGAGCGAACGCTTTACCCACTAGGCTACCCGACCGGGGCGCGCGCGCACGCACGCACGCACGCACGCACGCACACACGAAAAAGTAAAAATCATTTTGGTAAAATATTCTTTATAAAATTGCAGATCAAACTTTATTTCACTTTACAGGGCGCGCAATATTGCGACAAACTGGGACTATTTGGCTATTCCTATTTATCGTTAGTATTCAACAGCTCACATCCTTATCATTGACAAAATATTCCGCTGTCATCTGGTCTCTTTACTCTACTTTTCACTTTTCCACACCATCTAAGTAATAATTCAGTAGATATGATACCCCCACGCTATCTAATCTGTCAACATTTACAATTAAAATAACCACTGTTCACAATCAAAGCCAAAGTAGAGATCTAAAATTTTATTGGAATGTATTTGAGTGCATTACAATATATGTCATAACGAAACTCAAGCAAATTCTGAATTTTTTAAAGAATATAATTGTTTAATACGTTACAGTAAGATAAATAAAATCGACATATTAAATTTAGTTAAGTTCTGACATCTATCCAGATGTCGTCAAAGGTAGGGCTCCAAGGAGCACTCGATTACTCGGAGCCGGTCGGTTTCAGCAAAACTGGAGTCCCCAATTGACTACAAAAGTAACGTTCTCGCTAAGGGGAGGTAACTCTAATTCACGAACTAAATCCACACGTTGTATATAACAAGAAAACATTGATGCAGAGCATCAAAGTTCCCCGCCATATGTGATGCCTCACAAACGCATAATTATGATGTTACTGAAAGGCATGATGGAGCATAATTATATTAACCACAAATAACACAACGCTGTTGTGGAAAAAAATATTATTTATTTTGAGTATTGGGCAATACAGTTGATACATTTGCATAGGGTAGGTCTATTTAAAAATAGTTTCTTGTTTAACGCCGCACTCAGCATTATTCCAGCCATATGACGGAGGTCTGTAAATAATCCAGTCTGGACCAGATCATCCAGTGATTGACACCAAGAGCATCGAACTACGCAATTGGAATATGATGTTATGCATCGACCAAATCGGCGAGCCTGACTACCCAATCCTGTTCGTCGCCTCTTACGGCAAGCATAGGTTGCTGAAGACCTATTCTTACCTGGGTCTTTATTTAAAAAGTAGATCGAAGGAAATGGAAGCAATTTCTGGCACAAATGTAAACATGTGGAAATAGTATCAAAACTTACTCAAAAAATAGATCACATTCTTTTTACACTTAGCATTTGGTTATAATAATGTAAATGAAAATACTAAGGGCTCCATATGGCAAAAAAAGTCATACTAGATAAGGTCTTTTTGTCACAACCACAGATGCACATACTCAAAATATTATCACGTAGTTGGAGAACATTTCAATACCGGGGCTAATCAATAACGGAGATTCCTCGTCTCTTGTTTTACGTTTTTTGGTCAGTTTTTTTGTGTATTTCTTTCTTTCAAAGAATAGTAATTGTGATCATGATGAGTTGAGTTACTTGTTTTTTTTCTATATACTGTTTTTTATCCAGTGTCAGTAACTGTTGTGGAATGTGGTTTACTTGTAACAATGACTGGTTTGAGTTCATATGATGATGATTGATTGGTTTGTCGTTTAACGCCGCACTCAGCAATATCCCAGCTATATGACGGCGGTCTGTAAATAATCGAGTCTGGACCAGACAATCCAGTGCCTAATATCATGAGCATCGATCCAAGCAATTGGGATCGACGCCTCTTACGACAAGCATAGTAGCCTGATATATATATACTGTTAAGATGTCACATGACAATTCATCCATACTACTAAACAGAAGTAAAACAGCTTGTCCATTCGGATCAATCTGACCAAGACCATTCCGCTGATGACAGCAAATAATGCATACGAATCGAAATCCGTAAAAATTGCAATGGAGACATCATTAAAAGTTACCAAAAGTGACGGGGATATCAATATTGCTTTTTGAAATGATTCTATGAAATTTGTTTTCCCTACTGTTTCAATATTTGGAGCACCTGTGACGGAGCCATAAAACTGATCTGTTATGTAGACAATCTCGCTTGAGGCAGTGGCTGCTGGGGACTGATTATGACCTAAATACACCTCATAGCCTTCGGTGTTAACTTTGTGGCTGTAGAGAGCTGTGCCTTCATCCCACAGATTATCGAGGTCAGTGGAACACGGTACAGACGCAAATAGATTTGAGCTATGGGACACAAAATATATGAATGACCAGAGCTACCTACGGCTGTACATTGAATTCCGTTAAACGGTTGAAAAATACTAGAGCCTTGATGCAAATTCGCTGACACACTACTCCGATTTTGCTTTGACTTTGCTACCAAACGTTTCACATGTGGTTATGTGCGGTGCACTGATTAAAAAACACACACGGGGGACTGGGTTAATTCAGAATACGGAATATAACTATTCCAAATATTTCCAGTGAACATGAGCATCCAAACAATCAAAAATGTGGTACGTAGAATATGGAATTCAGCCATATTACATTTAAATTGAGATGTCGTCGTTGTTCAGGAATAAGCATATTCAGAACATAATTTTTATTATGCTGTTATTTACGATCTCCGGAGCACAGTTCTTCTTTTGTATACACCGTGAAAATCAGAAAATTAGTCCTTGAGGAAAAAAGGACATCGGATTACACATGAATGGTTTAATAATGTCAGCTAATGACCAGAAACGGTCAGATGCATCAATTAACTACATAAAGACGATTTTGAAGTATCTCTTATTGCTGGAAAAGAATAGCATCAACATTCGACGCACATGATTTGTATGTTTTGTTTCCGTAAATGCGTGGCTTGAAATTTCAAATAAACCAACATGTCGACATACATGCCACAAATTTAACGTTTCCCGTATACTTCCCCGCCTTAAGGGCGGGGAAGAATGAAAGGAAGACATCTCTTTAATTTAGACAAACAACCTACGCTACAAGTGAGAGCTGGTGAAATCTGTAATTTCATTGAATGGTTTTAAGATATTTTAATGTACGTCAGTGTCATTGCCTTGTTCGATGTATATAAAGGTCAACATGACCAAGACAGTTACGATAGTGGATACCTGTGTTTTTTATGTTTGATTTAAGTTAAGTTATAGATTATTTGCTGCAAATGAACGCTAATGCCCTATGGACAACTATACAATCACAACACCGGCATCCTTAAGAACCCTGTACCCACTCGATCATCTTACAAACCAAAACAAAAGTCGCATTAAGCATAGTACTGTGTGTAATGGTTTGACCTACTTTCTAAGATACCCTTATTTCTCTCGACCACACACAACCCTATGTTGATTTTGTATATCTGGTTACAACTGAATTATATATATCAGGGTTGTTAAAAATGATACCTTGCGACATTTGTTTAAAAAAAGTTGTATTTTGGTCGTACTTTGATATATATCGAAGGTCCATTACTGCATGTTTGTTTGAACTGACCTTGAAAGGGATTTCAGCAAGCACCCGTAAAATGGTTTCCAGGTAGCTAGTTACACCGTAGTTATCTTTTCCTGTCGATATTGAGAGCTCTTTGAAAAAATCACTGCGATTGGTGTAAAATGCCCGCCGTATTTCAGTTTTGAATTAGACCACCCAGTCCACATCCAGTTAATATACATTTAGACGAGCCTCGTTTGGGATCCAGCACATGCGGCAAAGACAGGCGAGCGGACGAGAGAAATATTATCTGCTTTCAAAACATTTGGTTAGTTCATTTTTATCACATTTCAGTATATAAATTTACATAACATATCAAGGTCCAACTGGATATATGCAAAGCTTTATTTACTGACTTTTGCGAAGAAATATGACAAGTGTAAATGTTGAGTCGAATGTGGGTTATACCATTGTGACAAGGCGTAGGTGACGAAGGTTTAGATAGGGGCGATAACTCTCATTTGTTTACATAATTGTATAAATCAAAGTTATTTGCTGGGCGAAAATAGGCCTCCTTGACAGTCTCTGTGGCCCGTGCTGAGCCTAAATCCAATACACGAATCGATATAGTCGTAATCGTGACTTGTCTATGGTAAACTAATGTTGTTCTCAAACACTTTTCTAACTCAAAACAACAAATATAGCCCCATTTCAATTTGCCATGTTAACAGTGGATAATCTGAACATCAGTAGTGTTAACATATATATATTGATGGTTTTCAGTACATTAATTATACTTCAGGAAGTGTTAAACATTTGTTGTGAAATAGCATTTGGTAGATCTATCTATCTTATATCAACAACAACTGCTGAAAAACACTTAAAGTAGACAGGATAATGTTAAAATCATAATACACACACAAAAAAGGACCGATATCTTGAAATGCTTTTTATCTCAATTCTCTACAAACCCTTTCTCGCAAAGACCAAAGTGACATGTTTTTACCTACCACTTTGTTGAATCATATTTTATATTGTTCTCATAAATAGTAGAGCCAAAACTCCCAATATGAAAAACATAAGTAAAATTCAAGTTATTCCCATTTTTTAAATGAATTTGAAGTTCAAACTGTTTTCAAATCGTTTATATTGTAATGGTTTCACTTTGTCAGCCAGAATGCCTCCAACGTTGAGGGAGAAACAGAACCTTGATTACCTGAGACTCAACACTGGGCCGTCATTTAGGCTGCCGAACCCATGTACACCAAAGGAGAAAGGCTGGAGAAGTTCTCAGCTTTTTGATGTAAAGATTGTCGATTCTAAAACTGATGCAGATGGAACTGATTTGGTAAAGGTCCACTACATTGGGTTTTCCACAAAGTATGACCAGTGGGTGAAGGCATCTGCCACTGTAACAAGGTCATCCCTTATCAGCAGTGACCCAAAAGATGTTTTTCTTTTTAATGTCTTGTCCTTGGTGAAGGACAATCTCACTGTTTCCAGAGGGGTGGATTCAAAGGTTGTTATACGGTTTCCAATAGCATCTCCAGATGTGACCACCCCACTCACTGATATTGCCCGAAATGTTTCACCAAAGTCCAGTTATGTAAGACATGAGTTCAGGTTCAATGATGTCCATGGACCAGACATCTTATTTGGAAACGATTGGTGGTACAGAATTGTTAACAAAGCAAATGATTTTGCTTATGTCAATAGGGAAACAGTTTTGTTTGGTTACTATGAGCGAAAGATGCGTGAAGAGTACACCCTGAACAATGAGCTCAAGCTTGCTCATAGAGGTTTTATGTTTTTCCTCAGATTTGTCAAGGAAAAGGGTAACAGAAATGATCTGTGTCTCTTACGGTGCATACTGAACAACTGAATGAACATGTGTCGATTTCCCTGCCCTGAAGCTGGTTGTGAATCCTAACTCAAGAAAGCATTTTTATCTACTCGCTTACATTTCACAACAGCTCGTTGAAATCTGCCCACATTTAACAAAATACATGTTTTGGACATTAACTTACTTGAGACAGATTTTAGGAACAAACATTTGATAATGTTGTAAAATAAGTTTGAAATCTTGAATTGCTATAATTTGCCTTTGAAGGAAGATTGTTTTTACTGCACAGTGTTTCAAGAAATCTTTGAATGTATCTGTATTATATAGCTTAGGTATGAATTGGCCACCCATTGTGTCTCTGTTCTATTGTGTTACATACTGCTCAATCATGCCACTTAACAACATGACTAGGAGATCAGGAATGACTGGCATATCAGATGTATTTAATGTAAGTGTATCAAAACTGACACTTTTTCAAGAATTTAAGAGATTAACACCGGTGAAAAACACATTTTCACCAGATATATGCAATGAAATAATAACTTTTGTTTGCAGACAAAATAAGATTGACTGCAGTACTCTTCACTATGGCAAAATGTCATCTACAATGGCTTCATATTTGAAAAAGCTTGTTTCAAAACATGATACAACCAGACGGAAGGGTGGGAAGCAGTATAAGACTCTGTTGGGGGCATGGGAGAAGGAACAATATTCCTTCAAAGTATTTGTGTCTGAACACAACATAAAAACATTAAAATCAAAATTGTTAAAAAGCATGTCTTATCTTCACAAGTACAAATCTTCTGTTAGGAAGGCCAAATCCTTACTTTTACAAAATGTAAATCTAAGGAAAAAGGTTCAATTGCTATCCACAAAATTGTTAAATGTACAACAAGGAAACTTGCTTTCAAGTGTGTCCAATAGACGCTCATTGAAATTGCATTTTCCTAATGGGGAGGTGTCCAGGTCCCAACAGTATAAAAGGAAACATATGATTGTGAGAGACTGTAAACAATCTTTAGCATTTTTAGACAGATATGAGCTTGAACCTATTTCAGTACAAACTCTGGACAGTGAAGGAAGGCAAATCCAGATATCTATGAAGGAGAACATGGTCAAAGAAACCGTTCCTCCTGAGGTGGAATTGAACAAAGTTGTTTATGTGAAAGATTCAGAAGGTATTTCAAACAAGGCTTACCATGAACTATCAATGATAGTGCCTACCCTTCCAAGATCACACAAGGTTCTTAAAAAAATCAAGGAATGCAACGAAAATGTTTTACTTCATGACACACCATATCCAAGCTTTGGGGTTCAGCAGTCTTTGAAAGAAAGACTCATTAGCTGTGTTTCACAAATTCTTGAAATGAAACATGACACCACAAACATTTTACAAACAAAACTTATTCGTGTGAAACTTACAGGTGATGGAACACAGTTTGGGAGAAGGAGAACTTTTATCAATTTTGGGTTCACAATACTAGATGATATGCTGTGTACTTCAGTAAAGGGAAACCATCTGTTAGCAGTATTTTCTGCCAAGGAAACTTATGATTGTGTTTCAACTGCTCTTTCTCAAATTATTGAAGAAGCTAAGGACTTAGAATATATTCATCTTGATGGTGTATGCTTTCAAATCAAGTTTTATCTGGGAGGGGATTTGAAATTTCTCAATATGATCTCTGGAATTGCGTCCTGTTCATGTAAACACAGTTGTCTGTGGTGTAAATGTTCGGCTTCAGACAGACACGATACTACCTTGCAGTGGTCAGTGACTGATGTCAACCATGGGGCTAGAACAATAGAGGAGATCACTGAGTTGGCCAGAAAGAAATCACAAAATTTGAACTGTGTCCACACTCCCCTCTTTGATTTTATACCTCTCTGGAGGAGAGTACCTGACATGTTACACCTGTATCTTCGTATTTCTGATCAACTGGTGAAGCATTTGATATCAGAACTCCGGTTAATGGACAACATTGCCAGATGCACCAGTATTTACATCAGAGGCAAGTGCTCTAATGTATCAAAATTTGAAAATTTTGTTAAAGGATTGGGAGTTGATTTTCAATTCAGAAATGATAGGGAGTCTGGTAGGTTCACGTTTAGAGATTTTACTGGTCCTGAGCACAGGAAAATTGCAGATAACATAGTCTTTGCTGATTTCATTCCCCAACATTCCAAATTACAGTCGATATCTCTGTTGTGGAGTGAACTGAAACATATTTATCATCAGCTTCAAGAAGAAAGCTTTGAGGAGAGTGAAGTTTTAGCTCTTGATGAGAGATGTAAAAGGTGGGTGGCCACTTTTGGACTTGTTTACCAAAGCAAAGATGTGACGCCTTATATGCATATTTTGGCATACCACATCACAGATATGCTTAAGATACATGGTAATTTGGTGACATTCAGCCAACAAGGATTTGAAAAGTTAAATGACAATACAACTAAATGGTATTTTCGCTCTACTTCTCATAAGGGCAGGGAAGCTCTCAAACAAATCGGGCGGTCGGGTAGCCTAGTGGTTAAAGCGTTCGCTCGTCACGCCGAAGACCCGGGTTTGATTCCCGACATGGGTACAATGTGTGAAGCCCATTTCTGGTGTCCCCCGCCGTGATATTGCTGGAATATTGCTAAAAGCGGCGTAAAACCATACTCACTCACTCACTCAAACAAATCATTCTGAAACAGAATAGGCTTGAATCCCTTGAATGTTGTAAAAGAGTTGTACTGAAAGCAAAATGCTCAGTGTGTGACAAGTGTGGTCACAATAAACGGTCATGTGGCCTGAGTGACTGAGACATAATGTAGTGGGCCATTTGTAGGAGTATATCACTACAACAGGAACTGTTTAATGCAGTATGACAGCTTAGCACTAGTGCTTCCTTGAGTGTAGATGCACTTCCTCTTCTGTCTTGTTGAGGACATACTTTGTTAAAAAAAGAATGTTATATACATTTGTGATACTTTGTCATTGTTCATCTTGAAACAAGATGAGTGATAATATTTCTGATAGGTTTTATTGGTGCAACAAGTGTAGGTACACTTTGTGATTTATTTGACCAAACCTTAGTTTATCATATCTGATAAACCTTGTTCAGGGAACTAGTTTCAGTTTAAATATGTTTCAACAAGTTTTGCAACTGAGCTCCATATGTTTTGTTAAACCGATTTCACTTTTTTTAAAAACACATTTTACTTATGGGCAAAGACTGTTTGTATCATTGTTTTGCCAGATTTGGAAAGCCCTATTATTTTGTGTGTAACGCTTTGAAGGCATCATTCTGTGTCAAGGTTATTTGTAAAGCCTATTAATGATTATGACGTGCTTAAACCTTGATAGGGTGAACGAGTTGTAGTTCTTCAGACATGTTTTGGTATCGATTAATAGCCAAATATGGACGTCTTAGCAAGGTTGTATGCACGCCAAGCTTATGTCTGTACCAGAAGATAATGTAATTTTAAAGAGACAACTCCTCAGTTCAGATGTTTCACATTCTCATGGCACTTACAAGAAGGAATATATTTTGGGAATCATTTTGCTTTTAGTTGTATCAAAATTTACCCCAAAACGTAAACTTTGAGGTGTTAGTAAAACAGCTTTTTCAAATCCAGATTTGTTTGCACCTGCTGGATGAATAACTTCTGCTGTAGTTGTATGAATCAGAAGGAAATGTTATGTTGAAGTAGCCACTGACATTACACTCAGTCTATCAAACTGTTATTGATTTTATCATTGAACCTATGAGGAAGTGTTTGAGAAATAATTAGCTTGAAAGATGTATAGCCTAAATGACTAAAGATAAGGTCTTTATATGAAAAGGCATAGGGATATCAACCGGAATCAATACATTTTGCATCAACTCCATGTATGGTGGCATTCTTTTCACTGAAATAAATGTTTACCTTACATAATAGATAAAAACTTGTCTCTTTTTTACCTCACTATGGTACAGTAGACACCCACCCACCCGCTCACTCTCACTCACTCACTCACACAGCCACTCAGCCACACACACACACACCGCTGAAGATAACATTGTCTTCAAGACATAAACCTTACAACCCCCAGTGACCAAATGGAACACCCCACTTCACACGAGACTGTTTCAGGTGACATGTTTTCACTTGTCGTGATAGATTAAACAGGATGGATAACTAGTACACCAGCGTTGTATGGAGCGATCTCGGTGTTATCAGCCGATTAAGGTCTTTATATCCCCAAACACACAGCGGTAACTCTGACATTTTAGGCAGACATGCAGCTCTAGGTCTGTACACCAATCACTCTACTGCTTGTTGTATTCCCGAGGTGAGTCGGTCCGAGGGGCTTAATGTTTGGTTAGTTTGATTGAACGCAGCTTTGAACATTTATTATAACATCAGTGTATGAAATAGTTGCCAAAGTTAACTGGCTAAGAGGGCTTGTTAACATAACATGTTGCAAGCCCTTATAATATTTTACAAGCCCTACTTGATATATTTTGGTCAACCTAAATGTATTTTGTCTGAAACCATTACGTTGAAGTTGTCTGGGTTTTGTGGTGGTTCTTAGACTCGCACACGCATCGCATCATCTTCACGAGGCAAGAGAGTTAACTGACTTTAAAAGTCCAGTTTCCACCCTTGCCGATCTAGGCTGGAATTACTGGGCTCGATCGTAGCGCCACCAGTGGCTATTACCAGTTATGTCCCTTCTAAGCCTCTCCTATGGACCAATTAGATTCCACCTCTCGCATCACTTGCGTTTGCTTAACACAAAATGGTGGCGCCGAGTCAGGACGATCTGATCGATAATCAAGATCTATATTGTGATAAAACGGGACTTACATCGCGAAATGCATCAAATCACGTGAGCACCATGATTAAAAACATGAAAAGATGTGGAAAATATCTGCTGACAACGAGTTGGCGCTGCACATGCTTTGCAAATCCTGCAATCAACCGAAATCTGCACGACAGTTTACGAACCGGATTTCGATATCGGTGCGCGATTTTGATTGGACTATGCATAGACTCGTAAGTCCAGCCAAAATGTAACTCCATAATACCAGCTAGCCTAGTTCGGCAAGAGTGGAAACTGGACTTTTATAGTCAGTTAACTCTCTTGCCTCGGGAAGATGGCATCGCACGTACATGTATATCAGTCATAATCGGGGTACATGCCAATGACTTCCCAACAATTTGCAAAGTTAATCAAACTCACACCTTGACTAAAACAAATAAATAATAGCTTGGGTAATGGTATGTAAACAGTGAATTATTTATCACACATCGTCTGTAGAATTTGTATAAGGTCGGTGTTCAGCTACTATATACAGCACTGGGAGTTATCAGGTGGTCATGGATATTTAAATTTGAAATCACAACAGAACGGCCAGACTCACTTGCTAAATGATTTCAGTAAAGAGACCAGTGCGTCGGCAAAACATGACGTAATGCAGCTCCAGACCAAACAACAAGATATTATATTATAAGCATTTTCTAGAGAAATGGGTGGTAGGATAGTATGTTTGTGTGTTTGTTTGTTGAATAAGATTTCATAAAATTTGATACCTTTTTCGTTTGACGTCCTGGTTTCTTTTATGTCTTTCTCGAAGTCAGAGAAAGACGTCATTGTTATATTGATTATTATATATCTTACTCAGTTTTTTCGTTCATGGTATGAAAAAACTATTTGTAAAACAGAATTTGACGCTTTCTATATACAAAATAAAATGGCAATTCTTACCTGGACATACAGGGCTAGCCTATATGTCGCTCCTATTCAACCCTCATTTTGAAGTTGAGCAAAACTCAAAATACATCGAGACCACACATAAACTTCACAGTTCTGAATTTTGAAGGACATTCTCTGTTCTGCTAGTCATTTTAAGCAGCGCAAACTTACTAAAACAACCTCTGAAAATATTAGGCTCATCGTAAATATGCATGAATCAACATTCACGGCGCTATTTCGCATATTTTAAAAATCTAATAGATTACTCAGAAAATTCAATAACAAAAATAGTAATCTGTGATTTATGATACTACCAGCGATCTTTCTGAAATGTTGCCAATAACCCTAGAATTGTTTAGCCTAGCATGATTGAGTAAATACGCAAACACTCCAAAGTAAACATTCCGCCATATTGGATAGTGCTTCCAAAATTCCGTTTCGCGTATGCCGGTTACGAGACGCCTTCTGCTTCACATATATTTCACACTTAGCTGCAATGGTAAGAAGTGTTCATACACTTTAACATCAAACGACAAATTGTCTTTGTCACTAATACAAATGGTCTAGATGAAATATAGTGAATTATATCATTTGCTGCTCCAGGAAAAGGGTAGATCTACTGTAGGGCCTACTTGTTTTAAATGTAAACAAAGCAAAATTTAGATTTTACACTTTGTAGCATTTTCTCCTCTTTTGAGAGATCCATTGTCTATTCGTTGCATACAATGGCTATATATTTTTTTAAAGAATATTCATGGGAAGTGTATCGTATAGCAAGACTTAGGGAATATAAAATGCATACATTGCAATGATTTGGTTGTGCGTGACGGCAAACATAAAATGAAATAACAATGCGCAGATTTGTCAGGCTTGTTCCTAAATACTAACATGACAAATTTGTGTATGGGCAATCCCTGAATCCCGCCTACTGCTTTCAATGAACACGCCATTTTTAAAAGTCGGTCACTGATGGTGATGTCATACTTAAACATTGTTGTACATATTTAGATTTTTGTTTAGGTGGAGGTCTGTTGAATATAAATACACAGATTTTGCGCATCTTATACGTATTTTTTCACGCAATGAATTAAACTATTGATATGTACATGTGATATGTACATGTTTGATGTAGTCCCACCGTAGAGTAGATACCTCTTTATTTTAAATTTGAACCGAGCGCTTTAGAGATATCATATCATACGTGGATCTACACCACAAAAATGTTTAACCTTTGATAATCTTATGTATGTTTGAACATTATTTACAGCCGAAATCGACCGATTTAGTGTCGTATACTATATTTCTTATTTTTAGACAAATGTTAGAAGATGAAATTAACTGTAAAATGTACGTATTTCCTTTGGACTGTAATGTTCAATATTTGAATTCCAGTTATCATCTTACTAAAACTTCTTTTTTTTTATATACTTCAGTGTGTAAGAATAAGTTTTCTGAAGTTTAGAAAAGTGATATTTTCATTGCAGTGAACACGACACTTGATATTTACTGCAGTGATGTCATACAAGAGTTACCCCCCAGCCACCCACCCCTAAATTATCTCCCTTTATCGTCAGTGACAAGCCCTTACACAAGTTTTATGATCCCTGGCCTACATCCTGGCTACACAATGATGTATGACAAATCTATTAATGTTTTTCATGATACTTCCAACGTAACTTATATACCTGGACTGACCATGATGATAATATGCAGCGTTTGCACTTTAAGAAGATGTTTTATATATACTGGCGGAAAAAGGTAACGGGTCATATAAATTGAATATCACAACATGATATTTGGTCATTCGTCTGACATAAATGCATTGACGAAACCAATACCTGGTAACATGAGACAAGCGATAAGCCGTAAATGAGCGATGGTGTGACAAATCTATTACCAGTGCAAATATCGGCATTCGTCACCACTCGCCCCTTTCCGTAACCTGCAAGAAGACTCGTCCCCCTATCGTATGATTTCAAGTTCTTTGTCAAATAATCCCTCAGAAATAATACTTGATTTTACATATGTCTTGCATCTAAAAATATATACCCAAGGCACAGTTAAATGTGTTCAAACATACTGTATAATTCCGCATGTCCAGATGTGCTTTAAATTGCATCTTAAATATATTTAATATACGGGGAAATATGTGTGAACCATTACGCAACGAGTTGACCATTGGTTTAGGTATGCCCGTTGCGCTAAGACGGAACCAGGTCGCAAAAATCGCCACGAGAGGCATTCGTGAGCAACTCCGTGTTATTCCGGGACAAGCGTCTTCTTGCAGGTTACGGAAAGGGGCGAGTGGTGACGAATGCACGAGAGGGGCACGAGTCGCTATTCGGCTTGTCCCGGAATAACACGAGTTGGTCACGAATGCAAATATCGGGTGTAACCACCATTTGTGTTGGTACAGATCACAGGGTAGCCTAGCCCAGTGGTTATTGGTCACGATGCTCAAACATTTTTGGTGCCCCTCCCTGGTATGAAATATTGCTGAAAAGAGGCTACAACAAAGCTTACTCATTGCCTACGTGTTGTTTCCATATATGTTCAGGGGTGGTCGGGAATTCTTGTGGTGAAAACCTTTGAGAACCCCCGCCGTGATATTGCTGGAACATTGCTGAAAGCGGCGTAGAACGATACTCATGCGTTCCAAATGTGTCTACAAATTGAATTATGTATGAATGAGATTTGTTTTCACTTGTAGACGAATATGACGTCACCGGCTGTCCTGCAGAGACTTGGCCTTGTCCTCCTGTGTTCAGTTCTTGGTCTGACATTGGCCATCTGGCAAGGAGTCTTCGTACCACCCGTCATCTTCCAGCCAGCACAGCAGGGCAGCAACGAACCTCAAAGAACTTTTTCGGGCAGATGTGGCGTCAACATTTCACAAACCAAAGAAGAGGAAATTAGGACTTCAACATGCGTGACCAGCTTTGCCAGTTTCAGGGCCAAATATTGGTCCGTAGATCGCCCCAAGATGGAGATTGATCGTGTCGAAAGTCATTCCTATCTAACAGCTGACAGTCGAGTGTTAGAAGTCGGAGGATATACTGGTGTAGATGCGGCTAAGCTAATCAAGAAATACAACCCCCATTATTTGGCTCTCGAACCTGTACCCCGTTATTACACTATTTTGGAACAGCGGTATAACAATAATCCCAAATACAAACTTTTCAAATTTGGTCTCGGCAAGGAGAACAAGACCTTACTTCTGAATATAGATAACGATGCCACGTCACTATTTCGGGCGAAACATGCGTCGGGCAAAACCAAGGAGGAGGTTGCTTATATTCATGAAACTAAGGGCTTCTTTAAAAGTGTTGATGTGTATACAAACCCCATAGATCTGATCACAATCAACTGTGAGGGGTGTGAATATGAGTTGCTTGAACTGCTGATATCATCCGAAATAGTGAATTATCTGAAAAACATCCAGTTTCAGTTTCACCTTGACCTTCCAGGAATAGCCAATCAGGAGTGTCGTTACTGCCAGATCATGACATTGTTGTCCAGGACACACAGACCTACTTTTCAGTATTCCTACATATGGCAGAGCTGGAGGCTGAAGAATATTTGATTTTATGTTGTTTAAATGTATTTAAGTTGAGTTTTTTAAGTTTTCATTCCTTGGTGCTGATGGATTTAAGGTAATGAATCAGTAATTCTGTGATTGAATGTATGTTAAGTTCGAATATTGAAAACAACACAAGAACACAGAATATTTGCATAACACATTAATGCCATAGTATGACATTTCATTCATTATCGTTTGTTTTGGATATGTATATACACGCATTTCATTAGTTATGTACTTGCATAATTATTTCTGCGCCGTGGGCCTCTTAATTATTAGTGTATATAACTATGCTCACATGTTTTATGGGGCACGCAGGCATGAGGGGCACGATTCTATAAGTGTAAGGTTATATTTGTTGGTATTTCCACAAAATAAACAGAAATGAACTGCGTTTGTAATAGTTAGTGTCTTTACTGTAGCTTCAATGTTTCACTGGAAGCCTGAATACTTCCGTCTCTGATATTATATTTTTGAATGACATTAAATGTAGCTTTCGACGTTCAGTATGTATTATGCTTCAACGCTATCATGTACAAGGTAACGTGCGTATTTAAGACTGAAATTTGACGAAACTTAGATTTCTCGTTCGCATCAAGTTTTGGTGACCTCCATATCAAGGTCAAGTTCACCAGGGATCACATGACTTCAAATTCCAGGACTTCTCGGAAGTTATTACTTCATGAACAGTTAAAATGTTTACAATTAGTTAACAGAACTCTACCTAACATTACAATCACCATATGTCATGATTGTGTTTGGGGCACGGTCCAGTCATCATGTTATGTTTAACGCCGCACTATGCATTATTCCAACTGCATGATGGCGGCCGGTAAATAATCGAATCTCGGCCAGACAACCAAGTCAGCGAGCCTCATCACCTGAACCAGATAGTCGCCTCTTACGACAAGCTAAGTCGCCTTTCAAGGCAAGCATGGGTTGTTCAGAAATTCACGAAACTTTATGTTTATTGATCTTTAATTTTGAGAAGTTTCTCGATGACTCCCAATGGAGGCCAATATCGGCAGAGACGAACATGAGTGGGTGAGGTGGGTGAGTGAGTGAGTGAGTGAGACGGGCCGACAGACGGACGTACGGACGGACGCACGCAAGCCGCGTTTTGCAATATGCCACCTCTAGTAATTAATGAATTTTCATGTCAAACATTTTTCAATGACACAGAAGCACTTCCTTTCGAAAAGTATAACTTAGTTTTATGCCAGTCCATGTCTGAGAATAAAGGTCAAGGTATATACTTGGACTTGGCTGATGCATGTCATCGTGTGCCAATTGCGTGGATTAAAGCTCACGATATCAATCATTGGATTGTCTGGTCCAGACTCGATTATTTACAGACGGATTTCTCATATTGAAGAATACAATACGGATTTCTCATATTTAACAACACGGAATTCTCATATTTAACAATACGGATTTCTCATATTCAACAGTACTGATTTCTCATATTTAAGAATACGGATTTCTCATATTCAACAACATATTTAACAATATTGATTTCTCATATTTAAAAAATACTGATTTCTCATATTTTACCACACGGATTTCTCATATTGAACAATACAATACGGATTTCTCACACTTAACAACACGGATTTCTCACATTTAACAACATATTTAACAATCCTGATTTCTCATATTTAACAACACGGATTTCTCATATTCAACAATACAATACGGATTTCTCATACCTAACACGGATACTCACATTTAACAACATATATAACAATACTGATTTCTCATATTTAACAACACGGATTTCTCATATTTAACAATACAGTACGGATTTCTCATATTTAACAATACAATACGGATTTCTCATATTTAACAACACGGATTTCTCATATTTAACAATACAATACGGATTTCTCATATTTAACAATACAATACGGATTTCTCATACCTAACACGGATACTCACATTTAACAACATATATAACAATACTGATTTCTCATATTTAACAACACGGATTTCTCATATTTAACAATACAGTACGGATTTCTCATATTTAACAATACAATACGGATTTCTCATATTTAACAACACGGATTTCTCATATTTAACAATACAATACGGATTTCTCATATTTAACAATACAATACGGATTTCTCATATTTAACAACACGGATTTCTCATTCTTAACAACACGGATTTCTCACATTTAACAACATATTTAACAATACAATACGGATTTCTCATATTTAACAATACAATACGGATTTCTCATTTTTAACCATACGGATGTCGCATATTTAACAATACAATACGGAATTCTCAAATTTAGCAATACGGATTTCTCATATTTAACAATACGGATTTCTCATATTTAACAATACAATACGGATTTCTCATTTAACAACACGGATTTCTCATATTTAACAACACGGATTTCTCATATTTAACAATACAATACGGATTTCTCATATTCAACAATACTGATTTCTCATATTTAACAACACGGATTTCTCATATTTAACAACACGGATTTCTCATATTTAACAATACAATACGGATTTCTCATATTCAACAATACTGATTTCTCATATTTAACAACACGGATTTCTAATATTTAACAACACGGATTTCTCATATTTAACAATACAATACGGATTTCTCATGTTTAACAATACAATACGGATTTCTCATATTTAACAACACGGATTTCTCATTCTTAACAACACGGATTTCTCACATTTAACAACATATTTAACAATACAATACGGATTTCTCATATTTAACAATACAATACGGATTTCTCATTTTTAACCATACGGATGTCGCATATTTAACAATACAATACGGATTTCTCAAATTTAGCAATACAGATTTCTCATATTTAACAATACGGATTTCTCATATTTAACAATACAATACGGATTTCTCATTTTTAACCATACGGATGTCGCATATTTAACAATACAATACGGATTTCTCAAATTTAGCAATACGGATTTCTCATATTTAACAATACGGATTTCTCATATTTAACAATACAATACGGATTTCTCATTTAACAACACGGATTTCTCATATTTAACAACACGGATTTCTCATTTTTAACAATACAATAAGGATTTCTCATATTTAACAACACGGATTTCTCATATTTAACAATACAATACGGATTTCCCATAATTAACAATACTGATTTCTCATATTTAACAACACAGATTTCTCATATTTAACAATACAATACGGATTTCTCATATTCAACAATACAATACGGATTTCTTATATTTAACAACACGGATTTCTCATTCTGAACAACACGGATTTCTCACATTTAACAACATATTTAACAATACAATACGGATTTCTCATATTTAACAATACAATACGGATTTCTCATTTTTAACCATACGGATGTCGCATATTTAACAATACAATACGGATTTCCCAAATTTAGCAATACGGATTTCTCATATTTAACAATACGGATTTCTCATATTTAACAATACAATACGGATTTCTCATTTAACAACACGGATTTCTCATATTTAACAACACGGATTTCTCATATTTAACAACACGGATTTCTCATATTTAACAATACAATAAGGATTTCTAATATTTAACAACACGGATTTCTCATATTTAACAATACGATACGGATTTCCCATAATTAACAATACGGATTTCTCATATTTAACAATCCGGATTTCTCATATTTAACAATACAATACGGATTTCTCAAATTTAGCAATACGGATTTCTCATATTTAACAACATGGATTTCTCATACTTAACAATAAAATACGGATTTCTTAAAATTAGCAATACGGATTTCTCACATTTAACAACATGGATTTCTCATATTTAACAATACGGATTTCTCATATTTAACAATACAATACGTATTTCTCATTTAACAACACGGATTTCTCATATTTAACAACACGGATTTCTCATATTTAACAATACAATAAGGATTTCTAATATTTAACATCACGGATTTCTCATATTTAACAATACAATACGGATTTCTCATGTAACAACACGGATTTCTAATATTTAACAACACGGATTTCTCATATTTAACAATACAATACGGATTTCTCAAATTTAGCAATACGGATTTCTCATATATAACAACACGGATTTCTCATATTTAACAATACAATACGGATTTCTCATTTTTAACCATACGGATGTCGCATATTTAACAATACAATACGGATTTCTCAAAATTAGCAATACGGATTTCTCACATTTAACAACACGGATTTCTCATATTTAACAATACGGATTTCTCATATTTAACAATCCGGATTTCTCATATTTAACAATACGAATTTCTCATGGTTAACAACACGGATTTCTCATATTTAACAATACAATACGGATTTTTCATTTAACAACAAGGATTTCTCATATTTAACAACACGGATTTCTCATATTTAACAATACAATACGGATTTCTCATATTTAACAACACGGATTTCTCATATTTAACAATACAATACGGATTTCCCATATTTAACAATCCGGATTTCTCATATTTAGCAATACGGATTTCTCATATTTAACAACACGGATTTCTCACGCGTGCGTGCGTGCGTGCGTGCCGATTTATAGTGCTAGCTCAATGAGATACCATGCTGCAGTTTAACATGAATACCTCGCTCAGACACAGTATACTCACTCCGAGCCGACCAGTCCTTGCTTTAGACCCTTAATGCCGAGCGCCAGACAGGGTAACAACAAGTACCATCTTTTAACGTCTTTTGGTATGACGCGGCCGGGGATCGAACCCTGGGCCTTCCGCTCTCCGGGCGGACGCTCTACCACTAGACCACGGAGGCGGTCCAATATGCCAACAGACTATGCTTGTCGTAAGAGGCGACTAACGGGATCAGGTGGTCAGACTCGCTGACTTGGTTAATGCATGTAATCGTTTCCCCTATGCGTGGACCGATGCTCATGATATCAATCACTGGATTGTCTGGTTCAGACTCGATTATTTACAGACCGCCGTCATTTAGCTGGAATATTGCTGAGTGCAGCGTTAAACAATCAAACAAACAAACAATTGGGATACGATGACATGCATCAACCAATTCAGCGAGCCTGACCACCCGATCCCGTTAGTCGCCTCTTATGACAAGCACAGTCGCCTCTTTTGGCAAGTATGGGTTGCTATTTTCGCTTTATAAGTGCAATAATCTTAAACGCAACGTTAAACTCCATTTCACCTCACCCCAAAATGAGCAGGTATGAGTGTTGACAGGCTTTGATATTTGTATTTCATCGTGAAATACTTTGTTTAATCTGAACATGCTGAAAACTTACTTTCGCTGTAGTGAAGAAACATTATTAAAATCAGGTGAAATATATTTTACGTAAAAAGTACCGTCAGTCTGCCTCATTGACACTGTATGGCTTTCAGAATAAGATCACGAAGACCACAAACAAAATATAATATGAAAAAATTTGCTTTTTTTTTGTCATATAAAATGTCATCTCATCTTGTGGTTCGCTAAAGTTGATATTTTGACTTGTGGATGTGCCAATCATGATAATACCAAATATGTCAGATCACAAGATAAGATAAATACATCATATTATGGTTATTTGAATTTATTTTGTCTCTGTGTGTTGTATTGTATTTCTTGTGTTGATTGAATTATCAAATTATCAAAATGATCCCACCGTTTGACTTGATTTAAAAAAACAAACAAGTTCTAGTGTTTGTGATCAAAAGCTAAATCCTACATCGTAATTGCACACTGACACAGTTAGCACAACTATCATCTAATATAAATTAACATGATTTATCAATAACACATTACATGATGTTCGCCACTTCAACAAGGCACGCAATCGGGACAAACTGTGACAATTTAACCATCCCGGTACCTTTATCGTAAGTATTGAACATTATTCTTATTGACAAACTATTCTACTGTTATCTGGTCTCCTTATCGATATAAATTTGAATCTGGCCGTTCTGTTGTGATTTCAATTTAAAATATCCATGACCACCTGGTAACTCCCAGTGCAGTTTATGGTAGCTGAACAGACTTAATACAAATACTACTGAAATCTTGTAAAGAATAATTCATTGTTTACACACCTTTAAGCCAAACTATATATTGTGAGTTTAAATAACTTTGCGGGTTGTATTTGTCGAAATATTGACCTTTTGACCATATCTAGATATATGTCACGAACTAACTAAATTGATATGTTGATATAATGTATCAAATTGTAACCTACTGAGAATTTACAATCGTAACAAATCAAAAGTTTGCATCAGTTGCGTATTTGATGTAAATTGTAATGGACTCAAATGCATTCCAATAAAATATTAGACCTCTCGATCTACTTGTGCTGTTGTGATTGTGAACAGTTGTTATTTTGATTGTCAATGTTGACAGATTAGATAGCATGAGGTGTAATATTTCAACTGAATTATTACATAAAGGGTGTGTAAATATTTAAAGTAAAGTACAGTTTGATCTGCAATTTTGGTAACAATTAATATTTCTACCAAAATGATATTTACTTTACTGTACCAATTTAATCATGTCATGAAATGAACAAAAACCCAACTAATTAATGTCCAGTAAATGTTCAATCTACATTTGATCTTTATATAATTTACAGAAACAGATAACTCTTTAACAGTTTGTATTCAAATATTTCAAATGCATAAATTGATATTGACATTACTAAAAACTTAAAGTATAAAAAGAATTATTTTTAATTCCCATGCGTATTGCAATCATAACGCATTAATTCCCTTTGTTTAATTGTGAAACCCATCTGGTTTTATGTCTACAAACATGTTTTGAAACTTTTAAAACAAAAAGATTTCTTTTGTGGAAGCAATTGCCATGTATTATTGATTATTAATCATATCAATTTATATATAAGAATATAGTTGTGCTTACTGTGTCATTTTGCAATAATTATATTGTTATGATGTAATATTTTACTATTGTTAACAATCTTTAGAACTTTAGTTTATTTATAAAAATACATAGAAGAAATTTGTTTTCCTTGTCAAATAACGATGATAGCATGAATTTATCTCATGCTCCTTGTATGCATGCTCCTTGTGAAAATTCATTCCATTTCTTCTTCGAATGTACCTTATATGATGATTTTAGGGAGACATTACTGACAGCTATCGATAATCTTGGAGGACAAAAAACTCTACATAGTGTTCTTTTTGGTGATCCAAACTTAGATGTTTTCCTGAATACAAAAATATTCTTGTCTGTACACAAATTTATAGAAACGACTAACAGATTCAGTAGCTAGCATATTATTGTTTCCAAACTGTTATTCATTAATATTGTTAAATCTATATTCAACACTAAAATGTATAATATTAGGATATGTATGAGATGCACACCGTCTTCACTTTCCAGCACATTGTACATATCCTTCATATGAGCACTGTATATATATTGCGCACTATGTTTCCACAATGGGAAGCTTCAAATGTAAATTGTTCATTTTCATTATGCAATATCATGTATAACTGTATATAGGGAGAAGGCGAAAATAAGTGCTGCCCTTTGTCTTTTTTGACAATAAAATATGTTTAATAATATTTCATCTTGTGATCTGACAAAGTTAATATTTTCAAGTCAAGATATCAACTTTAGTAAACCACATGAAGGGATAAACATTGCATTTGACAAAATAAATTCAAGTCTTATATTTTCTTTGTGATCTTCATGACCTTACTCAGAAAACCATAGTGTCAATGAGGCAGACTGACTGTAGGTGTGACAAAACGTGATATTTCACCTGATTTTCACTCCAGCGAAAGTATGTTTTCAACATGGTTAGACTAAACAAAGTATTTCATGATTAAATACATACCGGTAATGCAAATATCAAAACGTGTTTCATTAAAACAAGAGTGAATTTCTGTGTGACATTGATATAAAGAGCTTTAGTACACTGTCATTAAATTGATGCATCTGTTCAGTTTACTATTTACAAAGAATATACTGTTTGAGTTTTCGACATATCAGAAGAATTGATGCCTTCAAGATTGTTCTTAAGTAGCATGTAATGTTACACACTGTGATTAAATTTCTTTAAACTTCTCTATTTCAGAAGAATGTTGTTTTCTAAATAAGCAATATTTTGAGAGGTGAATATGCATTGTTTATAAAAAATGTTATTGAAGTAGGAATATTATTACAATATTATTGAATTATTCATTTCAGGCCAGCGAGTCAACACAATGAAGTACTAGTATCCAGTGACGGATGTCTGGAGGAGCTTTCTGCTGACAGTAACACAATGGTTACAATGTGCGTCCTGTCAAAGGACGAGGAAGTGAAAAGCCATAATCATTTAATCAACAAATGTGCTTCCTGTCATATTTCACTTAAATAGGACGAGGAAGTGAAAAGCCTTATTCACTCACAAATCAACATGGCCAATATTTATCGGACACTGAAAAAGCACATTGTACCATTTGTTTACAAGCAAGAAAATTATTTTCTCCTGGAATTTAATTAGGTGCTTTTGACTGACAAAGACACCCAGTCCATGTTAAGTTTTGAAAACTTATATTGTGGGAAATAAAGATATGAAAATTTTGGTTTGTTTTCTTTGTTAAATATGAGAAATCCAGATTGTTCCATCAACATAATTTGTACCGATACATATATTTTATCTTGGCTTGATTACCAATTGCAGTTGATTCCTTTATATCTTTTGTTATTTTATCTGTACTCATATCTGATCAAGACATTTTCAAACTATTCAGGATAAATGTATTAGTAGCTTCCTTTTGATATACAATTACCTATCATCATACAGGATTCGGTGAGGGTGTTCAAGAAGTTGGTAGTTGTATCAATTCTTATATTTCTTCAATTTCATACATTATTTATATTTATCAATTTTTAGTTTCCCTTTAACTTATTTTAAACAGTTCACACATTATTACTTTTGTCGGCACGATGCAATCTCAATCGGCAATAATCAGTTAAGTAAGTGATGTTTGAAAGTATCATCTGTCATTGTACACACTGAATAGAGTTATCGCCCCTTCTGATTATTTATTTTGACACACGAATTATTTTCATAATTAACATTGTAATATGTTAAAATGAAAATCTTAGCAGAAAAAGTGTCTTTTGTCAACTGGACTTATGGCAAAACGAAAGTGCGTTGTTCAGCAAACACCACTATGAAACGTGAAATAAACATATCTCAATCTTGATCTAGAGTTCGCCAAGCCAAGCATTGACTGAGCAATTTTGCAAAAGGAAACTGACGTGTTTCATGTTATGCGGTTTATTTACGAAACAAAACTTCTGTCATTGAATGTACTGTCACACTGTCTCTATATGCCGACGAGGTTATGATAAAACAATCTATTTCTGAAATACGTATCTCGAAATGCACCTTTCGATTCACTTCCGGGATCCTGACAGCAAAATGCTAATTCCAGTGTATTACAGGCATATTTTAGTTGGACCTCATGATTTAATGTGAAATATCTTCTGTATTAGATACAGAGGATACCATTTTTTGTTTGTTTAAAATGTCCATCAGTGAAATGCACAAAATGCTGTCTGTTCCCTATGAGCTGATGCGACTCTCACTGCATGGAGCTATGCTCTCCAAGCCTCGTTTTCGATCCAAGATGGCGAAAGTGTGAAAAAGGTCAATATGTCGCTCCTATTCAACCCTCATTTTGAAGCTGAGCAAAACTCAAAATACATCGACACCACACATAAACTTCACAGTTCTGAATTTTGAAGGACATTCTCTGTTCTGTCGGTCATTTTAAGCAGCGCAAACTTACTAAAACAACCTCTGAAAATATTAGGCTCATCGTAAATATGCATGAATCAACATTCACGGCGCTATTTCGCATATTTTAAAAATCTAATAGAGAATGATTACTCAGAAAACAAAAATAGTAATCTGTGATTTATCATACTACCAGCGATCTTTCTGAAACAAACACTCCAAAGTAAACATTCCGCCATATTGGATAGTGCTTCCAAAATTCCGTTTCGCGTATGCCGGTTATGAGACGCCTTCTGCATCACATATATTTCACACTTAGCTGCAATGGTAAGAAGTGTTCATACACTTTAGCATCAAACGACAAATTGTCTTTGTCACTAATACAAATGGTCTAGATGAAATAAAGTGAATTATATCATTTGCTGCTCCAGGAAAAGGGTAGATCTACTGTAGGGCCTACTTGTTTTAAATGTAAACAAAGCAAAATTTAGATTTTACACTTTGTAGCATTTTCTCCTATTTTGAGAGATCCATTGTCTATTCGTTGCATACAATGGCTATTTTTTTTTTTAAAGAATATTCATGGGAAGTGTATCGTATAGCAAGACTTAGGGAATATAAAATGTATACATTGCAATGATTTGGTTGTGCGTGACGGCAAACATAAAATGAAATAACAATGCGCAGATTTGTCAGGGTTGTTTCTAAATACTAACATGACAAATTTGTGTATGGGCAATCCCTGAATCCCGCCTACTGCTTTCAATGAACACGCCATTTTTAAAAGTCGGTCACTGATGGTGATGTCATACTTAAACATTGTTGTACATATTTAGATTTTTGTTTAGGTGGAAGTCGGTTGAATAAAAATACACAGATTTTGCGCATCTTATACGTATTTTTTCACGCAATGAATTAAATTATTGATATGTACATGTTCAATTAGGAGATAAACCTACTGTGTTTTGAAATTTGATGTAGTCCCGCTGTAGAATAGATACCTCTTTATTTTAATTTTGAACCGAGCGCTTTAAGAGATATAATTTCATACGTTGATCTACACCACAAAAATGTTTAACCTTTGATAATCTTATGTATGTTTGAACATTATTTACAGCCGAAATCGACCGATTTAGTGTCGTAAGCTATATTTCTTATTTTAAGACAAATGTTAGAAGATGAAATTAACTGTAAAATGTACGTATTTCCTTTGGACTGTAATGTTCAATATTTGAATTCCAGTTATCATCTTACTAAAACTGATTTTTTTATATACTTCAGTGTGTAAGAATAAGTTTTCTGAAGTTTAGAAAAGTGATATTTTCATTGCAGTGAACACGACACTTGATATTTACTGCAGTGATGTCATACAAGAGTTACCCCCCAGCCACCCACCCCTAAATTATCTCCCTTTATCGTCAGTGACAAGCCCTTACACAAGTTTTATGATCCCTGGCCTACATCCTGGCTACACAATGATGTATGACAAATCTATTAATGTTTTTCATGATACTTCCAACGTAACTTATATACCTGGACTGACCATGATGATAATATGCAGCGTTTGCACTTTAAGAAGATGTTTTATATATACTGGCGGAAAAAGGTAACTGATCATATAAATTGGTGTAAATGTTACGTTATTGAAAATAACAACATGCTATTTGGTCATTCGTCTGACAATGTTTAACATAAATGCATTGACGAAACCAATACCTGGTAACATGAGACAAGCGACAAGCCGTAAATGAGCGATGGTGTAACAAATCTATTACCAGTGCAAATATCGGCATTCGTCACCACTCGCCCCTTTCCGTAACCTGCAAGAAGACTCGTCCCCCTATCGTATGATTTCAAGTTCTTTGTCAAAGAATCCCTCAGAAATAATACTTGATTTTACATATGTCTTGCATCTAAAAATATATACCCAAGGCACAGTTAAATGTGTTCAAACATACTGTATAATTCCGCATGTCCAGATGTGCTTTAAATTGCATCTGAAATATATTTAATATACGGGGAAATATGTGTGAACCATTACGCAACGAGTTGACAATTGGTTTAAGTATGCCCGTTTGCGCTAAGACGGAACCAGGTCGCAAAAATCGCCACGAGAGGCATACGTGAGCAACTCGTGTTATTCCGGGACAAGCGTCTTCTTGCAGGTTACGGAAAGGGGCGAGTGGTGACGAATGCACGAGAGGGGCACGAGTCGCTATTCGGCTTGTCCCGGAATAACACGAGTTGGTCACGAATGCAAATATCGGGTGTAACCACCATTTGCGTTGGTACAGATCACAGGGTAGCCTAGCCCAGTGGTTAATGGTCACGATGCTCAAACATTTTTGGTGCCCCTCCCTGGTATGAAATATTGCTGAAAAGAGGCGTACAACAAAGCTTACTCATTGCCTACGTGATGTTCCATATATGGTCAGGGGCGGTCGGGAATTCTTGTGGTGAAAAATTTGAAACCCGGGTTCGATCCCCCACGTGGGCATAATGTGAGAACCCCCGCCGTGATATTGCTGGAACATTGCTGAAAGCGGCGTAGAACGATACTCATGCGTTCCAAATGTGTCTACAAATTGAATTATGTATGAATGAGATTTGTTTTCACTTGTAGACGAATATGACGTCACCGGCTGTCCTGCAGAGACTTGGCCTTGTCCTCCTGTGTTCAGTTCTTGGTCTGACATTGGCCATCTGGCAAGGAGTCTTCGTACCACCCGTCATCTTCCAGCCAGCACAGCAGGGCAGCAACGAACCTCAAAGAACTTTTTCGGGCAGATGTGGCGTCAACATTTCACATACCAAAGAAGAGGAAATTAAGATGTCAACATGCGTGGCCAACTTTGCCAGTTTCAGGGCCAAATATGGGTCCGTAGATCGCCCCAAGATGGAGATTGATCGTGTCGACAGTCATTCCTATCTAACAGCTGACAGTCGAGTGTTAGAAGTCGGAGGATATACTGGTGTAGATGCGGCTAAGCTAATCAAGAAATACAACCCCCATTATTTGGCTCTCGAACCTGTACCCCGTTATTACACTATTTTGGAACAGCGGTATAACAATAATCCCAAATACAAACTTTTCAAATTTGGTCTCGGCAAGGAGAACAAGACCTTACTTCTGAATATAGATAACGATGCCACGTCACTATTTCGGGCGAAACATGCGTCGGGCAAAACCAAGGAGGAGGTTGCTTATATTCATGAAATTAAGGGCTTCTTTAAAAGTGTTGATGTGTATACAAACCCCATAGATCTTGTCACAATCAACTGTGAAGGGTGTGAATATGAGTTGCTTGAACTGCTGATATCATCCGAAATAGTGGAGTATCTGAAAAAACATCCAGTTTCAGTTTCACCTTGACCTTCCAGGAATAGCCAATCAGGAGTGTCGTTACTGCCAGATCATGACATTGTTGTCCAGGACACACAGACCTACTTTTCAGTATTCCTACACATGGCAAAGCTGGAGGCTGAAGAATATTTGATTTTATAGTTTCAAATTTATGTTAAGAGTTTTATAAGTTTTCTTTTCTTGGAGCAGATGCATTTAAAGGTAATGAATCAGTAATTCTGTGGTTGATGTGTGCGAGAAACACAGAATATGTGCATAACAAATCCATGCCACAGTCCAACATTTCATTCATCACAGTTTGTTTTAGATATGTACATGCATCTCATTATTCTACTAGCATAATTATTTCTGTGCCGTGGACCTTTTGATTATTAGTGTTTGTGTGTTCATGTGTTTTAACACAGGCATTAAGGGCACGGTTCTACAAATGTGATAGAGAAATGTACTGAACTGCGTTTGCAATTGTAATTAATTTTCTGTGGCTTCCATGTTTCATTGAATGGTTGCTCTCTAGTGCTGAAATAATTATACCCAACCCTCGATTCAGTGGGTATTAAGCAACCTACCTAATGTGTTTGATCAAATTTTTGTTCATTTGTGTATATCAATAATGCACTTATGTTGGAGATTCCATATTTGATGCGGATGGTGGTGGTGGAAATTTTACGAGCGCTTCAGATGGAACCGATTTCGCACTGAACTTCATAATCGGAAAACATCCATTATGCCGCAGAAGAATTTTTCTGACATATTGTTGGATGACATTGAAGGTCGCTTTAGTCGATCAGTATGTATCATGCATCAAAACGGTTTATGTACAAGATAACGTGAGTGTTTAAGTTTGATATTTGACAAAACTTTCTAGGGCGATGTCTCGAAAGCATCAACTTTTTGGTGACCTCCATATCACATGACCTCGAATTCCAAGAGTTTCTGGATTAATTCATGATCAGTTAACCATGTTTACAATCGGTTTAGAACATTCTGCATGTGTCATGATTGTGTTGGTGGGAACGGACGTCGTTTACAGCAACTCATAATGGTGACAAGGTCAAGCACACTTTGAAGGTCATTCGCCCTTGAAATTACTTGCGAGTAGTTTGATTAAAATAGTATTGTCAGTATGGTTTGGTGAACCCATTTGTAACACCACCTTGGTTAGCAATGTATAATGTTCTTGCATAAGCATACACAAGCAGACCCGTGAAGATCCGGGGTAGAATAGGTCTTCAACAACCCGTGCTTGCCGTAAAAGGCGACTCTGCTTGTCGTAAGAGGCGACTAACAGGAGGGTGGTCAGGCTCGCTGACTTGTTTGATGCATGTCAATTGCGTGGAGCGATGTTCATGACATCAATCACTGGATTGTCTGGTCCAAACTCGATTATTTACAGACCGCCGCCATTTTGCTGGAATATTGCTGAGTGCGGCGTCAAACAACAAACAAAGAAATCATACATAAGCAGCCATATGAATCCAATATGTATATAATTTTTCAATACTTAATTAAACATTAATATGTTTTCACTACTCCTGGGCAAATTCTCTTGCGATAATATCTGATTCAGTGTTATCGATTTATTATTAGAAATTGTTCGTTAAATATTTGTTTTCAAATGTTTATGTGCAATCATGTGTAAGTTTGGACATCGTGGCATTTACAATTCTCCATTATACATCTTATTTGTGGTGTGGGCATCCTGCAAACGCAGTGCTGTAAATAAGGTAAATTTTCTCATTCTGTTGCACTTTTAGTGTGTTGCAGTGTTGCAATAATGTAAATGTTATACCTATGAAATATTACTACGCATTTCCTCATCCCGTGAAGATCCGGGTTAGAATTTGTCTTCAGCAACGCATGCTTGTCGTAAGAGGCAACTAACCGGATCGTGTGTAGGGGCTCACTGACCTGGTTGATGCGTGTCATCGTATCACAATTGCGTTGATGGATGCTC
Source organism: Haliotis rufescens (assembly GCF_023055435.1). NCBI lineage: Eukaryota > Metazoa > Mollusca > Gastropoda > Lepetellida > Haliotidae > Haliotis > Haliotis rufescens. Next base: position 22,132,809 of record NW_025964372.1, on the reverse strand, counting down.
ATGGTGTCATTCACTGGATTGTCTAGATTCGACTATTTACAGACCGCCGTCATATAGCTGGAATATTGCTCTGTGTGATTTTAGACAGTGGGTGAGCGAGTATGGTTTGACGCCATATTCCAGCACATATCACGAAGAGGGTCACCAGAAATGAGCTTCGAACTTGGGTTTTCAGCGTGACGAGCAAACGCTTTAATTACTACGTTGGCTGGTGTCAGTTCTGTTTTCTCACAGGCAGTCACACAATCGCTCCAACGTTGACCTTCAAAATCTGAATCATTTCCCTTCGACGTAAATACATAATTATTTCCTTGGTGCAACAGTGACGAACCTTCTGAATCGAAATAATAACACAAAACAATGCATTGACAGTTTCCCCGAATTGAGAAATGCACGGTTAAATTTAAACAATGAACCGAATAAGAGTTCAAGGGCACACCTTGCTTCATAATGAGAGTGAGTGAGTTGGGTTTAACGCCGCTTTTAACAGTATTCCAGTTGTATCGCGGCTTCATAATGAGAGTATTGTGTTGGAGATAGGTGGATATATAAGTACTGACGCAATTCATAGTCTTATCATCTTTGACCAAACCGAACTTGAATATGTGCGTTAATATTTCGGATTATCTTGAAATTTTCCTCCAGTATCTTGTAATATCGAGGAACTGGTTACAGAGACATTGAGTGGGGATTGTATAAGACGACTTGCGTCAGTACCGATCTCCAACACTGTGCTCTCATTATGTAAATAGGTGTGGCCTAGAACCCTTATTCAGTTCATTTCTGACGGCGCATAATGTGGATGTTTGCGTGTTTGTTGGGAGCATGATACTTACACATGTGTTTTTTAAACGTGAACAGCACATACAAATTGTTTAGCTGTTAGGTGCTCATAATAACACTTTTGTTTAACCCCAAATGACGATTACGCAATGCCTCGGCCGAGACGATCATCGCTATATGGCTGAAACAATGCCGATGAGACGTTAAATGTTAACTCACTCACTCACTTTGGAGACGTTATCTACACCAGGGCAACACTCATGACTTGTCACGGGCTGATCGTTCACGAATGATGTCACGTCAACAAGACAGCCATATTCGGTTGGTGCAGCTACGGAATCGATACCAAACTGAAACATTACCAGCTCGGACAGAGGCCAAAGAGTGGCAGAACCGTATGAAACCGGTTGTGGGAGCACAACTTCCAGCCCGACATCCAGTGATACGCTCAATTTTGCTTCCACGTCAGTCAGGCACACCTAGCTTGGCATAGACAGCATCTGAGGTTCAGAAAACGTGACTGGGACAGTATACTGTTCACAGATGAGTCCAGGTTTCATCCAGGGTCTACGGAGAACGTTTTACGGCGTTTGCGTGACTTAACGTCGTCAGTTGGGGTGGAAGTGCAATGGTATGGGTGAGGTAATACAGTTCATGGGAGAACACGACTCGTGGTTGTTAATGACAATCTTAATGGCGTGCGCGTAACGTCATGTTGCAGCAGGTTAATGTCCATACACATGTTGCACCTGTTGTGACTGACATTTTCAGGCAGCATAACATTGCTGTACCGTCATGCCCGGCTGGCTATCCAGACCTCTTCCCAATAGAACATGTTTGGAATGAAACAAAAGACACCTACGACAGGACCAAAACCAGCCGCTAACGCTAGCTCAGCTGGGTCAATATTTGGTTGACATTTGGAAGAACATCCCCCAGGATGTTTTCAATCATCTGGTGTCTTCAATGCACTGCGGCTGCCTCACCTGTATCAATGAAAATGGTGGTCACCCCCAATATTGATACTGGTAATTGAGTTGTTACACTATCTGTTTTAGGGAGTGTCCCGTTACCTTGTATCAATGAATTTGTTATAACAAAATGATGGGACCAAATGTTACATTTACACCACTTTTTATATGAAGCACATTTACTTTTATCTGAGTATATATCACTGACTCTCCAATTAAGGTGAAGAGAGAGCAAAAATTGAAGCCAAATATCACTTTAGTTGAAACAAGCATGAACATGGTTTTGCAAACAAATGATCATTATAAGGGAGAATGTGGGAACAAAACTCAGGAGCCATGGATCCTTGCATTCCTGAGGGATGCAACTCTGCACAGCAATATTTTGCACCTTAGACAACTGTGTTTCCTCTGCTTAAATAATGGATTCAACAATTAAAAAGCCCTTGTATTGGAGGTGTTACAGTTTAATTCACACAAGCATATTTACAAGATAAGATTTCAAAATAAATACATTGGATGACAAACCAAGAAAAGATCTGCAAATTTGAAAGACTCATATTGTATATTGTATTATTAGAAAGACATATATTTCAACATAGATTATTAACAGCATAACTGAAAACCTTCTGTTACAAAATCGTATCACAAAAAACACCTTTCATATCTTTTGTGGCAAAACCAAACTCTTGAATTTGTCAGATGTTTTGCCAGGAATTTCTCTATGACAAATATATAGATGTGTATGCACAGTCATTCCAGGTTACAGATGAGTGACCACAGTGTCACCCCATTGCTATAGATGATCACATTCAGATACATCAGAACAATGATGGTTGAAGGACAAGCTAGGGGCTGACCATTTGATATTCTGGAGGGGGGCACCTGGGATTTTGTATGGAGATTAGATCTTTCTTCAGCTAAAGCTGCAATACCAGATATTTATTTATTTAAATTCATGAGCCTGAATATTTTTTTCAAGAAAAATATCTTGCAACAATATAACTTTCATAGTAGACAAAACAAATTCCCACACACTGAAGCATAATTACTTTTTTCAAGAATTTTATCTGTCAATTGTATATTTTTTTTATAAACTCCCAGGCCCGCTGCCCAGAATAGCAAATGGTAGGTGCCTGACATGATATTGACATTAAAAAAACCCAGGTTATTTAAACAGGTTACTGATGGATGAAAGTGTAGAGAATTCATGAGTGGAAGAAATATGCAAGTTTATTGAATGGAATATAATTGGTCTCTATGTCCAATAGGACAAGATCCACATGCTATGGAACATCACATAAGCCATGGATTCTTTCGATTTCTCTGAGCTCAGGAAAACAAATTGGCCCAATGATACTTAAACAATTGTATCACAGCTGATCTACACTGTTTAAATTCTCCTACTAAATATAACTAAGACACATTTTCACTGAAACGCAGTTCACGCGCAATCAGAACACATCTTCATATTGCATTTTATTGCTCAAACAAACCATCCATACACTTCACATTCTATCACTAGAACAGTCCTAACCATTGTCCTCAAGAAACATAAAAACATTGGGGAAGAAGGTTTCAAGGATAATCACAAATCGTGACCTGAAATATATCCCGTCCTGATGCCAACACCTACATACGTGGATACAGAGGGGTGCAGGGGTGATCAATACCCAGAGTAATGCTGCGACAAGGAATTTATCTTACCAACATGTTTCAATCTGCCACTGTAATTGAGAATTCATAAAAACAGCTGTTCGACTGAGCTGAGGTTAACTTGTGCTTTGTCACATGACTATCATTGAATCATAAACAACATGCATCTTTTTGCTTCAGAGTTGTGTATAAAGGATTTATTCTCCTGCTCAGAAATCCATGTGCAGCCTGTCTTCTTCATGGCGGGGTATAAGAGACTTCTTCTCAAACTTAGAAATTTATTTTCCTCCCCGGAGGGATTCATAGTATTTTATCAAGATCACGTTAACAAATCAGATCTCCACATTCTGACATTGAGGTGAGATAATATATTTATGATTGTGTAGGACACCAGGTTAACTATCAGGTACGCACCTGAAGAAATACCCTGTGGAAGTGACTGACCATTTATTATTACTTGGAGCATGGGGAGGGCTGGGATTTTTAAGAGGAGGCAAACAATAGTTGATTTACCCACCAATACACATTATTTTTCAGAACATCCAACATGTCCAGTGAATTAATTTTAATCTTAGTATAACCTGGGGACAAATTACTTTTTCAGCATTTTTTTGACCTCTTGACAGCTTGTCAGTTATTCCCTCCTTTTGTCCCACTAAGCCAAAAACATAATGGTGACAGACTGAAATCCCCTAATCACACAGACTTGTGACACCCCTATCCCCAATCAGGACCCTCTAATCAAGTAAGGACATGACAATAAAGCCCCTAATCATACTGACTTGTGACACCCCTATCCCCAATCAGGACCCTTTAATCAAGTAAGGACATGACAATAAAGCCCCTAATCATACTGACTTGTGACAGCCCAATCCCCAATCAGGATCCTCTAATCAAGTAAGGACATGACAATAAAGCCCCTAATCATACTGATTTGTGACAGCCCTTTCCCAAATCAGGACCCTCTAGAAAAGCCAAATTTGAAAGTTTCATGACTGAGAAAACAGTCTTGTGTCACATATCACAAGAAATAAATTGATAACAATAACCATGCAGCTAATTCACATTCTGCCTCTGATGGTATGGAACACACAACAGACTACGTGGTAAGAAACAGAAGCAACCTTGATAAAACAAAGACCCACTCACCAAATAGAACTCAACACACATACTATAAATATCACCCTTCTACTCTAACACATAAAACAACACTAACAAACACAGTTATGAGCAAACATTTTATATTAGATCATAATATTGTTTGATATAAGATAACATTGTGATCAATGAACATTAAAAAAACTGGACAATAATTCATAAAAATATGAAAACTAAGGAATAAATTATGGTAAAGCACTTTAAAATTTTTCAGCATTGGCACACTATATATAAAAGGGGATTTAATGATCCTTCGGCATCACAATTATGGATGAAATTACCATCAATAATTAATAGGAGTGTCACGAGTCATGATGTATCGCAAATGTACACATGAAACTATGATACACAATACACCTACCTATGTATCGATTAAATTAAATAGAAATTTCCAAGAAATTCCCCAGATTTAGTACGCCAAGGGTCACTTTCGTGGAATATGCCATTAGAATATATGCATCAATTATATAGTCCCCAAGATCCCTGGATAACTTTTAGTAAAGAAATTCTTATCCCTGGTGTCATGACACATAATAATAATAATAATATTAATAATACATACCCCTATCTACATGGGGAGATTCTAAGTTACTATCAGACGAAGAACTGATGGTTTTTCCATCCCAATTATGACTTGTAGGATTTAACCTTAAACCTTTCTTCCTCATTCCACAATTAACCAGTTACCTGTGGAGAGGGTATTACACTAGTCCTGACACTAGTAAAATGTGGTATGACAACTTGTTTCCTCCCCATTCTAGTAGCATAAAATACCACTAATCTGAAATCAGCTGCAACTAGATGAATTTAAATCAAAGTTTCTATGTATCCCTTATTGATAATACAGAAAACTGAACCTTTCTCATTATTTTAATCTGGGGTAAAACATTCATCTACCACTTACAGGAGAAATATTATACCACCTTTTTTAATAACCCAACCAGAATTAAGAAAAAACTGCAACTGCCACATGGTTCAACATGTTCTCACCACACCCAGTTTTAGCACCGCGGACAACCATGCCATTCCCCCATAACACCACTGCCATGATTTTCTGCTTGAATGAGTTTCATGCGTAACATTTCTCACAACCAACAAACCCTACATGGCATGAAAAGGAGGAGTTATTATCTGCAGAGCAATTCTTACTGGATTCGTGGATAACCATGCACCAATTTTTCCAATAACAAAGAAATTTATTTTCCTTAATGCTGTTTGAAAAAAGGTATGCTTTTTCTAAATAACATTTCATAGATATTTTGTCTTTAGCATAATTTACTTGGCAACAGTATTTAAAATCTTTATTTGGCCTATTACATCTTGACATAACATACACATTGTTGGATTGGCCTTCAATACCAGAACTGCCATTAAGTTCCACTGATTTCAAGTTTCTAATCGTAAGAACTATGGTATAATCCATTTTACATTCATTTAGTTTCATATCACCGTGAAAACCCTTGATTGGTGTGAACATATCCAATGGCAGTGGGGGGGATGGGAATTTGGAGCAGGATGAGAGATTTTACTTATTCATGTCAAGGCCATTATATTTTTATTTGTTGGATCATGGAACCAACCAACCAACCCTATTTTCTTCAAAACTAGATAAACATAACAAGCCTAATTTATGCTTATTTTCCCCCTGCGAGCAACTCATACACGCAAAACTATTTTGAGATTACTCAATGTTTTAATAGTAATCATCTATGAACATGAAATTCCTTGCATGATAAATCAAGAGTTATGTCCCTTGTCCTTGACACATGGACTTTGCTTACACTAACTCCCTTTGTCTTCAAAGAATAACTGACAAAAGAATGCTTCAAGCAGACAATGGAGCTAATGATATAATTTACTTATTATTTACTTATTTTTCCCCCTCCCCTGAAACAAGTAATATTTGTAAAAACATTTCATGAGACAGTGTAACAAATAGAAGCTAATGTCAGCTTTTTAAAAAAAATATACTATTCCCTCCTCCGACTTCCGACTACATGTATAACAAACAAAAATCTGTGATCCAACAAATAAAAAATAATGGCCCAATCTAAAACAACATTAAGAACAGCTCTTAGAAATCTGGGGAAAATTTCTTTTAGTTCAAAAGCTAAACATTTATTCCACATGTTCCCATACATTTATTCAATACATATGTCATTATAGACAACCCACCTGATACATTTCTATTAATGATATGACTTCAGCTACAAAGCTGAACTGGAAGGGTGTCTCGAAATTAAGATTCCTGTTTCCCGTAGTTTTGTCACAAGCTGAGCTTACACAGAGTAAGATGATTACACCACACGGAAACACTGGAGATCAATCTTACATAGCCACAATGATATGCATGAAATACAAACAATGCAAAATTCAAGTATCGTAATAAATGGGCAATTGCCAACATACGAATAATCACATATCACAATTTGAGCATTTTATGATTAAAGTTGTAATTACTTTTCATACAATGACTGAAATATATACATCAAATTTTAAACATCTTGCATTGATATTTGTCATGAAAAGGTGAAAATTGACAGCGGTAATGTGAAATTGCCTCCCACTTTATCAAGGTCATCTCATATGACCTTGGTCTTCCATTACTGTAAATGTGTCTGGATCAAACAACAAATGTGTCAGTCATAAAAAATAATGTCGCAGGGTAGAAAATCAATAACAAAAAAATTTAACTTGAAATTTCCCATGAAGCATCTCTTACACATGTCTGTAATGGATGGCACAACAGAGGGTCCTGATGGGGTATACTGTTTAGCGTAAAATAACTAAAAACATTTGTCATAAACATTAAATGAGTCAAATATTATTGTAAAAGATTAACTAAAATCTAAATTAAAAACAGACTAGCTCTTGTTTGTAAACTTTACTGTGATAATCATGCCAACATCTCATAAAAGTTGCGTATAACTAGATCAAACGATACAGCAAAAGCAGTCAGTGTTTGATAATTGCAGTAATGAAACGAAAGCAAACCCCCCTCTCCCTATGTTTCCCTAGACACACTGATGATCCATATTCGCATAGAAATGATTTTGCATTTTAGATTCAACTCCATGTCTTATCCACTATTCAAGTTCTTTTAATGACTGCCAAAAATTTTACTGACAACAAACTTGTGACACCCCAATCAAGACCCTCACATCTGGATGATGTCAAAACAATCAGTTTTCATTTCTAAAATTGGCAAATGCATAAACAATGAACCATATTCTCTCCAATATGGCAAACCTACACACCCACAATTCCTACAATAACTTGTATTGGAATTTTAAATCAATGAAATAAACCGGATGAAGATCTGACACCTGGGTAGCACAATTTAAACACAAAAAGCAAAGGTACTGGGGTAAATATTGGAAAATCAGTTTCCTGGTACCCATATCTGAAAAGAAATTCCACTTTGCAGTGCAGCACACATACAATCAAATTTGGCCTTGTAATATGACAGTTTGTGTATTATGGAAAGTGGAATTGTATATAATGGCATGGACTAAACATTGTTATTCCACTGTCTGTTATGAGTCACAGATGGACATGATCTTTCACTGAGATACATATGGTGAGATATATCGTACTTTTAAACAAAATCCTGTGACAAATCTTCCATATTGAAAATTGTATCATCTTTTCATAGAATTCCTTGGTAATATTCCCACCTTCTTCAGAGAGAAACATTCTCTCATTCCTTGGTGAGAATCATTCTCACATTCCTCGTTTTCTTCCACAATGGGATATCTTTCCTTCCACTTGCAAAGAGAAACATTCTCACATTCGTTGTGAGGTACTCCAATTACTAGGAGATATTTCACACTCCTCGTCCTGTTGAAATATGATGGTTCAGCAACAAGCTGTCCACATGGCAAACCCACACAGTAATTAGTCAGATATTTTATTCCTCTTGGAGATAAATTCATGTTCCAAGGTGAGATACATTCTCAGTCTACACGGTGAAGTAATCTTCTCTACAAGATACACAGTTGAAGATAAGACAGAGAGAATTTCACCACGGTCTTTTGATATCAAGTATATCTACACAAGTTTGACTCTGAGGCTTGCCGAGGTGTCTTAAACTTATTCAACGAACATCAAATATTTTACCACTCTCCTACCCTGAGTTCCATGCGGCCGGCAGCCAGCCAGCGTAGTACCTCTGCCACAGGCCAGCGCCATGTGACAATTCGTCACATCTTTCACAGTCCATTCAAGATATTGCATCTGCTTTTCATCCGTTTCATGTTTGACAAGTCTACACATTTTCATAAACAAATGTCAAAGAATGGTTACGATTCATTAAGAAAGTATGTTATGTTAATACGTGTAAATCTACTTGTTTTGCGTAATTATCCTTTTGCGTAATTACATTGGTAAAGAGAAAAGAGAAAAGTCTGGTCACGTGATATGCAAATTAGCCTGTGGCAGTGGTGTTATGCGGAGTCACCACTGCGCCAGAGTCTGATATTTTATATCAAAAGACACAAGGGTGATCCAATATCATTCTTCTTTCATTTTAACTGTAATAAGCAATCTTATCCAGCTTCAGAAGCAGAGAGGTAAGTGATGGCATTGACTGTGACATCATGCCATGGTAACTGGTGACGTTGCAACGGTTTGCTAAGCTATGTGATGCAATTTTATTGCAGCAATATCTCCAAGTAGAGATGGCTTGATCTCAGCTAAGCAGTATCTCCTGTGGAGGCCAGTTTGCATGATAAATATCTTTACCATTAAGCACAAGTCCTACATCTAATAACATGACACTGTTTAAGGGGAAGACACAATTTTCAGCTTAAAATAAACGTCTGAAGATGACAAGTTTTCACTTCTAATCCTCTGTTATTGCATGAAAATATATATACTTTAGCAGTGAAAACATCTGGCACAAATGCAACTGGAAACATAGCACAGCTTCAGTCTTCAGATATTTTATACAATGAATGCATCTTCTTTTGTTTTGCACTGGGATTCCTACTCTTCCATCCTCTAGAATGACATGAAATGGCTAATGGTAGAACCTTCAGCTGAAACATGGAGTCTGTCATGACCTCTAATAGCAGAACCTTCAGCTGAAACATGGAGTCTGCCATGACCTCTTATAGCAGAACCTTCAGCTGAAACATGGAGTCTGCCATGACCTCTTATAGCAGAACCTTCAGCTGAAACATGGAGTCTGCCATGACCTCTTATAGCAGAACCTTCAGCTGAAACATGGAGTCTGCCATGACCTTTTATAGCAGGACCTTCAGTGGAAATATGGAGTCCGTCATGACCTTTTATAGCAGAACCTTCACTGGAAATATGGAGTCCATCATGACCTTTTATAGCAGAACCTTCAGCGGAAATATGGAGTCCATCATGACCTTTTATAGCAGAACCTTCAGTGGAAATATGGAGTCCGTCATGACCTCTTATAGCAGAACCTTCAGTGGAAATATGGAGTCCGTCATGACCTCTTATAGCAGAACCTTCAGTGGAAATATGGAGTCCGTCATGACCTCTTTATAATAGAACCTTCAGCAGGAAGCCTTTCATGAGAGACAAGATCACAAAATGCTTATGTTTGAGATCAGCAGTTGCAGAAGATTAGAGGGTAAGTATAGTCAGACGAGTCTGGAACGAAAAGAATCAAAAGATGTTCAACAATATATTGCACGTACAGATATGGAAAGTAGATTCAGTGAGTGAATGTTGTTTTATTGTTCAGCAATATTCCAGCTGTATCATGGCAACCCGTAATTAATACCTGGCATAGTTTTGCATCGTATCGTGGAAACTTGTAAATAATACCTGGTGTAGTTTTACACCAGTCAGCAATATTCCAGGTGTATTGTGGCAGCCTGGAATTATCAAATGAGGGCCAGGAGGACAGTGGTTAACAGCATGAGCAACAATCCACACTACAGAGGCATGTTGACACACCATAGGCTAATGTAGCAGCCTGATCCTCACTAGCCCGCTCTTAGGATAACATGGGAGAATGGGGACCTTGTCTGCCCCGAGTGCCCAAGGGAGCTGCATATTCAGCAAAACACTGCATATTCAATACACACATATCATGGACTCATATATTATAAACAAAAGCGTCAAAACCCTTTCCATATCCATAGTAAATGTCTGCAAAAAACAGTCGATTGTAAGATTCCGACTATACCAAGAGTATGAGCATATGTTTGTCAATAACAATCAAAAATTGATGATGTACTACTCAAAAGAAGTTAAAGAAACCCTGGTTCTTTCATATTACAACAGTCAATCTGTCATGGCATAATATTCAATGATGAAATACTGAATATACAGATTTCCTGAACATACACGGGCCTACTTATACACAATACATTACTTGAATAAAATAAGGTATTTGAGCTTATGGATATAAAAAAATAGAACTTTATGTCATGTTTAATGTATATTGTGCAAACTGGTTGATAGAAACATCTTGCAAGCAAACATTCGTGAATGTATGGTGAAGAAAGTTAATTTAAAACAGGCAGGTTGTGCAACACCACCAGCCAGGTGGAGTGAGTGAGGGAGCAGGGAGTAAAGCTGCTCTTGCCACTCTTGGTGTCATATTGCATATAGTGAGCGAGTAAGTGAATATTATGAGATAATACCAGAGGCCAGGCAAACCAGTGACTGACAGCATGAGCAATGATACATGTCATCGAGGAATGATGACACAAATTTAGTCATTCATGGGAACCACTAAATCCCCATTTCCTTGGGCTCAACATCAAATTGAACAATTAATTGAACATCAAAATAATGGGGAATTGAACATCAAAATAATAGGGAAACTGAAATTCGAAATAATGGGGAACTGAACTTAAAAATGATTGAGAATTGAACTTCGAATTGACATGGGAATTAAATTTGAAAATGACACTGGAGTTAAACTTTATAATGATGGGAAATTGATCTTGAAAATGAACTGAACTTTGAAATGGTGTGTGAATTGAACACTGAAATGATATGGGAAATGGAGAATTGAACCTTAAAAATGACAAGAAATTGACCCTTTAAAAAGATAGGGATTTAAACTTTGAAATGGCATAGGAATGAGTTTGTGAGTTGGGTTTAACACCGCTTTAAACAGTATTCCAGTTACATCATGGCATGTCAGCTTAATGTGGGAGGAAAGCCTGAAGTGATTCAGGTCTCAGATGTTTAACACTTCAGCGAAACCCATGAGCACGGGTATGGTGCTGACAAACCTAGAAACATAATTGGGGCGAACCGGGAATCGAGCCCACAATCATAAGTTTCTGGTGTGCCCAAGGGACGCAACTCTGCACTGCGAATCGCGGCACATGCGATTTGAACAATGAAATAAAGGGGAATTGAACTTCGAATTGACATGGGAATTAAACTTGAAAACTTTATAATGATTGGAAATTGATCTTGAAAATGAACTGAACTTTGAAATGGTGTGTGAATTGAACACTGAAATGTCATGGGAAATGGAGAATTGAACCTAAAAAATGACAAGAAATTGAACCTAAAAAAGATAGGGATTTAAACTTTGGAATGGCATGGGAAACACATACTGAAATTAAGTGGGAACTGCACTTTGAAATGATGTGAAAACTGAACTTTGACATGTCATGAGATTATGTTTGTTGAAATGACATGGAAATTGATGTTCTAAATCAAACATGAGGATCTGATCCCGTGACAAACAAACCAGTTATCGGCGGTGTAAACAACACTCCACATTGTCTGTTTCAACCAGGTGTTACACAAAGTTGTGATATTTTAGTAAGTGGAATATATACAAGCTGCAAACTTACAAATAAATATGTTCAGAAATGCAGAAAGCAAGAACTACACCATCTGAAACAAAGGGCAGGGTCGGGTTAGAAACAGAGGTGAAATGGACTCACACAAATAAAACAAAAAAGCAAGCAAAGCAAACCGAAACTATAAATGTGAGAGAACTATTCAAATGATATATATACGCAATTTGTCATGACTTAAATCCCAGAAAGGTATTCATTTTTTTGGGTACTTTGTGTACACCAGTCAGCAATATTCCAGCCGTATCATGGTGACTTGTAAATAATTGTCTGGACAAGACAAACCAGTGGTTGACAGCATGAGCAAGGCTCCTAAACAGTTGAATACACTTTCAGTTATGAACTGTACCACCAAATCCACATTTCAGTGATGGCCTGTAAATAATCACATCTTGATCATGCAATCCAGTGATTGACACTGTGAGCAGTGATCCACATTGTTGGGTACAATGACACACAATCAACCAAGTCAACGATCCTGACCACCTGATCCATTTGGTTGCCACTTACAACCAGCCTAGGCTGCTGGGGACCAATTCTACCCAAGATTCACAACATGAGGTTCTTTTATTTTGTGATGGCATGCATGAAGAAAGTAAGGATGCATTTGTAATGATTCTTAAAAAATGGCAAATAGCAAAGCATCGTGCAACCGCTTGAGGACCATACAAGCAAGGTTTATATTAAGGCTCAAGTATAAAGAAGCTGAACTTTACCAAAGAACTTACATTTAAACTTTGAATGCTACGAAATATTTTCCTTTTCATAAGAACATGCATGTTTCATAAGGCCAGAGCAATGAATTACTTGTTTACACATCACGTTTTTCCATGCTTGTCTCTAGTAACCATTTATCTAAAAATTTACAGTTACATTGATGATGTTTGTTCTCTCCACCATGCTTTAGCAAAGATTTCACCTCAAGGGAAGAATAATATTTTTTCTACCAAGAAATGAACCCCATAAAGGAAGAGTGGAATGCACACAAAAACCTACAGTAACTCAATGCTGAAATACATACAGTCACTGTTTTTGTTAATATTAAAAAGGTCCTTTCATATATTTTGGTAAAACAAACAAGTAAATTTTCGGACTAAGCAGCAGCAGCAAGGTAATAGTGTTCCAACATTAAAAAAAAGCTGAGCACTGCCCATGAAGCCTGGAAATCAAATGTAGCAGCCGTGCATAAGCAATGCCAGGAACTCACCCCATTGGACTGATCCAGACGTAAAATGAGATCATCGTCATCATCATGCAACAGTCCACCATCGTCTTCAGACAACAGGAGAGGCTCCACATCATCTTCTGCTGCAGCCTGTGACCTTGCTCTCGTTCTTGACCTCTGGCGAGTTTTTGTGTCGTCTTCTTGCACAATCTCCATCTGCTGTTTCACGAAGTTGATGAACACCTAAAAGAAATGTTTGATCAAATATCAGTGATCTACCTCCAGGAGGTGCTGTGCATGACAAGTGATCTTTGTTTCTCCACCTGCATCAACTGAAGCCTTTCCTCCTTGGAAGAAAGGGAAACAGGAACAGAATAGGATAAAAACAGAATAGTTTGCTTGTTATTCATGTTTGCAAAAGGGTGTTAAAACTGACTCACACTATCCAGGGTGTTCAGACTGACTCACATTACCCTGGGTGTTTGGACTGACTCACATTACACAGGGTGTCCTGACTATCTCAAAACTATCCAGGGTGTCCTGACTGTCACACATTATCCAGGGTGTTCTCGCTATCTCACACATACCAGGGTGTTCTGACTTACTTACATTATCCAGGGTCTTCTGACTATCTCATACTATGCAGGATGTTCTGACTATCTCACATTATCCATTTGCTCTGACTATCTCACACTATCCAGGGTGTTCTGACTGACTTACATTATCCAGGGTGTTCTGACTATCTCACACTATCCAGGGTGTTCTTACTATCTCACACTATCCAGGGTGCTCTGACTATCACAAACTATCCAGGGTGTTCTCACTATCTCACACATACCAGTGTGGTCAGACTATCTCACACTATCCAGTGTGTTCTGACTATCTCACACTATCCAGGGTTTTCTGACTATTTCACACTATCCAGTGTGTTCTGACTATCTCACACTATCCAGTGTATTCTGACTATCTCACACTATCCAGTGTGTTCTGACTATCTCACACTATCCAGTGTGTTCTGACTATCTCACACTATCCAGTGTGTTCTGACTGTATGACACTATCCAGTGTGTTCTGACTATCTCACACTATCCAGGGTGTTCTCACTGTATCACACTATCCAGTGTGTTCTGACTATCTCACACTATCCAGTGTGTTCTGACTATCTCACACTATCCAGTGTGTTCTGACTATCTCACACTATCCAGTGTGTTCTGACTATCTCACACTATCCAGTGCATTCTGACTATCTCACACACTCCAGGGTGTTCTGACTATCTCACACTTTCCAGGGTGTTCTCACTGTATCACACTATCCAGGGTGTTCTGACTGACTTACATTATCCAGGGTGTTCTGGCTGACGGAGTAGTCCTCTATATGCAGGTCTTGCTGGGCCAGCTCCAGGGTGGAGAAGAGGTGGGCCAGGGACACACTCTCTGACTGCAGCTCATACTGGAGCAGGTTGAAGTGCTGCTCCTGAAACAGAGGTCATCCTCCATCAGTGTCTACAACATGGGTGAGTGTGTTGTAACAAACAACATTCCAGCCATATCACATTCAATCATGTGAAAGGTATCGTGATACGTATCGAATCGCACAGTTGGTGTATCGTCCAAGCCCTAATTGATATATGCCTGCTTAGAGGCAGATATGCCACCACAAGTCTGCAGCAAAGATCCAAATAGGAATTCAATATTTCCTAAGTCATGTTATTTTTGTTAAATAACTAATGCTATGGCTTTGTATATCACAGTCAACAGGACCATTTAAGTGGAATAGGCTTAAATGCCTAGTTTACATTATTGCACTGAATGCAATATTAAAATACCTCAGAATTTTCTAAAATACCAATTTTAAACAAAATAAATTTGTTCCACCCATTTTGCCTGCCAAGGGCACTGGTTAATGATTCTAGATAAACCCCTGGACCAGAAGTATTGTTTTATGATGGCTGGAGTGATATTTCAAGTGAAAAATCAAAAACTGTTTTTTGTGAGATGTAGCAAACAAAAAATATTCTATATTCAACAAACATGCACAAGCATGTACCGGTTACATATACCCCTAATAAATCATTTTCTAGAAAATAGTTTCCCTTGTCACAGAAGTCTTGCACTATCATCAGTATTTAATAGTAACTGTAAACTGAACACATGAAAAGAAAACAGCAAATAAAACTATTTTTTACCTTTAATAATGATAAAACCCAGGTCTTCGGTGTGATAAGCAAATGCTTTACCCACAAGGCTACCCGGCCGCCCCAACTTACGTATGAACATGAGTGAGTGAGTAATGTTTTATGTCGCTTTTAGCAATATTCCAGCAATGCCATGACAGGTGACACCACTATGGGCTTCACAAACTGTAACCATGTGGGGAATCAAACCCAGGTTTTCGGTGCGACAAGCTTATGCTTTAACCACTAGGCTACTGCACCGCAACCATATGAACCATACTATAGAGGAAGCATGGCGTATTGTCCTACTTCTGTTGCCTTACCTTGAGCGTTGCTGCTGGTATATTTCTCTCCACAAATCGTACAACCCCTCGACTGGCCTGTTCGTAATTTGGTCCTTTCAATCGGAAGCTGAAGGTGTATCCATCCCCATATTTGTTTTTGAGATGCTGAATGCTTCCGAGACACTTGAAGTGACCGTTGACCATGATGGCAAGACGTGTACAGAGAACCTCACACTCCTCCATGCTGCAACAGGTGAGCAGACAGTGACTGACTGAGACTAACTATAGTCAAGGCTACTGGATAGTTCATATTCATATTCCTTAGGATATGATACTGAGGGACTGGTAATTTATCATAGATCAGAGGGAGAGAGGGGAGGTCACCCCAAAAGATGCACTTGGACATGGGCACAGTCATCCAAAAGTATGACAAGCATTTGGGGAGGGTAATTATTGTCAGATCATCAAAAACCTCTGATCACCCAGCCCTGTAATAAATGACCGCTCCCTTGTGATACTAAATCACTCAACAGTAATAATCTCATGTAACATCATTCTTAAAATATTTAAAGCTTATGATGTATTTTCATTCAATAAGAGTTTAACTTTAGGAAGCAACTATTGCCTGAGTAAACTGCCCCACTAAAATATCATGAACAATTATTTTTTGCAGCCAGGTTTTTTCTACAGAAGCACTCACACATCAGAATACCAATTTCTCAATTCAAAGCACTCACACATTGGAAAACCCATTTCTAAACTTGCTGGTAACATAATACAATTGATTATCAACATATCGAGCAAGTAGGCGTTGCATCAACATAAAGAGCTGATATAGAGTAGAAAATATGCTTGATGACCTTTTTTGCACTTTTATTGGACCCTGATATCACTTTTATTGTATTGCATATCCAATAACACATTAATAACACTCTCCATTAGATGATACTGTAACAACTAGAGTGGTACTAGCCTTGACCACTAGGCTGTCCTAGCCTGTTTGAATCAAGTCATTCAAAATCCAAGTTTCTTGCTTTCTTCGCTGACATTTTATTATGGAAATCAATCTAGGTCCTAACATTGTTTCACACCACACTCAGCAATATTCCAGAAATATCATGGCAGTGTACACCAGAAATGGGCTGGACACATTGTACTCGTGTGGGGAATTGAACCTGGTCCTACAGCATGACAGCATGTAGGGTAGCCTCAACGGTTTAACCATGAGGCTACCCTACAACCCAGCTGTAAATGTCACAAAAGGCTCTAATTTCAACATCTAGGTTTTTGTCTGGAAATGAGTCCCAAGCCAGTTTCTGTCATCATCCTGGTACCGTTGACCTACTTTATATTGACGTTAAACAACAAACAAACAAGTAAAACCAACCTGTGTGAGGTTAAGATAACAGAGCGGCCATCTTGGATGAGGCTCAAAATGAGATCCCACAAAAAGCGACGTGAGTGAGGGTCCATACCAGTAGTTGGTTCATCCTGAAATGAACAGTGCTTTGTTTTAGATGAATGGAAATTGATATCAAAACATTTCAGAATAAATTGATAGAAAAGCCCCATGTGGCGCGGGTCGTAGACATTGAACACTCGATCTGGTGAAACCAATGAGCATTGATAATGTGTTGATGAAACCAAGGATTATAATTCTGGTGAATTTGATATGAAAAAGCATAATCAGTTGATCCAGTCAGGGCAAAGGGCTGCAACTCTGCACAGCGAGTTTTCCGCTGCAACTATAAAGAACTCCACCATCTTTCTAAAAATCTTTTATTTCTGAAAATATTAATAAGTTAAGATTTTCAACTAGAAATGTTTTTGGTTCCTTATACAAGTTATGGTTAAATATCTGGCAAATATCAGCTGTAGTCTACAACTCACCATGAATATAACCTGAGGATGTCCAATGAGAGCTATTGCTGTGGACAGCTTCCGCTTGTTGCCCCCACTGTATGTGCCGGATAGCTTGTCTGCATACTTGCTCAGCCCCAACTTGGACAGGGCCCAGTTCACAACCTGTAGGATGCAAGTCAGACTCTGTCAAGTCCTGTTCCCATGAACCATTAGTGCATGTTGACCTTGAAGTGTATGAATGTTGGCCTTGAAGAGTGTGCATGTATGTTGACTTTGAAGTGCGTATGTTGACAATGAAGTGCGTACATGTTGACCTTGAAGTGTGTATGTTGACCTTGAGGTGATTGCATGTATGTTGACCTTGAAGTGCGTGCATGTATGCTAACCTTGAAGTGCATACGTTGACCTTGAAGTGTGTATGGGCCCAGTTTATTCGACTAAAAGACATTCCACAGTATGTGTTGGCCTGTTGTTTTTCCCAGACAATTGGTCATTAAAGTCCTAAGTCTTCCAAACAACCTGAGGCAGGTGGGGGATCTATGTCTGCCTATCTAATAGCATGGTAGATGTGAGAGACAGTTGAAGTGTTGTGATCAGTCTATGGAAAGAGGAATACCTTAGATGCCCCTTGTAGACTTGATACTATAACTGACCAACCTGTTTCTCATCTTTAGGCGAGACTCCTCTGAGTCTGCAGTAGAACTGTAGATGTTCCCTGGCAGTGAGCTCATCGTAGAGGGAGTCAAACTGGGGGCAGTAGCCAATACTCTGTTGCACCTTGTTCAGCTCCTTGATCACACTGTAACATGGGATTGTAACAGAGGTAAGGTGAGTCACTGATGTAAAAGGGGATCACAATAAAGCTAATATAGGATTATAACAGATGTAAAAGGGGATCACAACAAAGGTAATATAGGATTATAACAGATGTAAAAGGGGATCACAACAAAGGTAATATAGGATTATAACAGAAGTAAAAGGGGATCACAACAAAGGTAATATAGGATTATAACAGAAGTAAAAGGGGATCACAACAAAGGTAATATAGGATTATAACAGAAGTAAAAGGGGATCACAACAAAGGTAATATAGGA
Organism: Haliotis rufescens; assembly: GCF_023055435.1. NCBI lineage: Eukaryota > Metazoa > Mollusca > Gastropoda > Lepetellida > Haliotidae > Haliotis > Haliotis rufescens. Next base: position 22,113,853 of record NW_025964372.1, on the reverse strand, counting down.
TTATAACAAGTAAAAGGGGATCGCAACAAAGGTAATATAGGATTATGATGGTGGCAACAGGATCACAATAAAGGTAATATAAGATTATAACAGATCATATTCGAGGTAATATAGGACTACAGAGGATATAACAGAGGATCATAACATGATAATAGTATCTAGAGAGGGATCACTACTGAAGTGTCATGAGTGAGTGTGTTATATGCTCATAACATCACAGCACTACATGTACATTTAGATTAAATGAGTGTGTGTATCTTTATGATCCATAAATCATAACTGACGTCAGTGAAGTAGTAGCACTGTTGATGCCTTGGAAATGGGAGAAGGACGTGATGGTCCTTACTTACCTATGACCATTAAGATAGGCACAACCAGATGTAGGTCGAAGGTCACCAGTCAGCATCTTGAAGGTTGTTGTCTTACCAGCGCCATTCACTCCAAGCAGGCCGAAACACTGACAGAGAGAAACAAGAACCTGTAGTATTAAATCTAATGAAAGCCAAACACCCTTTTCGCTGTGTCGAGTTCCCTTAGCCATCACGATTTGCTGGTCACGGCTTTAATACTACTCAACTTGTGATAGGGATCTTTGTACCTTTCCATGACGTCAAAGCCTCCAGATACATACCTCACCAGGTGGCACTCCCAGACACAGCTTGTCGACAGCCAGGTGGCGCCCTAGTTTGGCAGTCTTGTACACCTGAAGCACACAGTGGAGTTGGCATTATGACAGTATGATCAGCAACTTCAGCATCAACACACAAGAACCTTCTACAGAATGAGTGGGTGGGTGGGTGAGTGGGTGGGTAGTAGGGTGAGTGAGTGAGTGAGTGAGTGAGTGAGTGAGTGAGTGAGTGAGTGAGTGAGTGAGTGAGTGAGTGAGTGAGTGAGTGAGTGAGTGAGTGAGGATTTACAATATTCCAGCAAAATCAAGGTAGGGGACACCATGGGCTTCACCAATGTGGGAAACGAACCCAAGCCTTCAGCATGACAAGAGAACACTTTAACTACTAGTCTACCCCAACATGCAGTTACAGGGTTTACACTAAGAATTTATTGACATGGACCCTTTATGTGAAAGTTTCAAATATTCCAAAGGTACACCCGCATTACAATTTTTACTAGGAACTTCCATAATGGTTCGTCCTGGAAGGGGTAGTCATTGAAGTCTTATAAACATCAGTTTGTTTGTTTTCTAACTTATCATCATGATGCAGACCAGTCAAACAGTTAAATATAACACTTAGAAATGACTGAATTTCACATATGGCACTTATTACAACATCTGTGTGATCATAGTGTCCCTTTAATTAACAGGGTTTCATATCAGAACATTTGACAGTCATTGTATTTCAGTCTGCTAACTGTAGATCTGGACACAAAATGGGCTCCAGATTGTGGACTGTGTGAATTTGGTTTAATGCCACTTTTAACAGTATTTCAAGCACATCATGGCGTGGCAGCTAAGTGTGGGAGAAGAGCCCGAAGTGATGCAGGTCTTAGATATCTCCCACCTTGATGAAACCCACAGGGATGGATATGGTGCCAACAAACCTAGAAATATAATTAGGGCAAACCGGGATTCGAACCCAAGATCCTAGGTTTCTAACACATGTAGAGTCCAGTTCCTCATTAAATTTTGATGTTGGACTGCAATGTTACCTTGGTGAGATTTTCCAGTCGAAGCATGTCGTAACGGCCTGTCCCCTTCAGCACCCGCTTCCTCTCTGCAGCTACATCAACGTCTTCGTCAACATTTGTGGAGTTGGGCACTTTCACATATCTGTAAAACAAGGCTATACTCTGAATGGGTAACACTACAATATTGTTTTGTTTGTTTGTAGTTTAATGCCGCACTTGGAAATATTCCAGCTATATGACGGCAGCTGTAAATAATCAAATCTGGACCTAACAATTCATGTGCATTGATCTATGCACTTGGGTCATGATGACACGCATCAACCAAGTCAGTGAGCTTGACCATCCGATCCCGTTAGTCGCCTCTTATAACAAGCATGAGTTGCTGAAAATCAATATAATCCATAATTCCTCATACCTGGTTATTCTCTAAAACACTAATCATGCTAATATGACATGCATAGCTAAGCCCATATTAATTGTGCCACATGAATATTTTTGCCATTTAACAAAATGATATAAAAAAGTATCGTTTATTAGCAGGTTTGAAAGAGAGGGAGTTGGGTTTTAACTCCACTTTGAACTGTTTTTCAGTTGTATCACTGCATATCATCTTAATGTAGAAGAAAAGCTCAGGTTTTGGACATTTACAACTGTAGTGAAACCCATGAATAAGTGTATGGTCGTCACACAAACCAAAGATCATAATAACTGCGAATCGGGTATGCTATCACATAAACAGCGGATCCTGGTGTAATAAGGGGACACGATGCTGCACATCATTTAACCCTGAACGTTTGAAGTCCTGCGTCTGCTATGACTATTATTACGGCTTTCATTACTCTCCACTTAAACATAGACATACGATCACACGATACTTGGATCACACTGTGTAACCAGGAAACGTTCAGAGATAAATTATAAGATGTAGAACACCCAAAAATATTGAATATAGATTCATGCCTCATGCTTTTAGAATATTTCTAACACAGGAAATGTCTGGCTACCTGTAGAGTGGTGAACCTTACACAATCCCAGAACAAAGGCATATGTGGGTGTAGTTGAAATAACACTTGACTGTCAGCAAACCACCTACCTGGCAGGTATGAAGAACTTGTATTCACAGAGTATTGTAATGAGGAAGGCTATGAGTCCAATGACTGTCATGGCAACCAGATGTACTGGAATGATGCTCCACTCCATGGGGGACTTCATCATGTCGTACTGACCTGAATAACACATATCATCATCATCATCATCATCATCATCATCACCAGCAGCACCATCAACACCACTATCATCATCATCATCATCACCAGTAGCAGCGCGATCACCACCAACACCACCACCATCATCATCATCATCATCATCATCATCATCATCATCATCATCACCAGCATCACCAGCAGCAGCAGCACCATCAACACCAACACCAACACCACCCTCCCCCATCATCACCCCTCCCCCACACCACCACATCAGCATCATTATCACCATCACCACAACAATCATCACCATCAACACTACCACCAAATCATCATCATCATCATCATCACCAGCATCACCAGCAGCAGCAGCACCATCAACACCAACACCAACACCAACACCACCCTCCCCCATCATCACCCCTCCCCCACACCACCACATCAGCATCATTATCACCATCACCACAACAATCATCACCATCAACACTACCACCAAATCATCATCATCATCATCATCATCATCATCATCACCAGCAGCAGCAGCACCATCAACACCACTATCATCATCATCACCAGTAGCAGCGCGATCACCACCAACATCATCATCATCAGCAGCAGCAGCAGCAGCAGCGCCATCAACACCAACACCACCCTCCCCCATCATCATCCCTCCCCCACACCACCACATCAGCATCATTATCACCATCACCACAACAATCATCACCATCAACCCTACCACCAAATCATCATCATCATTGTCATCATCATGTTGCTGGAGACACACAATTAACCAAGTCCCCGAGCCTGACCACAGATCCATGTATTCACCAGATACAACACTCACAGGTTGCTGGGTCCTATGTAACCAGGCGTCCCCAGATTAATTTTGACTGGGTTCAAGACAAGAATATCCAACAGGGAAATAAGGCAACATTAATAAAGAGGTTAATGCTATGGTTACCAGTCTTAAAGTAGAACTCGTTCTTGTACTCATTGAAGGCCAAGTCCATGAGGCCCCGGCCCAGGCAGTAGTTGGGGAACATCATGAAGATAATCTTCAGGATGTCATGGACCTTGTTGAGATCCTGAAAAACAGGGGAGACAAATTGTTAAGGAGAGCAAAACATTTCGTACATGATCAACAGATCTGTCAGATAATTTTCATGTCCCTTGTCGAGATCATGAAACACAGGGGAGGCAACCTCAATACGAAGAGCAAACATTTTGTTCCAAAATCAATGTACAATGTTCCAAATTAAGCAGGAAAATTAGATTAAAGTTAAAGATTGAGGGGTTCTCTAGAAGCAACCTCAAGGTCCTCAGAGTCCCTCTTAATTAAACAAGAGTCATCAGGAGATGACATCTCCCCCCAGTCTGGTGCAGTTCGGAAATGGAGTTTCGCTACTTATATCCCTTGTTTGGTTTACTGCCATTGGACATCTTCAGTTCAGTGAAGATAAAAAATAATGCTGTTCAGTATTTTTCGAAATCCCAAATCATTAAAAGGTATCAGTTCACCACTACCATCATTATCAGTAAAGTCCAACTTGTCGTCATGAAAACATAAAAAAATTATAAAAAAACTCTTCTCAAATTATCAACAAGCACCCTACAGCGCTCTTACAATATGTCTGGTAGGTGTGTTACCTTGTCGTAGGAGAAGAGCTCAAGGAGGAAGCTGGACACAATGCATGTGATGCCAGTGAAGAGGTTGATGACTATCAAGCAGATATAGGCAGTACTGGGTTCGTTGAACAGGAAGGACGCGGGGTACATGACAGGCGTTATCGACCATCTGCAGGAAGAGAGAGAGAGAAGTTAATGTAAGACTCCATGTCATGGTTAATGTATCACAAAGAATCATTAAATACTGGCTATCAACTCATATACTACTCACAACAAGTCAAAGACTCCCACAATTGGAAGGCTGTGTGTTGCAATACACACCAGCCATGACACAGTAACTGTAGTCCTACGAAAAAATTGGGTGCTCTTTAACTTTTGGTAGCATATATCAATGACCTAGTTTCAGAAAGCAGTCTTAGTGCAATGACTATGGATAGTTTGTGTTAGAATACAGCAGCAGGAGTTCTGACAGTTGGTAGACACATCACACAGCATGACTGTTGTCTGTCTTTGGAGCTTCAATAGTCGCAGTACTAGGGCTGCTTTGATTTTGTTTGTTTGTTGTTTATAGCTGCACTCAGCAATATTCCAGCTATATGACGGTGATCTGTAAATAATTGAGCAAGACAATCCAGTGATTGACATCATGAGCATCGATCTATGCATTTGGGATACGATGACCTACATCAACCAAATCAGAGAGCCAATCCCGTCAAGCATGGGTTGCTGAAGACCTATTCTACCCTGGATCTTCACGGGTCAGGTTGCTTTGAGGGACACTGCATACAGATTAGGTGGATGAGCTACCATTAACACTACTTTAAGAAGTATTTAAGTTATATCAGAGTGTGTCAGTTTGATGTGATGCAGGTTTAAGAAGTATACCACTTTGGTGAAATCTGGAATCTGAACCCATGACCAGTGGATCCTGTCACCTTGGACAGCTGGGCCATAACGATACTTAATTTATAAATTCAGGATAATTAGCAAATTCCTGGATTTGAAACCGAAGACCAGCAGATCCTGTGAAGGCTAAGGGACATAACTCTGTTCCTTCCATCAGAGATAAGGTACAGCTACTTACCCATACATGAGGAAGAGAGCCACGACAGCAGGGAGGTTGCTGGTCGACACATACGCAGGTATTTGGAATATCAGCAGCACCATCACACACATGAAGGCAGGGATTGTGTAGTTGGCCTGGAATAGGCGTGAGTAAGTTAAGTTTAACTTTCTCGAAATTACAGACAAAAAGGAACAACAGATTATAATCAACGATAGCTAGGTTGGAAGAATGATTCCAAAACAAATATGTACTGACCATATCCCAGACATAGTTCCCGAGCCAGTACATGACAGGGTTGATCCCGGTGACAAACTGGAGATGTTTGGCCTTGGTGGACTTCTCATACACCAGGAACACCACAAAACTAGCCGGCACAAAGGACATGGCCACAATAATGAAGATGGCGATCAGGACGTCGGACCCCTCCATCCTGGAACAAGAATACTTATATAACAAGCTGCAATTATAATGATTGAAGCTTACCGCTTTTTATCATTCCTTCAGCCTAATGTGGGAGGAAAACCTGCCGTTTTGCAGGGGTCCGTTCCACTAAGTGATCGTAGCACTAAGGTGATCGTAACTCCCATACTTTAACATAGACTTACACATGTTGTAGCACTACGATCACTTTGTGGAATGGGGCCCTGGTCTTACACGTTTCCCACTTGGGAGATAACACACAAGCGCGATTTTGGTGATGAAACCCAGAAACATAATCAGGGCGAAACTGGGTTTCAAACTCACAATAAAAAGTTTCTGGCACGCCTGAGGATGGCAACTCCAACTTGGACAGCAAATTGCAGTGACAAAGACAACTGGATGACCCATGCCCCGCTATACTCAAAACACTCAGCCTACTTACATATAGTTGACCGTAGACATCTCATTATTGGTGTCATTCCAGGGGTGGTTGATGGCTGTAATGCCTGAAGCAGAAAATAAATTTTCTGTAACTAGTAGTATTTCATGAGGACAAGGTTAACACAAATTTCAACACTTGTTTGATAAAGGTACTATCACCTGTACTGAAACATAGCATTAGAAGAATAAAGAAGTTGTAATCCATTTCAACCCTGCCTGTATGGTTACTACAGCCACTTTAGAGCAAATATGTTTGTTTTGTCCATCAGCATATGGATGACGAAACACAACATACTGTATATAGCCGTGTATAAGGCGAGTCTTTCGTGCCTAGAATACAGGGGGATTTCAAGGTGGGTCGCCAACAGGGTGTACAGGGTAGAAAAGTTTTGATGATATTTTGCACCCAACACAAAGACATTACCATGAGCACGTAACACTGGAAATACTATGTCAAAAAGACGTACTGAAGTACGCAAAATAATCTGGTAATTACACTGTCTGGTTATAAAAAGTGTTCATTGTATATCTGGACATATGAATGGACTTTATTTGTAACCTATTTCATTTTATTTTTTCAAAAGTTTACATTCATTTTGGTGAAATTGTGTGTAAGGAAAGACATCGGTAGATTGCACAACTCACGGTTATTAACAGCAAACAGTCAGATTACCGCTGTTGACGCCTTGAAACGAACATACCCCCGGGTAACAATCTAATTCTGGATCTTACCAAAAGCTGCAGGGTTGCCCTTGCTTTTAGGCAGGTTGGCTCTCAGTATTGCGTTGTTGATGGTGTTTAGGTAGACGGCCATGGAGTGGTAGCCCTTGTTGTTGAACCACAGCTGCAAGTACACCACAATGACAAATGACAAATGACTGTGAATGGAATGAATGTTCTTTAACACCAAAGTCAGTAATAATCCAGCCTTATTCAAATCCTGATCAGACAAACCAGTGATTGATATTATGAGCAACAGACGAAGCCATACAGGTACTGACATGCAATCAACCTGAGTCTGGCCAAGCATCCATTCAGCTGCCTCTTATAGGAAGAATGTGACCACTGGGACCAACTCTACCCTGTGTAGAGTTATCCCACGGTGCCAATACACAAAGACTGAAGCAGTGACAAGAAAAGAAACAAAAGAAGAAAACATTGGATTTCTATTTCTGACATCCCCATGGGTATCCCCAATTACATCCCCAGTGACCTTCTCTTGTCACACATGCCCCCAATATAACAATACAAGTGCACTTTTCATATCAGTTTTCAATTAAAATAAAAACATTTTGATGTAATTGGTGTAAACATTGCAATGACTAACACTACTTTTCAATTTGCCTACATGTTTCTTTCACACGATAACCAAATCAAAACTAATAAGGACTATGTGACCCTTAAGGGTCAATGGCTGAACGATGACAATGGCTCCAGACACCATTTATTCACTCCATATATATGTCATCCATTATTCCACGTGGCCTTGCAGTACTCTTTGATCCCCTGCTACTCACCTTGGCGGCACTGCGGACTGCCAGCTTCCTGAACAGCGTGGGTGCCGATCTGCCAAAGTTCTCTGGTACATAGCGCTGCTCCAGACCAAAAGACAGAACTCCATATCTAGAAGAAGACAGTTGGTCGGTCAAAAAATGTATTCCCGTAAATAACAACAAATCTTTTTCAATAAAGTGCAGTAAAACTGTTTCTACTAAAGCATTGTTTTGTAGATAACTTTGTAATTATTCTTTTATTCAGTATCCATTTCAAATAATAATAATAATAATAATAATTCTCAGCTCCCTAGGGAATATGCAAACAATCTGCCTAGAAGGTTAACATGTAATACATATGGTCAAGACTAAAACGTGATGTTATGTTAGATATCAATGATAAATAAACATAATATTTAAATAACTGATGAACTTCGTCCAGTACCTGGTTTAGGGGTATCATTTCAGCAATAACTGGCAATGAGACATCTGGACATACCTGTGAAGTCTGTAGTCCTGTGTTGTATACAGTATGAAGTCCTCTGTCCTCTGTCCTGTGATGTTCTGGAGAATGTCCTGGGTGACGACCCGGAACTTGGGTGCCTCAGCATGGTTCTTGTTGCACTTGAAGCCAGTCTTGTCTCCCCGACACACGCAGTGGGGGTAGAAGTGGGTTGTTGAGTAGCTGGGGTCTGCAACATCAGAGCAGCGAGTGAGTGTGTGTGTTTAACAGTCAGCAATAATCAAGCTATGTCATAGCGAGTGTACATTATCAAGTCAAGGCAGACAGATCAATGCTTGACAGGATCAGGGAATAAAATTGCATGTCTTGAAGCAGGCATCTGTGAAGGGGTCACTAGTGGGGCTATTTTCACTTTTGTGATTGTATTGCAATAGTACTCCACCCTAATTGCATTAGTATTGCACTAGTATTAAAAAAACTTTAAGGCTTGATATGATATTAATCAATGAAATAGAAATGAATAAAGTATTGCTGACAATGTCAAAGTCGACCATCTTCCTCCCTGTCACCACTCAAACCAAAGGAAGTAACTCTAATCTGAAGTTATTGATATCCTTGCTAAGGACATATTAGGTTTGAAATTCGAAAGGTAAAAACTGATGGTTCTGACACATAATTTATGCTTTATTTATAATTAATTGTGACTTGAAACTTTCAATTGTTATGCATATTATCAACAATACCAATAGTGTTTTGATATTCCTATTGATATAGTCCAATCGTTGGGCAGCAGTTGCAATACATCGATTGTTCCATATATTGTTACACTTCTATATAAACAGTCAACTGAGATTGCTGCGCACCTATAGCCTCACCCCATTCCCCACAGGTGTACTAACTGTTCAAAGAGGGATAACTCCAACCTACTCATTCCAACTTAACTGCAAATTGACTGTCTGTAGAATAACACTGACCTATAGGGAAATCTACAGTGCTGTTGTCATCCTCGGAGGCCAAGTCAACCTTAGGCTGCACTGGAGCTTCTGGGGGGATGTAGCTGTCCAGGTGAATCCCCGGAGCGAACACTCTCCTACACTCAGGCTCATAGTACCGGGACAGGAGCTCGTACGTCTTCTGGGTGTAGTTCAACCTCTTCAACATGTCCACATCAAAGGAGCTATTAAACGGTTTCTGCAGCACACATGTGGCACCCACCCCAGATGGGAGGAAGAGTGTCCGGATTAATTTCTCCGCATCAGCGTCCTGGCTAGGTATTTCTGATCTTCGTATCATACGTTCATTTGTGAAGGGAATAAAGTTGCCTTTGGGCTGAGTGACATTGAAATACTGAGATGGGCTGAGTACAAGGGGAGGTAAGTCATCCACAGATGGCGCTGCTAGAGCTACTGTCATTGCTATGGCAACAAAGATGGCAGGGAGGATGATCTGCGAGAACAAGCTCCTCCAGTTGCGAGTGATGTAGTGGAATCGTTTGACGATGACGGCACGGAAGTGGTTGAAGAGCAGCAGCTTTTTATTCAAGATATGACTTCCACGACCTTCAAGCAAGATCTTTGGTTCATCTTCTGCAAGCATTGAAACTTTAGTATGAGATTATATATGTCTTGTCATTATTAAAAAGGATGTATTGTGACAGCCAAGTATAGCTGAGTGAGTGAGTGAGTGAGTGAGTGAGTGAGTGAGTGAGTGATCGAGTGAGTGAGTGAGTGAGTGAGTGAGTGAGTACCACTGTCAGCAATTTTCCAGCAACATCATAGCATTTTGGAACTGATCTAGTTTGGATCAGACAAACAAGTGACTGCAAGCATAAGCAACTATACACACAATTAAGGCATGGTAACACACAGACACCTGGTCTGACAACCCAATTCATCAGCTCTTTCAAACACAGGTTTGGGAAACAATATCTGTCCTGTAATCACTATGTGATGCTTCAGATAGTCACACTTAAGCATAAGTCCTTGATTAATGCCATAGATCCACATCACAAGAACACAGCTGCTTGTTTCATGAAGATATTAGTACAATAGAAGACTATTCCTTTTTTTCACCTTTTTTCACAAGGCTAAACATTGTTAAACAGGATAGAGCATCTTACAACTAACAGTGTATGCATTTTTAATGCCACTCCTCAATAACTGCATACGATGACAGTGCTTACATTTAAATGAAGCGAACAATAAGTTAACAATTAGTAGCTAATGGTGATATCACATCCATCAAGTAATGCCAACAATGTGCGGTCAATAGTTTGTAATATAAGATGGTTAGGTCCAGATATAAAGTCTCTGGTACAAACATGAGCTCACAATACTGGCACTGAAACCAGTCTTGACAGAACTGACCTGGAGCATTGTAGACCCCAATGTTCCTCACAGATGGATGTTCTGGCCGTCTGCTCTGTGCCGGCTCCTCTTCCCCTCCTGCAGCAATATCACCAAGTTCAAGGACATCTGCTGCAGGGTTGGTGATGCCTGTTGCACCCATTGCTGCTTCTGATTGGCTGTCATCTGCCACGTCCAGCAGGTCAGACAAAGATGCTGCGTTTTGACTGGCTAGATTGGACCTTGGGAGATCTTCAGGCAGGCCAGATGGGTCGGAAGATAAAGTCTCCAGAGGTTTAGCAGGTTCATCCTCACGACCTGAATTATAGAATTATCAACTGTAAGATAGAGGAAACACTTACTCATCTGAAGCCTGTACATTTGTGAGGCATTTAAATAATATCCACACTTTTGTTTTGTTTGTTGTTTAAAGCTGCATTCAGCAATATTCCAGCTGTATGACGGTGACCTGTAAATAATAAAGTCTGGACCAGACAATCATCAATCTATGCAATTAGGATATGATGACATGCACCAACCAAGTCACACAGTCTGTCAACCCAATCCCATTAGTCGCTTCTTTCATCATGCATGGGTTGCTGTTTTACGCTGCACTCAGCAATATTACAGCTATATGATGGCGGTCTGTAAATAATCGAGTCTGGACCAGACAAGCCAGTGATTGATATCATGAGCATCGATCCATGCAATTGGGATCGATGACATGCATCAACTAAGTCAGCGAGCCTGACAACCCGATCCCATTAGTCGCTTCTTTCATCCTGCATGGGTTGCTGAAGAACAATTCTTACAAAGATCTTTGCGGATATTATCGACACTTGACAGCCATCCTTCCAAAACAAAAACCCATCAAGTGTACCATTTCACCAAGCAATCTTAGCACTACAACTATCATGACTGTATGTTAAAGTTTGGAAGTTACTTCAGTCTTAGCCCTAAGATTTCTTTGTGAAGCAAAGGCCAGGTAGTACCAGGTTCTGAGTAACCATGAAAGCCCATGACAAAACCTGGCAAACACAGGCCTGTTTAATTTCATCAAGTCAACACAGTCCAACTCAGTTAAAATGCTTAAATAGTGAACCAGAACCGTCTTCCCACTTACTTTCTTCTTCCTGATAGCCAGCTTCTGTGACCTTCAAGAAAACCTCTTCCAAGGTCGTATCCTTCACACCATAGCTGATGATGTGGACATTGTCCATGTCGGAATCCATGGCCTGAAACAGCTTTTCAAAGCTCTTCTTCTTGGCTTCCTCAAATGGCAGAATGTAGTGTAGTTCCCGCTTGGACTCGGACACCAAGTACACCGTTGGCACATATTTCTGGATGAATTCTGTGACCTTCGCCTCCTTACAAGGGGAGACAAGCTTGGGTGGCTGGTGATGAGTATTTTCGACTTCTAGTTCATCACATGATGTGTCTGAAGAAAGGTGGAAGGATGCATATCAGGGTAAGAGAGCTACAGTCAAACACTGTTGTGTCGAAGTTGAAAGGGAGCTATGTAAATACTTTGAGTTATCCATGGTTCGACAAAACTGAAAATGATGAATAAAGAAGGAATATGCAGGGACCATGCTATTACTTCAAGACAACTGTAAGTTTGACAAATCAACTCACGGTTGTCTTGACATAGCGGTGTTTGACTGTATTTATAGGCACTATTGACATAGCAACAATTCTCAAAGGTACGTTTCTCCTCAAACCTGAATAAATCCTCAAAGTGAACCTGTTCAAGTCAGCTTTTCTCCCAACTGAATAAACAAGGTACATTTTTCAATCCAGTGAATCTCAACATGGAACAGTTTCTCCCCACTCATTCTGACAAAGGAATATTTTACCCAACTAAACCTAATAGGAACATATCCGCCCCACCCTCAATGAATCTGATCAAGAAACATTGACTCTTAACTCATACTGATATAACATATCTACTTCCTTAATCTGATCAAGTCTGATTTTCTCCCAAGTGAATCTGATCAAGTCCAGTTTTCTCCCAAGTGAATCTGATCAAGTCTGAATTTCTCCCAACTGAATCTGATCAAGTCCGAATTTTCTCCCAACTGAATCTGATCAAGTCTGATTTTCTCCCAAGTGAATCTGATCAAGTCTGAATTTCTCTCAACTGAATCTGATCAAGTCCAGTTTTCTCCCAACTGAATCTGATCAAGTCTGATTTTCTCCCAAGTGAATCTGATCAAGTCTGAATTTCTCTCAACTGAATCTGATCAAGTCCAGTTTTCTCCCAACTGAATCTGATCAAGTCCGAATTTCTCCCAACTGAATCTGATCAAGTCCGAATTTTCTCCCAACTGAATCTGATCAAGTCTGATTTTCTCCCAACTGAATCTGATCAAGTCTGAATTTCTCCCAACTGAATCTGATCAAGTCTGATTTTCTCCCAGCTAATACTGATACAGGGACTTGCTGAATGAGATCAATGAACATATTCTCCCTACCTGCATCTTGGTTGTCCTCAGTTGGTTCCTCCTTGACGACGGTCAGATGGTAGCCCTCCCCTATGCTGTTCTTCAGGAAGATGGATGACCCACAGCACTTGAGCTGGCCATTGTTGATGATGGCCACCCTGTCACCAAGGATGTCTGCCTCATCCATGTGGTGTGTGGACAGGATGATGGTGCGACCTGATGAACACAGTCACACTCATCACACTGAGTCAACAAAACACAGCAACACAACACACCAAGCAATGGATACAATATCACTATACTTTCGATGACCAAATAATTTCTAAGTGGTTGGTTGGTGGGTTTTTGTTTTACGCCGCACTCAGCAATATTACAGCTATATGACGGTGGTCTGTAAATAATCGAGTCTGGACCAGACAAGCCAGTGATTGATATCATGAGCATCGATCCATGCAACTGGGATCGATGACATGCATTAACCAAGTCAGCAAGCCTGACCACCCGATCCCGTTAGTCGCCTCTTACAACAAGCATAGTCGCCTTTCACGGCAAGCATGGGTCTCTGAAGACCTATTCTATCCCGGATCTTCACAGGTCAATTTCTCAGTGATTAATACAAAGGTGGCAGTATATCACACAATGGTTATTGTACCCTATGCATACATCCACCCATCCTATGCCCACTGTTTAATATGCATGATCCTATATGTAGGATATGCATAATCCAATATGCATCAAACACTCTTTGCTCATCCAAATAATATGCATCATCCCATATGCATCCACCCATCCAATATGCATCCATCTATTGTGTACAGATCCATTGATATCATATGCATCCACTAGTCCTATCTCTCTTGATATTAATATGCATCATCCCATATGCATCCTTCTTAATGCATCCACTAGTCCTGATCCACCCTTATCAATATGCATCACCCCATATGCATCCTTTTTTATGCATGTATAGGTCCTACCTCCATCCATATCAATATGCATCACCCCATATGCATCCTTTTTTATGCATGTATAGGTCCTACCTCCATCCATATCAATATGCATCACCTGATATGCATCTTTTTTTATGCATGTATAGGTCCTACCTCCATCCATATCAATATGCATCACCCGATATGCATCCTTCTTTATGCATGTATAGGTCCTACCTCCATCCATATCAATATGCATCACACCATATGCATCCTTCTTTATGCATGTATAGGTCCTACCTCCATCCATATCAATATGCATCACACCATATGCATCCTTCTTTATGCATGTATAGGTCTTTTCTCCCTCCTTATCAATATGCATCACCCCATATGCATCCTTCTTTAAGCATGTAAAGGTCTTTTCTCCCTCCTTATCAACATGCATCACACCATATGCATCCTTCTTTAAGCATGTATAGGTCCTATCTCCATCCATATCAATATGCATCACCCAATATGCATCCTTCTTTATGCATGTATAGGTCCTACCTCCATCCATATCAACATGCATCACACCATATGCATCCTTCTTTATGCATGTATAGGTCCTACCTCCATCCATATCAATATGCATCACACCATATGCATCCTTCTTTATGCATGTATAGGTCCTATCTCCATCCATATCAATATGCATCACACCATATGCATCCTTCTTTATGCATGTATAGGTCCTATCTCCATCCATATCAATATGCATCACACCATATGCATCCTTCTTTATGCATGTATAGGTCCTACCTCCATCCATATCAATATGCATCACACCATATGCATCCTTCTTTATGCATGTATAGGTCCTACCTCCCTCCTTATCAACATGCATCACCCGATATGCATCCTTCTTTATGCATGTATAGGTCCTACCTCCATCCATATCAATATGCATCCCCCGATATGCATCCTTCTTTATGCATGTATAGGTCCTATCTCCATCCATATCAATATGCATCACCCCATATGTATCCTTCTTTATGCATGTATAGGTCTTACCTCCATCCATATCAATATGCATCACCCCGTATGCATCCTTCTTTATGCATGTATAGGTCCTTTTCCCTCCTTATCAATATGCATCACACCATATGCATCCTTCTTCAAGTATGTACAGGTCCTATCTCCATCCATATCAATATGCATCACACCATATGCATCCTTCTTTATGCATGTATAGGTCCTATCTCCATCCATATCAATATGCATCACACCATATGCATCCTTCTTTATGCATGTATAGGTCCTACCTCCATCCATATCAACATGATTCACACCATATGCATCCTTCTTTATGCATGTATAGGTCCTACCTCCATCCATATCAACATGATTCACACCATATGCATCCTTCTTTATGCATGTATAGGTCCTACCTCCATCCATATCAATATGCATCACACCATATGCATCCTTCTTTATGCATGTATAGGTCCTACCTCCCTCCTTATCAACATGCATCCCCCGATATGCATCCTTCTTTATGCATGTATAGGTCCTATCTCCAACCATATCAATATGCATCACCCCATATGCATCCTTCTTTATGCATGTATAGGTCCTACCTCCATTCATATCAACATGCATCACACCATATGCATCCTTCTTTATGCATGTATAGGTCCTACCTCTATCCATATCAATATGCATCCCCCGATATGTATCCTTCTTTATGCATGTATAGGTCCTACCTCCATCCATATCAATATGCATCACCCCATATGCATCCTTCTTTAAGTATGTATAGGTCCTATCTCCATCCATATCAATATGCATCACCCAATATGCATCCCTCTTTATGCATGTATAGGTCCTATCTCCCTCCTTATCAATATGCATCATCACAAATACATCCATCCCACCCTCTCACCTTCTTTATACTGCATCAGGAGTTCCCAGATGGCCCTTCTGGCGTAGGGGTCAATCCCTGCAGTGGGTTCGTCCAGTATCACTGTCCTTGACCCTCCCACGAAGGCAATGGCGACAGACAACTTCCTCTGCATTCCTCCTGACAAGGAATCTACCACTGTGTGGCGCTTGTTGGGCAGGTCAAGGTCCTTAATCATTCTGACAACACACACAGTGAAAAATAAACTCAAACGCCATTATCTCGGCACATTGTTTATGATAGTTAAACTTAATAGTCCAAGCCGAATCCCCCAATCTCATTACAATCTGGGCCCCATTTCAGAATGCGGCCATACAGCTACAACTACTGCAAGTCTATGTTGAGTAATGGGCGAAATGACAGTCGTATGTAGCACTACTATTAATTTGTGAAACTGGCTCCAGATCTTTTCCTCTGATATAATGCCTCTCTGCATGAAGATCTTACAAAAAGAAAACCCACACATACATTTCCTCAATAATACACTATTCTGTCTCTAGATGTCATGGTGCTCATATATGACAGGGTGTATAAACTACTCACAAAATATAATAGTACGATAATATTCAATTCAGAAAATTCCTGTTAAGTCTTTTCTTAGAAATCAGTTAAGCATCCCTGAATTTCTTAACACAAGGGTTTTTTCAGATCTTCAAGCAGAGAGATCTGATATGAGATTGTAGGGTGCCCAGGACTTGTCTGTCATCCATTCTTTGATTTGCTACATCTTCCTTCAGAACCAGAGTATTATACTTCAGCTTTACACTTATGAAGTTAATGACATGACATCTCACAGCATAGAAAATGGGAAAATCTGTGTTTACCTGTCCAGTTCTATCTTGATATCCGGAGACTTCATGCCCTTCAGTTGAGCATAGAACCACAGGTGCTCCTCCACCGTCAGTCTGGGAAATACAAGACAGGTGTTGATATGGGAAATACAAGCAAGGTGATGATATGGGAAATACAAGCAAGGTGTTGATATGGGAAATACAAGCAAAGAATGGGCATGGGAAGGCAAGTAAGGCTACATGATGAAAACCCCCCATTTCATTAGCCAATGAATTGGGTTTTAACAAGAAATATTGTTCAATACATTCTTATACTCATATCAACATTTGTGGAAAGTTTAACACTGCAATCAGCAATAGTTTTGTTTGTTTGTTCGTTTAATAATGATGCATTCAGCAGTATTCCAGCAACAGCAGTGTTTGTGTACAATGATATCCAATAAACCCAGTCACACAGTCTGACCACCTGATCAGTTAAGCCGACTCTGGTAGGGACCTATTCTAACCCAGACACCTTGTGCTCCAGCTATAGCACTGCAGACTGCATGCAACCAAATGATGGCCAGGCAGACCACAAAATCATCACCCTTTCGAGTGGGTCACCAGTTGCAAATCCTGAGATAGTGGGATTTAATGGTGATGTCAGTAAATTTATACTTTGAGCAGCTACTTGAATAATCAACATTTTCATAGATTCTTGTGATGCTCCCATGTCTGCTTACTTGTCAAACAACACATTGTGTTGAGGACACATGCCCAGACTCTGTCTGATGACGTCCATGTCGCTGCGAATGTCAAGGCCATATATTGTTGCGTATCCCGATGTTGGGGGAATGAGGCCGGTCAGGATGGACATCGTGGTGGTCTTCCCTGCACCGTTGTGTCCAAGGAAAGATGTTATCTGACCTTCATAGAAATTCAAGGACAAGTTCTTGATTGCAGTCTTCTTGCCAAGCTTGTATACCTGAGGAAATGAGTACAAAAAGTTATCACTGGTCATATCATAGAGGATTTCAAATATTCTTATGTGAGGGATTAATATGGAGGAAGGCTGAATGTGTTCCGGTTGCAGAAATCTGCCACTTTGTGAATCTCAGGGAATGGAACTGACAGCGTGTTGTTTAAAGCTATTGCAGTATTATATGACGGCAGGTAAATAATCAACCAGACAATCCAGTGATTGATATTGTAAGCAACAATCCACGCTGTTTAGGTCATTGACCTGCCATCACTCAAATCATCGAGGTGCTTCTAGAGACCAGAAAAGGTTGCTGGGGACCAATTCTAACTTGGAATCTCCACCGAGTGATGGAGCTGACAGGCTAAGGACCAAAATACAGGAAAAAATAACATTGGAACCGTATAAAAACAAATGAATTTTTAAAAAAGATATTAACCAAAAGCCAGAAATATAGTTATTACTACAAAATAGTGTAAGAAGGGAACAAACTGGCATATTTCACAACCAATTTGTTGACATGTTGCATGTTATGCTTTTTCGTTTTGTAAAAAATCAATGAGCCCACTTTGTCTGCATCCATAATACGCACCCCTCTCTACACAGGTGTATTTCTACTGTGAAAAATGTGCATTATTCACAAGAACATATGGTCATAAACAGCTCTTCAGGCAAAATGTTTTCTCACAAATTGAACCCTGTTGCATGCATGACAAGCAAACAACTTTGCAACAAGGCTACCCACAACACCAGACAAAGAAAACAAGTTTGCATTAAAATACTGATCATTACCTTGGTGAGATTGTCTATACACACTCCTTCAGGTAAGTGGATGGGGTCCTGCTCAAACATGATACTTTGGTCTGGAATGAAACAGGTTTTTATTAACGCAGCGGTTAAACTTTATATTTTGAAAAAGTAAATATTCACAATAATCAGTTCTACATATAATCATCATAGAGAAGTCGAAAATGACATGAATTACAAAGTGTGCTTTCAGCCAAAATAATATTCATCTCTGCTGGGCTTTACAGTATTTCTTCTATTAGATGTTCCAGTGTCTATTAATTTCATGGAAGCATTGACTCGGCATTTATTCTGTTTAATGCTGGCACAGTGGCAACTCGCTAACTTGTCTGAAGGGAGTAATCATTAGATGGTGTAAGTTAATGTGATAGGGATCATTAATTTCATCAATTTATTCAATTGCAGATGGCCACTATTAGAGACCAATTGTCTAATAGATGCCTTGTTTCTATTTTGCGGAAAGAACGTATAACCTGGGGTCACTTGGCAGCTGGCCTGTTTTGGCGGCCAAGCATCTTAATAGAGAAAATACGGTAAGTGATCGCATGCAGGTGTTAACGGTTTTCTTTGAAACCTACTTGTCAAGTCCAGATAGATACATTATTTTGAATTCACTCAAGCACAGAGAATGGAATCATATTCAAAATGAATTGAAACTTTGAAACCCTGCTCACTTACCAGCACTCTGCTGTGCCATAGCGCACGCCTGGTCCTCCTCCGTGACAGACACATGGCTACCGTTGCCACGACGACACAGGTCTAGGACACTGGTGCAGTCGTCGGTGTGTTTGACGTGGCTGCCGCACCAGTAGGACTTGGTGAAGGGGAAGTACCACGGCTTGGAGAGACCATACGATCCTGAAGGAAACAGCAGATTATCATGGTCAACCACAGCTTGATCACTAGTATAAAGCGACGATCATAGCATGCACATATCTTGGTTACAATAGGTTGTGCACTGTTTTTGAGTTACGATGGTTGTGTCAGGTGTAGGAGTTTCGATGGTTGTGTCAGATGTGAGGGTTACAATGGTTGTGTCAGTTGTGGGAGTTACCTTGGTAGTGTCAGGTGTCGGAGTTACGATGGTTGTGTCAGGTGTGGGAGTTTCGATGGTTGTGTCAGATGTGAGGGTTACAATGGTTGTGTCAGTTGTGGGAGTTACCTTGGTAGTGTCAGGTGTCGGAGTTACGATGGTTGTGTCAGGTGTCGGAGTTTTGATGGTTGTGTCAGATGTGAGGGTTACAATGGTTGTGTCAGTTGTGGGAGTTACCTTGGTAGTGTCAGGTGTCGGAGTTACGATGGTTGTGTCAGGTGTCGGAGTTACGATGGTTGTGTCATGTGTCGGAGTTACGATGGTTGTGTCAGGTGTGGGAGTTACGATAGTTGTGTCAGGTGTGGGAGTTATGACGGGAGTGTCAGGTGTGGGAGTTACGATGGTTGTGTCAGGTGTAGGAGTTACGATGGTTGTGTCATGTGTCGGAGTTACGATGGTTGTGTCAGGTGTCGGAGTTACGATGGTTGTGTCATGTGTCGGAGTTACGATGGTTGTGTCAGGTGTGGGAGTTACGATAGTTGTGTCAGGTGTGGGAGTTATGACGGGAGTGTCAGGTGTGGGAGTTACGATGGTTGTGTCAGGTGTAGGAGTTACAATGGTTGTGTCAGCTGTGGGGGTTACGATGGTTGTATCAGGTGTTGGGGTTATGATAGTTCTGTCAGGTATAGGAGTTACGATGGTTGTGTCAGGTGTGGGAGTTACGATGGTTGTGTCAGGGGTGGGAGTTATGATAGTTGTGTCAGGTGTGGGAGTTACGATGATCATGTCAGAATGCACAAGAGTTACGATGGTTGTGAAATGTATAGCAATCATAACAGTTGGAGACATTCAGCACCAAACCTTGTATGCCATAATGACAATAATCAAGTACCTGGGAAGACATGCTCGATGTACCAGACGAGGAGTCCGTACAGGAAGGAGTCGAGGATGATCATGAGGATGACCATGAAGAGGGTGTACTCATCATCCTCCACTGGGGACCTGTAGATGTTGTCCCACTGTACCCCTACCCCCATCTCCTCATAGTACGCGAAGTACTTGGCCCCCAGGCCGAACGCTGTGGTAGAGGAGAGGGACTGAAACAGGCAGGTCACATGTCATGTCTTCATGTTATAGTGAGTGGATGAGAGTTGTCTTAAGCTCTTAATGTTTTAAATCTGATTTCAAGATTTCAAAGGTTTCAAATGTGAAGCCTATTTGTAAACATCATGGAGGACCTGCAAACTTTTCTGATTACCCCCATCGGAAAGAGCACCGAGTATTAGCATCCTCAGAGTAAATGTTTGACATGGTATGGTCTCAACACACATAATAAAGTCAGCAAGTACCCACCACAAGGGACTTGACATAGCCCGGGATGCGGTCGCCGGCAATGTCCTCCTTGATGGCCACGTACATGTAGGGGACGTAAGACAGGAAGTAGATGATGCCGGCACATGCAGCGGCCACCTTAGCCTTGGAGTACAACACACTGATCAGGAAACTGTAGGAACAAAGAAACAATAGAATAAAACTACATCCAGTGATAGAAGTGATGAACAAATAGCGTCATGGCTGGTTTACGGATTGTCCTATTTTGATTAATTTCTTTTATATACAAATTGTTCAATTTTTTATTCGACTTAAATGAATGATATACAATTAATCAAGTCAACAGGGAGGATGCTGTTCAGAAAATTATTAACTGAAAATTCATCTAGACATTTAAATCATTAATTATATTCAAACTAACTCAAATGGCTTTCAAATCTGCAGTACCCCATGGCATTTTGTCATCTCTGATAAAAAGACTCTTGTACAATATACCATTGCGCTGGAAGCAAACTCATTGGTTTGGAGGGCTCAGTTTCTGTGTAGCCATCTCAAAAAGGGAGATAACTGTGTAACGACAACTTCATAAGAGCTCTGATTTCAATATGGTACATCAGAAGTTCTATTACCTTAATGTTAGGAGATTGTGACACTTTCGGTTGAGAAAGTGTCTTTTAATAACAATGATGATGATGATGATAATAATAATAATAATAATAGTAATGCTTGTATTTATATGGCACAAAAAGGTCACAAAACTTTGTGTTCAGCGATCATGACATGAAATATATCAACACTCCCTTGATAAAAGCTTGAAATTCCTCTTTATGCCCTATTATCGACTTGTGTTGATATATGTGACATCAAAAGCCACTCGGGCGAGATTCTCTGTAGCTGCATAACCTCTCCTACTCACCATAACGATATAGTGGCTATGACATAGACCTCCAGCAGCATAAACACCACGAGGGGATCACTGTGGGCGAGAACACGCCCATACTTAAACATGGCGGTGAGGACCCCCACTGTGATGCTCATCTGCAGGAACGTCGTCAAGAACCATGCACACCAATGGACAGCATTGTTCATACCCATCATCTTCATCACCTGTAACCATGGCGACACAGAGATGTTGATCATGAAATGATACAAACACATTTTCATTGTTTGCTTACTTTACAAACTTACATTGTACTTCTTTGTCCAATCTCATCAAAGCCAGATCTTAGTTCTCGCTACCGCTAAACAAAGATCTGAGGAAATTCCATTACTGGTCACATCAGACCGACCTTTCGCAAACTTTGACTGACAAATGGAATGACTGACAAGAAGTCGACATTAGCCAATCAGAAGGCAACTTTCTCATGCTTTACGGCTTTACAAGTTTCAAACTTGCAACTATGCTTCAAAACATATTTTGAAACATTCTTGATTTAAAATTTGAAAACTGAACAAAAGAACATAGATTGTATGGATTCAGTCCAAAATGCCATCATTTGGAATACCCTGTGTTGAATCTTTTGAGGTTGCATGATTAAAAAACACATTCCATCTGTCACTTTCCCGATCTGGTAAGTGATGCTCTGATTGGTCCGATGAAAGATCATTCTGACATGACCCGTAATGGGATGTCCACAGATCTTTGTTTTGTGGGAGCGAGAACTAAGATCTGAATTTAATGAGATTGTCCTTTATCATATCTATCAACCAAAGACATTTGGTCATGACTTACTGATTAGAATGACTTAATTAGTAGAGGTGTAACGATACGATGGGGTGGCAGTATGATACATATCCCGATACTGTGGGTGCGTTATGATTCGTATCCCATTACAGCACTTTTATTTCATAAGTTGATATTTTTTTTTTTTGCAGGTGAATCACAACCGTGAGTCATATGTTTTAAAATTTTAAAGATCAAAATGGGCTATTGTAGGGCAGAGGGCACTGTGAATGTTCTGCTATTTATAGCCAACCGGGAAATACTACAGGATGTGCATAAGCTGGTTGTTGAACAAATATAACTTGTAATGTATTGTATGGTATAGTGATACATGGTTTGTTAATTGATGTATTGTAGCGTAGGCCTCGTATTGCCGTATCGTTACACCATTATTAATTAGGATAGAACTGACTTCTCAATTACATGCGGTAAGGGATTTCGAGTGGTCATGATGGGTGTTGTATGTAGTGAGTTAGCGATAATGGTTTTCAACCACTATCCAGCCATATCACTGCAGGGCACACTAGAAATGGGTACACACATTGAACCCTAGTGGGGAATGGAACAAAGGCCTTCAGCGTGATGAGCAAACACTTTAACCACTTGGCCACCTCACCACTGCTTTACACTGTATGGAAAAGATTTAACCCTGACACTTGACAGGTGCTTTCTGTCTGTATGCCACATACCTCTTTCAGCCGCTGCTCCTTCTCATACACAATGCTCTGCACCAACATGGCCACGGAATACACCCAGGATATAGTCAGGCACAGGGGCATCACATGCTCAATCATGAAGACAAACCTGCAACAGCAAACACACCATTTGTATATTCTAGCATACAAGCATTGGGATGTGGGTGTGGGGTGGGGGTAGGGAGGTGGGTGTGGGTAGATTGGGGTGTGCAGATGTGTATGTGTAGGGATAAACCCTGTGTACATTGTAAGGATATGTGTGTATAAGGATAAGTACGTATGAGAGTAGGTGCGTACAAAGGTAAGTCTGTATAAAGATACGTCTGAACAGGGATAAGTGTGTATAGGGATAAGTCTGTACAAGGATAAATGGTGTATAAGGATAAGTCTGTACATAGATAAGTGTGTATAAGGATGTCTGTGAGGATATGTGTGAACAAAGATGAATAGAGAATCTCAACCTCGTGTCTTTTGATATCAAATATATCAACACGAGTTGATAAAAGTGGATAAACTCTGAGGCTTCACAGTAAAAAGTACTGCTATCAACGAGTGTTGATATATTTGATATCAAAAGACACTAGCGTGAGATTCTCTATTTATCATGCTACATCATTCTTCCAACTTTTTCAGTTTGTAGACAGTAATAAGCAGTGTCTTGAGTGTAAAAAGTACTGTTAACAGCTTCAGTGAGCAGATCCATTAGTGGTGTCATTTAATTGTGACGTCATGGTAACCAATGACATCACAATGGTCTGCAAAGCATTGTGATGCAATTTCATTGCAGCAATATCTACTATGTAGATATCGCTAGATCTCACCCAAGTGATATCTTCTGTGGGAGCCAGTTTTGGATGATAAGTGTGTATAAGGATAAGTCTGTACAAAGATAAGTCTGTGGACAGCACTTACTGGTCATACATGAAGCAGGGGTAGGGGAACTGTTGAGCGTAGGTCCCTGGCTCTACCACATCACGCTCAACCTGGACATCGATGATGGCTCTCTCCACAATGTCCTGGAATACAAACATCCCACATTAACACGGATGCATCTACAGGCATATACACTGGCATAGGTAGAAATGCAATATACTTCCAACATGCCAATTTCTTCCTCCTTGAAGGCCATGTATTGTACATGTTGTACACATTAACTGGCAAGTGTATGTGAACAATTAACACATACAACAATTTTCAGGTGATCTTTTATTTATTATTAAATTATTAAGAGATAAAAAATCAGTAAACCATAAACAACATTATGACAGATCAACAGATAACAGATCATATGAACCCCAACAAACAATTTTTCATGTCTACCTGTGGGTAACTTTTAACAATATCATGACAGAGGATAGATCGAATGAACTTAGGGGTACGAGTGGCCCCCATGTCGTCTAAGGCACTGTAATTTGCTGTGCAGAATCGTGTCCTTTGGGT
This sequence comes from Haliotis rufescens, assembly GCF_023055435.1. Classification (NCBI taxonomy): domain Eukaryota; kingdom Metazoa; phylum Mollusca; class Gastropoda; order Lepetellida; family Haliotidae; genus Haliotis; species Haliotis rufescens. The sequence continues at coordinate 22,089,056 of NW_025964372.1, read as the reverse complement.
CCATCAGAAACCTATGATTGCGTGTTCAAATCCCATTTCACCTGATTATGTTTCCAAGTTTGTCAGCACCATACCCATGATCATGGGTTTCACAAAAGCAGTAAGTATCTGAGATCTGCATCACTTTTACAGCTTCTTCCCACATTAAGCTGACACGCCATCATATAACTGGAATACTTTTCAACATGGCGTTAAACTCACTCACTCACTCACCCACTTAACCCCCACAAACAATCCATTATGGTTACCTGGATCCAGACGAAGCCGAACTCGTAGTATGGGTGACTGCTTGGGCCAGGGCCTGGGTACCACGTCTGCTTGCGGACAAACTTCGTGGTTGGGGTGAAGGTCGCGTTCTGGCGGATCTTGTAGCGGATGTGCGGAGGAAGGGAGCCGTCTGCTCCTATGTTCTCGAATACAACACCTGGGAAGGAAACCAGTTTTTACTGTTAAAAGTGACCTGATTACACCTCGCCCATTCCTGATGTGGAAAATGTTGTATTCAGTGAACATTTTCCTATGAGCTATTCCGTAATTTTATGAAGTCGATGAATTCATAGTGTTTGTCAAATGTACCCTTAACAAATACAAAAACGTGAATTAAACCAGAATACTAGAGGTTCAGAAGTTCACCTTCATGCAGTGCTAAAACACTTGGGGTGTGAGAAAATACTTCACTCGCTTTTGTGTCTTGGCACCTCGACTATTCATTATGTGGAAAATGTTGTAGATGTTGAACCAATCAATGTAACCATAACTTTACAAAGTCTCTGAATTTATAGGGTCAGCTTTTGTGTTTTATAACCATACTACCCAACACTTGGATACAATGGGTTTTCATTGTCATTTGTCACGATTTTTCTTTAGATTAAATGACAATTTTATTTAAATGACAGTTTTATTGTCTATGCTGTCTAAAAGACTACCATGTCCTACCAAACAAATTAATTCGCCTAAAAAGGCGACTATGCTTGTCATAAGAGGCGACTAACGGAATCGATTGGTCAGGCTCTCTGGCTTGGTTGATGCATGTTATCGTATCCCAATTGCGTAGATCGATGCTCATGATGCCAATCACTGGATAGTCTGGTCCAGACTCGATTATTTACAGACCCGATGCCATATAGCTGGAATATTGCTGAGTGCAGCATAACACAACAAACAAATAAACAAACAAGCAAATTAAGTACAGCTGTATAACATTATATCTCACCTGCCAACACACTGACATTATCATGGTAAGCTTCATTAAGGAAGTACTGGACCATGGCTGTCTCGTTGTCGAATCCCTGGAACACGTTGAGACTGATGCCATCCATCAGAGTGAGCCAGCTGTGAGCAGCCTTGCTGATGACCTGGATAGAGTGCAGGTACTCCTTGCTGGTGGGCACCGTCTCGTTAAGGAAGGGAGACAACTGCGGGATCTGGAACATCCATCCCAGCATGCCACGGTGTTCTTTCAGCTCATGCTGCATCTGTTTTTCAAAAAGAAAAAAAACATGAATTCAGGTAGGAATACAAGTCAAAGGAGCTCATTTTCCGAGTTGATGCCAAAAGAAACGCGAACCATAGAAACATTTAGGGATGTATGTACACTAAGAAGAGATGTTTCAAATGTGTACCACTCAATGACAAAACTAACAATCAGTCAAGTGTTACCACAGAGTGACTTTATTCGTATCACGGTATGCTGCATTTGATTTCAAAACTTTACACGCTCTTCCTGCAGAAGACAAACGGTGCATCTCGAGTCATGGCTCTATGACGTCACGTGTTATGCATTTATGACCAACAGTTTACACAACATTACAGTATGTTTGTTTGTGCATCCATATTAAGCAACATGTATGGTATTCACATTTCTTTTGGCGGTGAGTATATATCTGTGACAAAGGGTTTTATCAATAGTTCAATGAAATTGAAGAAACAACTTTTAAAACACATTGAATATCAACTTAAAGAGAAAATGACCATCCATCAAATCTTTTCACTTTATTGATCTGTTGTGAACATTAAATATGAGTCTGCAAAAAGTCTGCTTTTAACAGTTTGTTGAACAATCTGCCATCAGGTATGATAGAAATCATCAATAAATCAGGCAGTGTGTTCATTTGTTGTTTAATGACACACTCAGCAATATTCCAACTTTATCAAGCTGGCCTGTAACCAAGTCTGGACCAGACAATCCAGTGATTATTATTGTGAGGAAACAAGTCACCTGATCCCTTACGCCACCTCTTATGACCAGAATAGGTTGCTGGGACCCATTCTAACCTGGAATCACCACAGGGTTCAGTACATCTGGGACAATGCGAGTCAGGTCACAGTGAAGTCCATCGACCCAGGTGGTCACCAATAGAAGCACTCTCCATACAGAGAAAGCAACAAGCAGACACACAGCCAGACTCTGACATACAGCAGACACCCAAACTGACAGACAGACAGACAGCTACACAGGCAGCCATACAGACAGACACACACACACAGGCTCCTACCTCTCTGATGGAGTCCAAGTTGTGGGCTGTCTGAGGCTCCTCCAGGTATTCCTTCAGCTCCACAGACACGTTCAGCCAAGTCCGCGCGTAGTCACTGATCAAGTCAATGAATGCAAACGAAGCATTTGCCTGCAACACAAACAAATCTACAAGCTGATTAAACTGTCAAGCAATTGTTGTTTGTTTGTTGTCCAACGCTGCACTCAGCAATACTCAAGCTATATGACGGTGGTCTGTAAATAATTGGGCAGTCGGGTAGCCTAGTGCTTAAAGCGTTAGCTCGTCACGCCGATTCTAAACATGGGTACAATGTGCGAAGTCCATTTCTGGTGTCCCCCGCCGTGATATTGCTGGAATATTGCTAAAAGCGACGTAAAATCATACTCACTCACTCACTGTAAATAATCAAATCTGGACCACACAATCCAGTGAATGACATCATGAGTATCGATCCAAACAATTGGGATACAATGACATGCATCAACCAAGTCAGCGAGCCTGACCACCCAATCCCGTTACGACAAGCATAGTCGCCTTTTACGGCAAGGATGGGTTGCTGAAGACCTATACTACCCAGGATCTTCACGGGTATGCTTTAACATACAATCATTTAAAGAAACCAAAGTTATGGGTCCACCTCAATCATGATAAGCATTGAAAAGATCTCGGATAGGAGTGAGTGAGATTTTCAGTTAAGAAAATGAAGTTCGTTTAACAAATTCTCCTTCCCTATGGTCTGCACACCTGAATCATGACGTCGTCAGCAGAGGTGTTGGCCGGGGCATAGAGGACCTTGGGGTTGCTGTACAGGACATGCAGTAGGATTCCCAGCATCCTGTGTTGCCGGGATGACAGGCTGAGGGCGTCGAGACCAGAGCGGTGTTCAGGGTTGCCGTCCTTGTCTGTGGGGATTGTTGGGGGCGGAGTGCCGCACACAGTCTGCTGCATGAAGGACCACAGCTTGAGGAGGCCTTGGGGATGCTGGGCCTTTGGTTTCACTGTGGGGATCTGTGCAAAACAATGTGTGAAGGAGTCGTTTTTTCACAGAACCCTTCTTTACATTTTTTATTTCGGAATGGAAATTACAGTTTTATTGGGAATTGAAATAAGGCCACTGTAATAAGAAAGATTAGAGTTACCTGCCCTTGCCATTTACAAAAATCTGGCACCAGATTCATGAATGGAAAAAGGGAAGAAAAAAGACTTGGTATCTTTTTCTTTCCTTTTTCAATTACATAAGTAAAAACTTTCCATAATATTCATAATTACTTGACATTCATCAGCAAACAAGGTTTGAGGCAATATGATTATCACAAAGTAACTTTGAAAATACACAAGGTCTTTTGAAACAAGGAATGTGAAGGTATATATATCTTTCAGAAGAGTATGTGATTTTAACAGGTACAACAATATCAAGCAAAATTTGTTGTTCAAGCCATTCATTTCGGTTGGCGTTTGTCGTAAAAATATGTTACTGCTCTCATTAAAAATCTAAATGCAGGTATATAACAGTAGACACCAATAAATGCAGGTACATGCTTTACGCCAAATACTAAAAACTATACTTTTATGTACACAGTGCTTACAAGTTCTACTGAATACGAAAGGGACCTGTTATGACGGTGACCAGAGAGTGACCATCAACACCAATAACCCTCCTACCTTGGTTGGCGTTGTATCAGTGGTGTTGCCTGCAGCTGGTGTTGTTTCGTTCCCGCCTTGGTGGGCGTCAGTTGTGTTGTCAATGTCGAAGGCATCCTGTGGGATCATTTCCACCAGCTTAGCCAGCATCTCCAGCTCTGTGTGGAACTGGACGAACTTGTTCACCTGTAAACCAACACAAGGCAGAGGTGTGTGAGGGAGAGTATTTTTTGTTTGTTTTTTGTTTAATGCCCCCAAACTAGTGATAGATATTATGAGCAATGACAACCATCGTCGGGGTACAATGACACGCCATCAACAGCGTTGAGTGTTTGTTGTCTAATGCTGCACTCAGCAATATCCCAGCTATATGACAGCGGCCTGTAAATAATTGAATCGGGACAGACAATACAGTGATTGATATTATCAGCAACGATCCATGCTGTTGGGGTATGATGACACACCATCAACGAAGTCACAGGTCCTGACCAACCATTCCATTTAGTCACCTCTTACGACCAGAATAGGTTAGTAGAGACCTATCCTAACCAAGAATCTTGGTGTCTTACAGGAGTAATGAAGTTTATGTCACACAGGTATATAATCTCTTTCAGTCATGATAGATATTATTACATTTGTTATAATTAAGTTTTGCTTGCTTATTTTTTTCTTAATGCTGCACTCAGCAACATTCCAGCTATATGACAGAGGCCTGTAAATAATCTTGTCTGGACCACACGATAAAGGGATTGACATCATGAGCATCAATCTAAGCTATTGGGATATACAATGACATGCATCAACCAAGTCATTGAGCCAGACCACCTAATCCTGTTAATCGCCTCCTTTGACAATCATAGATTGCTGAAGACAAAGTCTAACCCGGATCTACACAGTGCTTAACGTTGAGTAAGTCCCACGAGGTTGTTCTAAATGTCAAAAGCAAATGAATCCCATTCATGGAACTCTGCCCATGATACCTTGTGTCACCGTATCATGTAGTAGACATACTGCAACCATGGCAACATAATGGAGACAAACGATGAGTCTTTATCATTCTTTGAAGCTGATCTGCCAACTTTCTGTTGAGTAAACCACACATGATGCTCCACAAGCAGATGATCAATGAACTTACTTTGGTGATGAAGTTGGAAATCTTGTACGCTGTGGAAGTCAGGTTCACTGGCTTCAGGTTCAACTGAAATCATAATAAAAAGCTTTAACTACTCAATCCCTGGGAACATCTCATCACAGATATTTCAGACTACAGGCTCAGTTTGAAGACAGGTCTTTAAACCTCAAAATGAAGAGAGTACCTATAACAAGCGCTGTTGAGAATAGTCAGGCAGCAAAACCTTAATCTGCAAGCTCTACTAGTCGATTCTGTATTATCGCACAGCTACAGACATGAGGCAAGTGGAAGATGTGCTGTATCCTGGTGATGTGTATGGTGATGCAATTACATCTGCCTCACCATGGTGATATTACATCTGTCACCATGGTGATGTTACATCGGAATCACCATGGTGATGTTACATTTGTGTCACCATGGTGGAAACATCTGTCTAACCATGGTGATGTTACATCTGTGTCACCGTGGAGACAACCTCTGTCTCACCATGGTGATGTTACATCTGTGTCATCATGGTGATGGTACATCTGTCTCACAATAGTGATGTTACATCTGTGTCATCATGGTGATGTTACATCTGTCTCACCATGGTGATGTTACATCTGTGTCATCATGGTGATGTTACATCTGTCTCACAATAGTGATGTTACATCTGTGTCATCATGGTGATGTTACATCTGTGTCATCATGGTGATGGTACATCTGTGTCATCATGGTGATGGTACATCTGTCTCACAATAGTGATGTTACATCTGTGTCATCATGGTGATGTTACATCTGTGTCATCATGGTGATGTTACATCTGTCTCACCATGGTGATGTTACATCTGTGTCATCATGGTGATGGTACATCTGTCTCACAATAGTGATGTTACATCTGTGTCATCATGGTGATGTTACATCTGTGTCATTATGGTGATGTTACATCTGTCTCACCATGGTGATGTTACATCTGTCTCACCATGGTGATGTTACATCTGTGTCATCATGGTGATGGTACATCTGTCTCACAATAGTGATGTTACATCTGTGTCATCATGGTGATGTTACATCTGTGTCATCATGGTGATGTTACATCTGTCTCACCATGGTGATGTTACATCTGTCTCACCATGGTGATGTTACATCTGTGTCATCATGGTGATGTTACATCTGTGTCATCATGGTGATGTTACATCTGTCTCACCATGGTGATGTTACATCTGTCTCACCATGGTGATGTTACATCTGTGTCATCATGGTGATGTTACATCTGTCTCACCATGGTGATGTTACATCTGTGTCATCATGGTGATGTTACATCTGTCTCACCATGGTGATGTTACATCTGTCTCATCATAGTGATGTTACAACATCTGTCTCACCATGTTGACAATATCCTGGTCTGTGACGGAACTGCGCAGGTAGGCTGACAAGTCCTGGAACTGAGCAGACGTCATGTTGCACAGGTCCTTCTGGAGGTGAATCTGGAACAGGTGATCAGTGTCAGCATCAGATCAACTCTGCTACATTCATCAGATATGTTTATGTCAACATCCAAATCTCATCTTTGGTATTTTACAGCAGATTCCAAAGCCCAGAAAATAATGACAGGACCCAGTAAGTTACCTTTATGTCCAATCCTGTTAATTTCATCAATAAATTATGTCTAAATCAAATCAAATATCCAACAACTTGTTTTCATAACCATGTTCAAAGTGACCTGGAATTTTCATGAAATGCCAATCGTCTCCATTATCTAGGGTCTGGTCATTTATTAAAGTGGAGATGGGTCAGAGGTTTTTGATGCACTAAAGTACTGAAATACAGTGAAAATAATTACCCTCCCCTAATGCTTGTCATATTGCTGATGACCCTCCCCGTGTCCTTGTACATTTATTTCATGACCCTCCCCAAAAAGATGAAATACAAAAGCACTTTATATTATATTATACACTGTCCCTTTTTTCATGACCCTCCCAAAAGATGCATATTATTTTTTATGGTCCTACCCTTGAGATATTTTGGGGTGACCCTCCTGTTTCCCTCTGACCCATCCACCCTTATAATAAATGACTGGTCCCTTACATCCATCAAGCCAATAGTAGTCTCCCACCTTTGTTATCAGTTGGTCATGCCACAGTTTATCCCTTGAAGAATACCCTAAACCATGCTATTGTTATTATTTCAGGAGATCTCTTCAGATCTCAGTGACTCACCAGTGACTCGTTGTGGGTCTCAGGAATGAAGAGGTTTACAAGCAGTGTAGGGTCACATGACAGTTTTCTCAAGGACGAGGGTGAGAAGACCTCCATCTGAAACATGAGTGAGTGAGTTGGGTTTAACACCTCTTGGAACACTGTTTTCTGTTATTTCACTGCCTGTCAGCTTCATGTCTGAGCAAAGCTGAGGTCTTAGATGTTTACAACTTTGGTTTTTGTTTGTTTGTTTGGTTTGTTTGGTTTGTTGTTTAACACTGCACTCAGCAATATTCCAGCTATATGACGGCGGTCTGTAAATAATCGAGTCTGGACCAGACAATCCAGTGATTAATATCATGAGCATCAATCCGCACAATTGGGATCGATGACATGCATCAACCAAGTCAGCGAGCCTGACCACCCAATCCTGTTAGTCGCTTTTTACGACAAGCATAGTCGCCTTTTACGGCAAGCATGGGTTGCTGAAGACCTATTCTACCCCGGATCTTCACGGGTCTTCCAACTTTGGTGAACACACAGACACTGTAGTGGCGCTGATAAATCAGCAACTCTGGATGTTTGTTTTGTGAGGTGGAGGTAGTGAGGTAAAAATGGAATAGTCTTCAAAACTTTTATCATACAATGAGCCTTATGATGCCACTTGGGAAATAGCGTAACATTGCTGTAAATGGGGCTGTAATGAAATAATCACTAATTATGACCATATCACCATCTAAACATCTCAACCTCACCTTCAGCAGCTGGGCCATCTGATCAGGGCTAACGATGAAGGACGTGTTGAGACGTTCGACAATACTGATCAACGCCTCGATCACCACTGCCATGTTCTGACCCTCCAGGAGCTTAGGGTTACTCATTATCTTCTCAAATATCTGCGTCTCCAGATTATCAATATTGCCACTGGCAGACCTCTCCAGGATGTCTTCAACAATGCCTTCAACTCCCTTCTTCAGTATTCCCTGTCCAGTGTCTTTCCAGGGAAGTCTCAAGCCACCCGTTTCTCCAGACAGTGACTGGAGAATGTCTTGCATTGGTCCTGCGTCGGCGCTCCGTTTCTGGCGGTTCAAGGTGTCCTGCATGTACACCATGTCATCTCCGAACAGGTACTTGTACACCTGGGAACGGAGGCAGGGTCACTGTCAGCATGTTACACACATAACATCTATTTCATCTTCATACTTCAGAAATGCTTCATCATGATGATGATGATGATGATGATGATGATGATGGTCATTGTCGTCATCATCATCCACATCATCATCATGCACCACAACAACATCATCATCATCATCATCATCATCATCCTTCTCCATCATTATCACTGTTACAATCTACATGCCACAGTTGAAACTAAGATATTGCAGGGATTTATCTGGGGAAGGCTGATATTTGGCAGGGACCTTCATTTTACCGATATCAGAACCAATAAAAAGAAAGAGGCTTAAATGCTTATATTGACGTTAATGCATTGAATGCTATTTTAAACATGATAAAATACATCTGAAATTAAGAACATAAGAACTTTTACAAAATTTCAAATTTTGAACAACATAAAGATTTTTCTCAATTTGCCTGCGAAGAAGGGCACTTAGTTTGGAACCCTAGAAAAAAAACCTGCATTGTCTCAGTGTAAATGTGAAGTTATACCTTAACTGGTATAGATGATAACCTTTGCGATGGACAAAATGTATGTTGTTTCATGACTTGAATCTAACTTGCCACAAAGGGAAATTGGCCCGAGACTATAGCCCTTTTTAACAAGAAGTACCCCTTTAAAAACAAAATATTTTATAAATATTACTTTATTTACAGTTGGGCTGTTTCCTGGTTACAGAAAACATTGACCTTTCACAACCAAACAATAGTTACAAGTCATCAAAACCGAAACTGACATATAAAATGGAAAGATGAACTTAATAACACACAAATTTAAAGGAAAACATGCTTTTTCCTGTTTACATTAAATGTTGATTCTACCTTGAGTTTGGAAATTACTTGATTTTGATTGGTCAACAAGAGGTATCAAATCACAATAACCACAGCTCATTTGAAGACCACATCACTCAATATCTTCACTAACACCAAAGAGTTTGTGTTCAATTTTGACATGGCAGAAAGAAGATAAACATACTGTGTTAACAATTTACATGAATTAGAACTAGGTAACCAGTAGATTTAACCATTCTAAATGAAACATTTGAAACCACAAACTGCACGTTCAGCATTCAATTTAGTGTGGTAAAATCAACAGGTAACTAGCTCTAAATTGAAAACTTTATTTCCTAAATCAAACCTATCCTGACTACAATAGCAGGGGGTAGTGGCTATACTTCCTATTTCCTTGTTGATCTCAAATCAAAGAAAACACTGCCTGACATGAAAGACAAAAGAAAGACCTAGTTTCACAAGGACAGTTGGTGATGTCCCGGCAGTACTGCCTAGATGTGAACAGTCAATTTGAACATCGTGTCGATATTGACAAGAAAGACAGAACAAAGAGGAGCAAGTACTTCAAGGTTGTTTGGTTTGTTGTTTAACGCCGCACTCAGCAATATTCCAGCTATATGACGGCGGTCTGTAAATAATCGAGTCTGGACCAGACAATCCAGTGATATATCATATCATGAACATCGATCCACCCAATTGGGATCGATGACATGCATCAACAAAGTCAGCGAGCCTGACCACCCGATCCCGTTAGTCGCCTTTTACGACAAGCATAGTCGCCTTTTACGGCAAGCATGGGTTGCTGAAGATCTATTCTACCCCCGATCTTCACGGGTCAGTACTTCAAGGACAGAAGTGAAACACAGCATCAGTAGCTACTTCCTAGACGTGAACAGTCAAGTTGTCGATATTGACAAGAAAGGCAGAGTAAAGAGGAGCGAGTTTCACATATTTGGTAATGCGATGTAGCATCAGTACTTACTCCCTGGACGTGAACGGTTGAGTTTAGCAGTGTGTCGATATCCTCTTTGGGCAGAGAGAGGTTATTGTGGAGGAATGATACCAGACCCTTGACGCTGGGGAGCACCTGGGAGATCTCAAAATCTACAAAACATATAAGAATAAAATAATATAATCATGGGAATCAGGTCTCTCAACAATATCATAGTAATTTATTTCAGTTTTCAAGATAAAATGAAATTTTGACATTTTACAAAGGATTCCAATTAAAAATTAAGATAAAATAATACATTCAAGGTTGTCGGTCCTTCTTGCACCATCCTCATTAACAAATTACATTTTCTTGACATGAAATTTAATTAAACTTATTTCCATCTAAAGATTTGGGCACCTTCCATTGCAGTTATTGACTGGTCCCACATCATTGCTGTTTTAAGAGTCAATGACATTTTGACAAGACAATTATTTTGAAAGAAAAAAGTTTGCATAAATAAAATTCAGAATTAATACTTGCAATACAGTATCAATTTGGTTAATACAGTATTTCAGATAATACTGAAAATCAACCTGGCAACTTAAGACTCATAAGTAGAAGACTCCACACCGTAGTCGTAGAGATTGCTAAACGCTAAAAGCATCATTATGACATCTAATACTAAAGGATGAGATAGGATAAGGGTGACCTTTTTGGCCCACTACAAATGTCAATTTTTTTAAAGACGCAGAAAACTCTGACAGGACTTAATGTGTTGAGTGAGCATTTATGTACAAGGCCACTTAGCTCATAAAATCCTGTACATTCTGCTAACGGGCTAGTTAATCTTTAGTCATGTTAGGCAGCAGAGAAAAAAGTATTATACTTCTAGTCGTTGGTTTGGCTAAAAATTGCACTTTTCATCATTTTGACAAGCTCACTTGTATCATCCACCAACACTGACTCAAACAGTACAATCTTCATAATCTGGAGGAAAACCGTAGATGTTTCCAGTAACAAAATGCTTTTTATTACCAAGATTCATAGAAGTTCAGTAGCGTGAAGTCCAACCTGAACTTGACAAGCCCAAAAGATCTCATAAACTTCCCCACCCCAATACACAATACATTCAATCTGCACAGACACAAGGCATCATGTAAAGCATGACTTGTTCTGGGGGTAAACAGGTTAGAGTTACCTGCCCTTTGTAAAAAATCTGGAAAACAAGCAAGTCTGTGGGTGTGTAGGCTCGGGGACACCTGCAGTCACACAGAGGCTACAGCACATGGTATTTTCCAAGGGATAAGCCCAACACTCTCAAGGGATAAGCCCAACACTCTCAAGGGATAAGCCCAACACTCGCAAGGGATAAGCCCAACACAAAGTTATTGCCATGTTTAACCATTACTAGTGAGTGAGTTGGGTTTAACGCCGCTTTTAACAGTATTCCAGTTATATCACGGCGTGTCAGCCTAATGTGGGAGGAAAGCCCAAGGTGATGCAGGTCTCATACGTTTACCACTTCGGTGAAACCCACGAGCACGGGTATGGTGCTGACAAACCTAGAAACATAAGGCGTGCCCAAGGGACGTTTTTTATCATTACTAAGATTTGAAAACAGATGGTGATGTGAAGTGTTTGTTGTCATACTGCCACCAGAAAACACTTTGTTTTTGTTTCTGCTCTGTGTATCTGGGTACTATGAACATCCAAAGGCAAAGTTGATATAGATTTCTCTATAAGAAGCTTGAATATGGTTTGGTATTTCCATTTTTACACTCCAATAAATATCGATAATTGACATGTAAGGTAAGACAAAGGTAAAATCTTACCAGAGGCATTTTTAAACTGGTCATGTAGAAATGCTGGGTCATCTATGATGCTCTTGTACAGGTCTGGTATCTGGTTCATTTCTTCAGGAGTGAAACCTGGGTCGAAGAAATTGCGATTCTCTGCCAACACCTGTAGCCGTTTAAGGACGGACGTGGTGGAGCTAGAATAGAGAATCCATGATTACTTCTACAAAAGAAAGTGACACCTGGACAAAAGACGTTATAAGTTGCAGCAGTATCACAAGGGATACATGTGGTTTTATGCTTCCTGCATTTGGTGTTATACCATGAGCCGGAGGCGAGTGGTATAAAACCTAACGAGGGACTCATAAAACCCCATGTATCCCTAGTGATCCTGTTACAATGAACTTAATGAACTTTTAATATGACATTGTAAGAGAATTAAAACAATTTCAAAATGTTCGATTGAGCTGAGGTTAACTTGCACTATGTCACATGACCTACAGTGACTCGGAAAAAGTGTGTGGCTTCTTGCTTTGAAGCAGGGTACAAAAGATTTATTCTGCCTCTCAGAAATCAATGTGCAGCCTGACTTATTCATGGTGGGGTATAAGGGATTTATTCACCCGCTGAGATATTTATTCCCCACCAAGGTGGGATACATAGTATTTATCAAGATCATGTGAACCAGTCAGATGGAGGTATGACATGGAAGTGTGATCATTTTATTTACATTTAGCTGTCATCATCAGATTGTATCAACTATGGATCTTTCTTTCAGTATCATGACACATATCTGACCATGACATATCATGATATGTATTGTATAGTGACCTGACTACAGTGAGCAATATCAAATCATGACCTCACTATAGTGATATGTATCTATCGTGACCTCACTATAGTGATATGTATTGTATCGTGACCTTACAATGGTGATATGTATCTATTGAGACCTCACTGTGGTGATATGTATTGATCATGACCTCAGTGTAGTGATATGTATCTATAGTGTCCACTGTGGTGATATGTATTGTATCGGGACCTCACTGTAGTGATATGTATCTATCATGACCTCACTGTAGTGGTATGTATCTATCTTGTCCTCACTGTAGTGTTATGTATTGTATCGTTACCTCACTGTAGTGATATGTATCTATCGTGTCCTCACTGTCGTGATACGTATCTATAATGTCCTCACTGTAGTGATATGTATCTATCGTGACCTCACTGTAGTAATATGTATCTATCATGTCCACACTGTAGTGATATGTATTGTATTGTGTCCTCACTGTAGTGATATGTATTTATACGTGACCTCACAATGGTGATATGTATCTATCATGACCTCACTGTAGTGATATGTATCTATCATGACCTCACTGTAGTGATATGTATTGTATTGTGACCTTACAATGGTGATATGTATCTATCGAGACCTTACAATGGTGATATGTATCTATTGAGACCTCACTGTATTGATATGTATTGATCATGACCTCAGTGTAGTGATATGTATCTATCGTGTCCACTGTGGTGATATGTATTGTATTGTGACCTCACTGTAGTGAAATGTATCATATCTTACCTCACTGTAGTGATATGTATCTATCATGACCTCACTGTAGTGATATGTATCTATCATGACCTCACTGTAGTGATATGTATCTATCGTGTCCACTGTGGTGATATGTATTGTATCGGGACCTCACTGAAGTGATATGTATCATTCGTGACCTCGCTGTAGTGATATGTATCATTCGTGACCTCACTGTAGTGATATGTATTGTATCGTGACCTCACTGTAGTGATATGTATCTATCATGACCTCACTGTAGTGATATGTATCCCTTGTCCTCACTTTAGTTATATGTATCATTCGTGACCTCACTGTAGTGATATGTATCTATCATGACCTCAATGTAGTGATATGTATCTATCATGACCTCACTGTAGTGATATGTATCTATCTTGTCCTCACTTTAGTTATACGTATCATTCGTGACCTCACTGTAGTGATATGTATCATTCATGACCTCACTGTAGTGTTATGTATTGTATCGTGACCTCACTGTAGTGATATGTATCTATCTTGTCCTCACTGTAGTGATATGTATCTATCATGACCTCACTGTTGTGATATGTATCTATCATGTCCTCACTGTAGTGATATGTATCTATCATGACCTCACTGTAGTGATATGTATCTATCATGACCTCACTGTTGTGATATGTATCTATCATGACCTCACTGTTGTGATATGTATCTATCATGACCTCACTGTAGTGATATGTATCATTCATGACCTCACTGTAGTGTTATGTATTGTATCGTGACCTCACTGTAGTGATATGTATCTATCTTGTCCTCACTGTAGTGATATGTATCTATCATGACCTCACTGTAGTGATATGTATTGTATTGTGACCTCACTGTAGTGATATGTATTGTATCGTGACCTCACTGTAGTGATATGTATCTATCATGACCTCACTGTAGTGATATGTATCTATCGTGTCCTCACTGTAGTGATATGTATCTATCGTGACCTCACTGTAGTGATATGTATCTATCTTGTCCTCACTGTAGTGATATGTATCTATCTTGACCTCACTGTAGTGATATGTATTGTATCGTGACCTCACTGTAGTGATGTGTATCTATCATGACCTCACTGTAGTGATATGTATCTATCTTGACCTCACTGTAGTGATATGTATTGTATCGTGTCCTCACTGTAGTGATATGTATTTATACGTGACCTCGCTATCATAAGTATCATCTCGGGACATCATGATACATATCGTATCGTGACCTCACTGTAGTGATATGTATCTATTGTGACCTCGCTATCATAAGAATCATCTCGGGACATCATGATACATATCGTACCGTGACCTCACTACATTTATGATGACACGGAAGCGTATCTTGACTTTGTGTACAGCCCCAGTCTTATAGAAGTGACTCTACTACAGAGATTCTCACCTCGAGCTGGGGAAGTCCAAGAAGCCGTGTTCATCCGTGTGTCCATTCTCACAGAACATCTGCATGATGGAGACCAGGCCGGAGGACGGGAGAGGCATGGTGCGGAAGTGAGCTGAAAATAAACAAGTTGACATTTTACATCTTCCGATAACACAGACAGATTAAAAGATCATAAGGCCTACAAAGGTGGAGTTTAACTTCATCTGAAGGTTGTTTTTGCACTGTACTGTACAGCTCGTAACATAGTTTGCATCAGAAAATAGTGTGTGTGTAACAGTGTGTTACATTTGACTCATCAGGGCTTGAGACAGGATTTCAGTTTGTCAAACCTGCAGTTCTGTAGTCTAGCTGGTAGAAGTCCATATAATAAAAACATTTACCTTACATGTCTACTAAACTAAAAGCATTATGACAGCTTTGTTTGTTTTCCCTTACAGCATGTACAGAATCTTTACTTTCAATTCCATCTATCACAGAGAACTAGCTAGGCTAACACATTTGATTCAAGATCTGCAATTCCACTTTATTTGTCTGCTGGGAAATATTTCTTTTCTTATTGACCATGTACAATCTACAGTACGATGAAGATGGTGACCAATGTTATGATTTTTCTTCAGCAACTGACAAATTTACTTGCAAATCCATGTATTCAAGAAGCCCATAATCCTCATCCTAACACGTTTGACTAATTTTTTTTCCAAATCAAATTCAATTGAATATATTTTTATTTCGGTGATATATTGATTTACGTGTTATAAAAATTACCAAATCCAACAGTTTTGATGGTATTTTTTGTTTTCTCGTTTACAATCTTTTCAATGTCTGTCCTAATATTAGCGCAAATCAGCTTCATACACATTATATATGGATGTGATATTCAATATGACAAAGAGAGTGCCCAGTAATTTGCGAGGTCGATGCACATCAATAATCGCCCTGTTAATAAAGAAGGAATGAACACCTGTGCCTGTAGCAGTCATTACATGTTTACACATTTTAACATCTGTATTATCAGAAAAAATACTTTTTGGTACAGAAATAAACTGTCAAAAATTTTTCTTGATGACCTGCAATAACAGATTAGCTATGGGCCTATGTGAAGACCTATGTAAGGTCCTAGGCTGTATATTAGGATGTAATGATCGATCAAACTATCAGTTGTAAGACATCAGTGCCAAATTGAACTAGCAATTATCTTTTAATCATATTATTATTTTTTATATATCAACAATGACATCCGGTTACCATGTGATCACATCTCCACATATCTAGACAAGAGTCATCAGAAAGATGACATATCCCCCCAGCAGCTGTCTGTAAAGTAACCACAAGTAAATGTGCAATTCTGTACATGCTGTACATAATGAGTAAAGAGTTGAATGTTCTTTAAGAAGCATACATTGTTTACCAACAAAAGATCCACCATGGTCGCATCCATGTGAAATGGAAAGTAAAACGTGTGTTTCTGTGGGGTTTTTTTTATATAAACAAATGACAAATTACAAGAAACAAGCGTATAGTCAACGACGTCATCTATATCCCCCACCCATTTTAACACGTTATGGTCCCAAACCAGGTAACTGACCCAACATTTCTCTTAGCCCATGTCAAAATAGCTGCAATGGAAATTCTAAAATAAACATTTCTAAAACTCCTTAATATCAAATGGCACCTGTTCAGTATGTACTTTATATATGGACATGCAATGTTTGGCAAGGAAATATTTAACAGTTTACTTGTTATACTCCATAAGTGAACCCACCCTATATGAAAACTTAAATCCAACTTGTTGCCATGGAAACGTAAAAAAATAAAATAAAAAAATTCCAAAATAGCAAAAGGCACCAGTTCAGTATGTGCCTGGTAGACATGCAAAGTTTTGTAAGAAAGTATTTAACAGTTTTTGAGTTACGCTCCGGAAACGAACACCACCCTTATAGAACCTAAGTCCAACTTGTTGCCATGTAAACGTAATACATAAAAATTTCTAAAATTCCTAAATAGCAAAAGGCATCAGTTCAGCATGAGTCTGATAGACATGCAAAGTTTTGTAAGAAAGTTTTGAATGGGTTTTGAGTTATGCTCCGGAAACGAACTCTACCCTATAGAACCTAAGCCCAACTGGTTGCCATGGAAACGTAAAAAAAAATATATAAAAAATTCCTAAATAGCAAAAGGCACCAATTCAGTATGTGCCTGGTAGACATGCAAAGTTTTGCAAGAAAGTATTTGATGGTTTTTGAGTTACGCTCCGGAAACGAACACCACCCTTATAGAACCTAAGTCCAACTTGTTACCATGGAAACGTAAAAAATAAAAATTTATAAAATTCCTAAATAGCAAAAGGCACAACTTCAGTATGTGACTGATAGATATGCCAAGTTTCGAACAAATACACTGAATTATTTTCGCGTCATGCCCCGGAAAAGGAAATGATTATGGACGAACAGACGGACAGACAGACAGACTGGCTGATCGCTATATCCCCCCGCATTATATGCTGGGGGGATAATAATTACAAAGTATATAATGTTATGGTCGTTAGAGGTGAAACGATACATCGGTACACTCGTTAGTCCAGCCAAAATATTACTCCATAATTCCCGCTTAGTTCGGCAAATTGGAACTTTATAGTCAGTTAACTCCCTAAGTGCCTCGGGAAGATGACCAAAGAAGATCACTATTCACTATATATATTTCCCGGTGGGGCTTCTGGTTTCAAATAGGTCCCCATGAATCTATAATAGGCTTGGTGACAGTTGGTTGATTGTGTGTCATCCATCCACTGGTGGATCAAGAGAGAGGGGTTCAGGGGGTGCGTAGCCCCAAACCACCCATCACACACACATTTCTTAAACACCTTACATGTTAGCTTCTGTACAGCACCCTCGGCCAAGTCACTTTATGACTTGAGTTATGTGCACCCCTACTTTAATGAAAATCCTGGATCTGCCTGTGTCATTGTACCTAGGTGCATGGATTGTCTGGTCCTGGCCTGATTATTTACATCACAAAGTCACTATATATGATACATAAATATACATAATTAGCCTACTGTACTTGCTGTATATCATATATAGATATATATTTAGCCTACTATACTCACTATATTTCATGATATATATTCATATTTAGCCTACTATACTCACTATATTTCATGATATATATTCATATTTAGCCTACTATATTCACTATATTTCATGATATATATTTATATTTTGCCTACTATACTCACCATGCTCACTATATTTCATGATATATATTTATATTTAGCCTACTATACTTACTATATTTCATGATATATAGTGAGCATGGCCTACTTAACTCGCTATATCCTGATTTATATTTAAGTACATAGCTGACCCAGCTTCCACTGCTGTGCCTGCACTGTGCATACTGAAAGTGTCACACCTCTGTTATTGACTAGAAACACTTCAAATGTCAGCGCTGAGAGAAGGTGAAGGTAGCCCCTGTCTCAGTGATCAATACCCCAGCTTATTATTGATTTAAGCCGTCAATACACATACAATTATATTATAAGTGCATGGATCTATATGGCAGTGAATCACACAGTACCAGTCGATCATACATTCATGTGTAAATGACATCCATAACTGGAAATTCAGTCACTTAGTGTTTGTGAAAAATATTTGAAACAGTTTTGATATCCTAATATATCCTGCCAGATGTTCATATCTCATGATGCATGAGGACGTTGATAACACTGTACTGACATGATTAGACTTGAACCCGAGCACAGACTTGCCGCTAGAGGGCATGTGATGTATCAGCAATATCCACTCGCATGATATAATGGAGTATATCCATTGTAGTTCGAAATACGACATCAAAGTCTAGGGGTCCTTGTCACAGCCCAAAATGTCAAAAGTTTAAGATTCAGGGGGTCCATAGATTCAAATACCACTGGAGAAGACCACAGGAACTCTATTCGAGAGAGAGAGAGAGAGAGAGAGAAAGAGAGAGAGAGAGAGAGAGAGAGAGAGAGAGACTGACAGACAGACAGACACAGAGTTGGGGGATCCCCCACACCTACCCTTCTTCTAAGTATTTCAGTTGTCAAACTACCAACTCCACATATATGTAGATGTTTATACCTTCAAGCATCTGACATGCTGCTTGGGTTGAATACTCCCCAGGGAGTAGAAATTAGGTGCACACTGATCCACTGACCAGGGTAATTATCATCACCATCATAAAAGATAAGTTTGGTCCCTAAACATGCCAAAAGAGACTAAGTCTACTTAAAACTATTAGATGACTGTGACACCACAGGAGAAATGAAGATAAGGAGGAAGGGTCTCAAATAATCGTGACATTGTCATTATAAGATCCGACAAAACCACATGATGGGGTTTTTCGATCACATCTCTTAAAGGAAATATGTCAGGTCACCATGGACACGGAGGCTTGTGAATAATTGAATGGTCGTTCTTCATCCCAGTCATGGGCAACTCAGCGACGCACCTTCAAACCTGGGGACCAGTTGACAAGGACATGGAGAATGAAACCCTGTTTATCCAGACTGAATTTTCAGTGGAACTGTCTGGATTATCAAATTTCAAACTTAACGAATCATTGATACCTTTGTTTATATGAATATACATTCCTTGAATCATCATCACAAGAGCTAGGATTCCGGATGATTTAGAGAATGATGACGTACAATGAATTACGGATTATCTGTCCCACTTAGAGAACAGACTTTTAATGGCACAAAGTTTGAGTCTTTGGCAAGGAACTTGGTCCTGTGCACAGCACACAGGTCACAAATCAGGTGAAGTTAAACAACGTCGGTCACGGAGAGTAGGTGGATGGGTGACCATGTTAAGCAGCTTGACTCCTGAGAGTTTCTAGGGCTTCGGTCCTGCCCCACACTGAAGCACATGTACCACATGTGGTGTCTCCTTACGCAAGTGGCTTTGTTCGAAATGTACCTCTGTTCACCCAGCAGTGAGTGGGTACCCGGTAGGATGAGACGGTAATGTGGCTGTTTACCTTCTAGAGCCTCACAGGCAGGTTGGGCTGTATACTCCCCAGGGAGCTGAGAATGAAAATTGCGTGCTCACTGATCCATTGACTGGGGTAACAATAATGTAGCACTATGAGCATCCACTTGGTGAATGGAATCTGGCGCACACTGCAGTCTGATGTTCACATGATAAATGTGTGACCATCATGAACAATAAATGATGTCATATCATATATTTCACAACAATGAAGAACTCTAATATCATATGGCTTCAGCTGACCAATCGGCATCAATAATTGCTCAAATGCACATGTGCAAACATTACAAAGTTATTACACACAAAGTTATCTAAAATTCTGAACAGTTGGTTATATTTGATGCAATGGACTCGACACATCCTGGCCTTTCTGTGGTGTAAGCCTATATTGCATTCTGGCTTTTCTGTGGTGTAAGCCTTTATTGCATCCTGGCCTTTCTGTAGTGTAAGTCTTTATTGCATCCTGGCTTTTCTGTGGTGTAAGCCTTTATTGCATCCTGGCTTTTCTGTGGTGTAAGCCTTTCTTGCATCCTGGCCTTTTTGTGGTGTAAGCCTTTTTTGCATCTTGGCCTTTCTGTGGTGTAAGCCTTTATTGCATCCTGGCCTTTCTGTGGTGTAAGCCTTTATTGCATCCTGGCCTTTCTGTGGTGTAAGTCTTTATTGCATCCTGGCCTTTCTGTGGTGTAAGCCTTTAATGCATCCTGGCCTTTCTGTGGTGTAAGCCTTTATTACATCCTGGCCATACAGTGCCAGACATGAGCTAATACCATCTCCATTGCTCAACTGTGAACATATTAGTGTAAATCCTCAATTGGAAGATGCAACCCGAATATAGGCTCCAAACAAGAGGCAGAGTAAACTGCTTGCTGCGAAGGTCTCAATCAATTACTGGCCAATAATCAGACCGTAATCTAAGAATAACACAAATATTGAACTTTCCTTATTTTTGTCTGAGAGAGAATTCGTCCAAACTGAAAATGATAGCTGTCATAGATTCACCATCCTATACAGAAAGACAAAACAACTCAGCATCCATTACAATTTCTAAGACTGAATTATGAATTATTTCTTCTGTGATGTTCTGTGGCAAATTGGTATTGTGATGTGATTGATTTTGAAGTGTGGTTGGTATTGATCTGTATCGACATGATAGACCCAAGACAATTAAGAAAGATACTTAGAGGATAACCTTCGAGCAATGACGTAGTATTTGCCTTTGCTGGTGACTTTCAACATTATTTCACAAGGGGCAGATAATCCATATTTGAGAGTTGCAACATTATTTTATATATTACCAAAAGTCTTGTTTTCTGAGAAACTCACAAGTGGAGACTTTTACTAAGCTGGTTGTTGGAGCGATGTCACATACAACCAAATGTGATATCCTGAACAATGGAAGATGTCATCTTGAATTATCTCAGAAATTGCATTGATATGTCGCAATGTTTCTATGGAGTGCTTCTTGAACAATAAAACAACTGACATGAACTAGCAACAGCAGAAAATATAAAGTTGCATGACAATTACTAAAAAAAGTTGCACATATATCAGTAATCATGGTAATATATTAAGATAATGACAATAATACCATTAACACTTTTCACTATTTTTAACGGGGCGCTGGGGTAGCCTAGTAGTTAAAGCATTTGCTCATGACATCGAAGGCCCAGGTTTGATTCCCCATATGGATACAATCTGTAAAACCCATTTCTGGTGTCCCTTATCATGATATCACTGGAATATTGCCTAAAGAAGCAAAAAACCCAACTCACTCACTATCTCACCATTTTTAACTGAAATCAATACACCTACATGGGACTGAAAAGAAGCATGAATTATGCACCTTCATAGCGTACTTGGGTCTAGGTTATCTCGCTGGGATGGTCCTTACAGAGATAATCAGTGGGTCAGGCATGCAGCCCACCTATTGTCATAACTATCTTGCATGTTGTGTTGACATGAGAGACAATGTCAAACACATATGCTTACTCATCAATCATATGAATAGGTGAGGTGAAATGGGACCTAACATGGCGTTCAAGATTATTTCACTTATATAGTGACATGCATGTGTGTGTGTGTGGCTGCTTGTACTAGTCCGGACTGATGCTGGTATATAGTACCAGGACACTGAGACAGCATGCCACAGTCTAATATGAATACCCCATTCAGACATAGTAAACAGACTCCAACGTCCTTGTTTTATCTTCTTAGTGTACTGAGCAGGGTAATAACAAGTACCATATTTTTAAAGTCTCTCTGTATGACGCATTAGGTGAGGTGAGGTGAAATGGGGTTTAACGTTGCGTCCAAGATTATTGCACTTACATAGCGACGTGCAGGTACGTGTGTGTGTTTGTGTGGCTGCTTGTACTAGTCTGATGCCGATTTATGGTGCATGCTCACTGAGATACCATGCCGCAGTTTAACATGAATAACCCACTCAGACACAGTATACTGACTCCGAGCCGACCAGTCCTTGTTTTAGCCCATTAATGCTGAGCGCCAGACAGGGTAACAACAAGTACCATCTTTTAACGTCTTTTGGTATGACGCGGTCGGGGATCGAACCCCGGACCTTCCGCTCTCCGGGCGGACGCTCTACCACTTGACCACGGAGGCGGTCTATGACGCATTACAAAACATTACAATGTACACTTTCATACTAAGAAAAATAGTACAAGACTATGCAAAACCATGCATACACCTTGTAAGTTTGTTTACCTTTCAAAGTATACACTTTAAGTTATATATCTAAAACATCCTCTCCAGCAATTAAGTTTAGATTGATATGTATAATATTTGACAAAGTGTATTGCCATTAACCGGTGGATGACTGTACCGTTACAAGCTTACACAGTGACACTCATGTACTGTTATCATGTCTAAGATCAGACAAGGGTGTAACTGTTCATACATGAGAGATAAGACACAGCATACTCTCCGCTGGTTACTAACACAAGCTCCCAAGGTCAATTCTACACAAGTGTCAGTATGTATCCTGACTTCATCAATTGTCAATATTGGAACAGTTGCTGAAAAATTATAACAATTTTAACTTGATCCAGGGCAGGGGTAAAATATTCTTTCATTTGTCGACATTTAAAATGTACCAAAATTCAAGACACACATGCATGCGTGCACGCACGCACGTGCACACAAACACATGCTCACACACACACACGCATACACCCTTAGGCACGCACACAAACACAGAGAGAGAAACACACACGCACACAAACATGCACACACACACAGAGACACACAAACGCACACACACATGCACACACACACAAAGGCACTCACACAAACACACAGAGAAACACACACACTCACACAAACATGCACACACACACAGACACACACAATCACACACAATCACACACAAACAGAGAGAGAAACACACACACTTGCACACAAACACACACACTCATGCATACAAACACTAGCACACATACACACGCACACACACAAACATACACACACACACAGAGGTGTCGGGAAAAGGTAATTCTAAGCCCTGTTGAATCCTACAGATATATGAACGTAGAAACTTAAGCAAGCTTTGTTGAGACATCAGACAAGCCATAGGTTAACAAGACATTATGACGGCCAATAATTGCCAGCAGGGCAATCAATCGACACTAACGCCCTGATGGTATTACACAATCACGTCTTGAGCCGCATGCAATCCTGTTAGAGAGATGAAACATGTGGTCTCAGCTTCCACAGAAACTTAATGTCACGATAATGTTGACATATCAACCATCGCTGGTATCGGCGCCAATAACCACCAGCACGTTCAATAATGGATAGGCCTTTTCCCCTAGTGACTCATAACAGGTAACGAGCATTAGGTTATTTTGGGTTATCAAATAAAGAAATCTATTGTTGGGCTAACATTACTTGTTCATATATTGCCACATATCAAACGCGAGCAAGCATAAATGTGCACTCAAATTACGTGTAGCAGAGATGAAACTTGCCTTTGGAAAATATAACCATTATTAAATTACAAAAGTATTTTAAGGTAAGGTCAATTTTCTTCTTCTTGTATTTATGTATTTTCTTGGTCGATGACCTTAGATCATGAAGATGAAAGATGAAACATAAACACATATCATGACATTTGGAAATGTCAGCATTCGTTTTAGGTTCATTTTTACATCTAAAAGCTCTCTTGAAGTTTAGACAAAATAGACATAACAACACTTTAAAAAGAACCTTGTAAAAAATATATTTACTGTAGAAATAACGGCTGATATAACCGATCAGAAAAACTAGAGCCAATGTTTATCACATGAATTCTTATTTTAGATTTTGAAACAGCTTGATCAATGGTGACACATTGTTCTATGAACTGACAAGAGTGAGTGAGTGAGTTAGGTTTAACACCACTTTTAACAGTATTACAGTTATATCACGGCGTGTCAGCTTAATGTGGGAGGAAAGCCCGAAGTTATGCAGGTCTCGGACGTTTACCACTTCGGTGAAACCATGAGCACGGGTATGGTGCTGACAAACCTAGAAACATAATCGGGGCAAACTGGGATTCGAACCCACAATCATAGGTTTCTGGCATGCCCAAGGGATGCAACTCTGCACAGCGAATCGCAGCATCTTAGACGACTGGGTGACCTGTGCCCCTAGAACTGACAAGAACCAGATAGAATTACAATTACCTTGACCTATGTTTGTGCTACTTATCACTTTAGTTAGAACATAATAATAATAAAATTAATAATAATAATAATAATAATAATAATAATAATAATAATAATAATAATAATAATAAATGATAATAATAAGCTATTTATATTGTGCATATTTCCATCACTCAGGGGCATATTCAAAGCACTATTATTACCCTGGTCACTGAATCAGTGTGCACTCATTAATCATTCTCAACTCCCTGGGGAGTAAGCAACCTATGCTGCCTGTTAGATATACTGTTTGTTGCTTAACGCCACACTGGGCTGTATGATTCAGGCAGTAAATGAAGTATCTGGACCAGACAAACTAGTGATTGATGATGCAAGGAACAATCCTTGCCATTACGTTGAAACACAATCAACCAAGTCACCAAGCCTGACCACCTGACCCATATCCATGATATAGTGACCTATAGTATAGCTTCCTACGGGGACTTTCCTCACCAGGGCCCACTTGCACAAAGCGATCTTAGCCCTAAGATTATCGTAAGCCTATGTTAAAGTATGGGAGTTACGGTCATCTTAGCGTTAAGATCACATTGTGCAAGTGGGCCCAAGAATACCATGGAGTGAACTGACAAGAGGCTAACCCTATCAAACATGATTTAAGCAAACCAAAATATTTCCTCTTACTGTGAAAAACATTTTTTCTGAAACATGTCCCACTAAGGGGTGCCTTGTGTAAAAGCAGGACAAAGCCGTTCTCTGGGTCCTTGTATTTTATTCATACTGAAGACTCTAGACCCCAAATACCTTGGTTACATCTGTAATTGACTGGAATGAGCTAATGTAATCTTTAACTAATAAAAGCTGGGGAAACACAATGTGCTTTGTGTTCAACTGGCTGGCTGTTTGTCTAAAACAATGGGCTTGGCCAGGGCGTGAGTGATGTCAGCAGAGCATCTTGGGATATCTCACAGTTATTAACTAAGGATAGATACATATTTATAAACTTGTACATGTTGTAGGAAATGAACAAATCTTAAAAGGATAAAGGATATATGTGACACATAGAAATACTGTTTAATCAGGAATGTTTACAAACTCTTTTGATTGCAGATGGAAACGGATGATGATAATGTAAGTAAAAGTGTGTGTCTGACAGCTACTTTACAAATGTTGAACAATGCTTCTGTCTGAGGCACCATGCACAAAGACTACCTGGTACAGACATCTCAAAAGGATCAATAATAAAGGTAATTTACACAGGTGAGCTATATAACTTATAAACCCACCCTGAATATATCCCCTAAGATAAACAGACTTTCTGTTGTGTGTACTTAATTAGCATGGTTAGAGGTATTCAAACACAAACAAGGGCCATAATGTTCATCAATAAAACAAATCAACAAAATTAAAGCCATATCATCCTTGTCTGAAAAACGATTGATGTCAACATCTCAAAATAATGCTCTCCATCTGTTATGATTGATTCAGACAGAAACGGCTGCACTTTAGGCAAGCCTCAGGCTTGTGTTTCTGTTTCCGCCACAACAACGCAATACCATCATGCCATTGTCACCAGACTTGCAACATCTGCAGCAGGGTCGATGTCAAGATAAATCTATACACATATATGAATCTCAAAGTTGAGGAAATTAACTTATATCTCCATCACAGCTACTGTGAGTGAGTGAGTGAGTGAGTGAGTGAGTGAGTGAGTGAGTGAGTGAGTGAGTGAGTGAGTGAGTGAGTATGGTTTTACGCTGCTTTTAGCAATATTCCAGCAATATCACGGCGGGGGACACCAGAAATGGGCTTCACACATTGTACCCATGTTGGGAATCGAACCTGGGTCTTCGGCGTGACGCTTTAACCACTAGGCTACCCGACCGCCCCAGCTACTGGGAAGAGAAATCCTTAAACATATGAATTTTGATGTTAGAATCTGTGAAATGTTTACGATTATCTCATACGTGATGTTAGGGATCAGGTGTCCAGGTCTTCAAAGGTCCTGAAATTCAAGATTATTTCCTTTATACAGCACATGCATGCAAATGCTGCTATGGCTGCTATGGCTGCTATGGCTGCTGGTTTAATAGTGCTAGCCCACTGAGATACCATGCCGTAGTCCACCCAATCAAACACAGTGTACTGAAGAGTCCTTGTTCTAGCTCCTTAATGTCGACCGCCAGGCAGGGTAACAACAAGGGCCAACTTCTGGTATGATATTGCCAGGGGATCTAACCACTGAGTCACCCCAGGGTAGATGATCGACAGAATGATGGTCATAAGTATTCCCTGAAGCTTACTATTGCAAGTCTGGGCTAAACTATGGAAATTACGATCATATCAGTGCTAACACTATCACAAGTCCAAGTTGAACTATGGGAATATTGATCTAATTAGTTTATTTGTTTGTTTTTATGCAATTTTAAGCAATGTTCAAGCTATATGAGAGTGGTCTGTATATAATTCAGTCTGGACCAGACAATTCAGTAATTGACATTATGAGCATTAGGGCTGGGACGAGTCCGAATTTACTACCCGGGTACCCACCCCCCTATTACCCGACCATACCCAGGTACCCACTGTAGGTCTCAAGAGATAGGTACAAAATGTCCGATATTGGGCATGTTTTTACCATAGCACTGGCAAAACGTATTTAGATACATGTATTAAAAAAATCTGGTCATGCATACACTGAAGTTGACTCAAGTTATATATATTTATTCAAAGATGTGAAAAGTCAGAAGAAATGGGTGCATAGTCAGAAAGAAATGCAAACATTTGTGACTTGTAGTGTAACCATAGAGTTCTAGATATTTTTTGTCATTAAACAATATATCATATGACCAACCACGGGTCCGGGTAGTCCTGTGGGTACCCGGGTCCTACTCAGTACCCACCTGACCCGGGTACCTGAGTTACCCGTCCCAGCCTTAATGAGCATCGATCTACACAATTAGGATACAATGACATGAATAAACAAAGTCAGTGTGCCTGACCACCTGATCCCATTAGTTGCCTCTTTTGACAAGCATAGTTACCTCTTACGGGAAGTTGCTGAAGACCTATTCTCTATCTGCATTCATGGTGTCAGCCTCTAATTTGCCTGTTGGGTAACTGTACCCGAACAGCCCTGACAGGAAGATTGCTGTTCATGCTGTCAGCCTCTGGTTAGACTGGTCCTGGCAGACTGCAGGTAACTGTACCCGAACAGCCCTGACAGGAAGATTGCTGTTCATGCTGTCAGCCTCTGGTTAGACTGGCCCTGGCAGACTGCAGGTAACTGTACCCGAACAGCCCTGACAGGAAGATTGCTGTTCATGCTGTCAGCCTCTGGTTAGACTGGTCCTGGCAGACTGCAGGTAACTGTACCCGAACAGCCCTGACAGGAAGATTGCTGTTCATGCTGTCAGCCTCTGGTTAGACTGGTCCTGGCAGACTGCAGGTAACTGTACCCGAACAGCCCTGACAGGAAGATTGCTGTTCATGCTGTCATCCCCTTGTTTGCCTGGTCCTGGCAGACTGCAGGTAACTGTACCCGAACAGCCCTGACAGGAAGATTGCTGTTCATGCTGTCATCCCCTTGTTTGCCTGGTCCTGGCAGACTGCAGGTAACTGTACCCGAACAGCCCTGACAGGAAGATTGCTGTTCATGCTGTCATCCCCTGGTTTGCCTGGTCCTGGCAGACTGTAGGTAACTGTACCCGAACAGCCCTGACAGGAAGATTGCTGTTCATGCTGTCATCCCCTTGTTTGCCTGGTCCTGGCTTGTTTATTGTTATACAACAATATACATGAGAGGGGCATAAAACAACATTCACCCAATCCCATGAATGCACAGTGTTGTTTGTTTCCGCTGACTCTGACTTCGATGTTGTACTGGGAATGGATTCAGGACCCATGAGAGAAACACACCATGTCACGAACACAAAGCCAGGTCTACAAAGCCAGGTCATCCATATTGCATAATTCAAGTCTGCCTTCGGCACTGCATTCATCTGTCTGCACCTACATTGTGGGCCAATACTGCAGCACTAGACAGTGTTTATACATAGTTCATGATAAATGCCACAACTCCAGCCAAACTTTCTATTTCCCATTTAGCTAGATGTGATCCTTTATCACCACCAGATCAATATCAATCAATTTCATTTCTGCAAAGGTCAAAATAATTTGAATTCTTAAAAATAAGACCAAATCTACAAAAATATCTAATTCCCAAAACCTATTTTAAAAAATCTAACTCTAAGCTGTTTACTTTTGAATACAAATATAATAGGTGTTACTTATTCAAATTGATGATTCACAAAGATTATGAGCTGAAAGGATCCTTATAACTCCCTACAAGCCCCTGCAATCAGGGGAAACAGGAAATTCTGAAGATCTTAAATTTCTTTTTCCAGTTTCATTGAATTTGTATTTATTTAGCTTCTTCAGCAAGTTTAGTTTTTGTCTAACTTTGTTTACTTAGTTTGACAGTGTGACCATCAGGATGCTCACTTTTGTTAGTTTCTGTGATACACATTTTGTATTCTAATAAATAATGGTTTTATCAGTACCTTACTGAAGCACAATCAACATGATCAAGTGCTGTAAAATTCCTTAAAGGTGAAAAGTCATTCAACATGTTCAATATTGTTCCACAGGCTACATTCCCTTGTGAGACTATTTGCAAACATATAGCTGTAAAAAGAAAACTTGTTTTGTCTGGTCCACTTGTAGTCATATGAACATGTTTCAACACTTTCTGAATAATCATCACCTTCAAATATGTTCTGATACAAGGTAAGTTGTGCAGTGAACACATATACATCCTAAACATACCAAATATACCAGGAACAATAAATTATCTTTCTTTGGCCATAAGTATAAGCATGAACTATTAAACCTTAAACAAAGCAACCTCACTACCAACTTGGAACTTATGCCTACACATAAATATGAACTTATTTTGAAATAATATTTTTATTTTGAAAACATCTACTGTGTACAAGTGCAGAAATTCCGATGTTTGTAAGTTAAGAAAAATGTTTTAAAAATATATTCCTTGGGTAATATACATCATGATATATAAGGTAATCCAACATAAGGCAATATAAATGGAAATCTGACAATCAGATCAACGCCAACAGAACACTCTATTCTTGTTTCCTTTCTCAGAAAAATTCAAAAGACCTGTCTCCATGAGATAAAAATCAGCACTTGGCACAGAATCAATACAGCATTTCCACTTCAAAAGATTTCTTGCTCCTAGGGGGTAAATTTTGCGCGCCTAAGAACGTTATGCAATATTTATACAACATCCAATCTTGGGACCAAAAGTTTCTCACCCTTTACAGGAATAAATCTCACCCTTTACAGGAATAAATCTCACCCTTTACAAGAATAAATCTTTCCAGAAGCCACAACGAACATTTGTTTAACTGCAGAACAAACATTTTGCACCAGCATTTGGCTGAGCATTTAAGGACACACTTGTAATTTTTGAGTTTAGACATTGGCTGACCAAAAAAGTCTCGAACAGGAAGTAAATGAAATTGTTAAAAGTTATGTCATTTGTCTGTCCCCTCTTGTATTGATGGATTAGAAATAAAAGCACCTACAAAAATCCACACACACACACACACTTTAACATAGGCTTACAATAGTTGTAGCGCTAAGATCGCTTTGTACAAGTGTGCCCAGGACAAGTTCATCCATCCACTGTAATATATAAAGAGTGTAGCCTTATGTGTGCAGCCTTAGTCTCTATTAGGGTTGTCAGCGATACTGATGATCTAGTGTAGAATGCCTGACTGACCAAGAGATGTCAGTGAATATGTAGAGTATCTCGTACAAAGGACTGGATCACTTAATTTCATTATTGATATGTAATGATCTGTTTTGATTAATCGGATGATGAATTTGAGGGGTTATAACTGAATTAGTAAATTTGATTGTATATCACTTTTCTAAAATGTTTTCAGTTGAGCTAGAAATGAGTGAGTTAATATTGTTACAGGATGCATCAACTATATTCCATACACCATGACCATGGAGGATTAAATTATCAATCCTGGGCCACTTACACCAACCTTTGATAGCACAAGCAACCATCCACCTCAGTGGAGTATGATGACACACAACATGTGTGTGTGTTTGATTATCGCCACGCTCAGCATTATTCCAGCTATATGATGGCGACCTGTCAATAATCGTGTCTGGACAGCAATCCAGTGATTCAGCGAGTGAGTGAGTGAGTTGGGTTTACGCCGCTTTTAACAGCTTAATGTGGGAGGAAAGCCCGAAGTGATGCAGGTCTCAGATGTTTACCACTTCGGTGAAACCCGCGAGCACGGGTATGATGGCTGCCTATAAACAATCAAATCTGAGCAAGAATATCCAGAGATTAACATTATGAACACCACAGTTTTTGTCTGCAATACTCCTTTTTGTTTACCCCCATGGGGAGTCGGGGTTAGATTAGCAACCTATGCTGGTTGGAAGAAGCGACATAATGGATCAGGTGGTCTGGCTCAGTGACTTGGTTAATGGATTGTCATCGTATCCCAATGGTATGGCTCAAAATATCAATCACTGGTGGGGGTACGGGTGGCCCAGTCGTCTAAGGCGCTGCGATTCGCTGTGCAGAGTTGCATCCCTTGGGCAAAAATTGCTCACACTATCAATTACTGAATATCATGGTTCCTTAAAGATGTTAAATGTCAAACAAGAAACTTGATAAATCAGCACATTCGCATTGAATACACTATGCTTTAAACATGAGACACTGAGCACAGTGTATAAATGCGGTCAGGAGAAAAAAGGAAATCCAGATTATCACTGGCAGTATGATTTCTATACACCTTACATGCCACCTACAAAGTGTGTGTTTTCACATGACTTGGCTACAGTGTGCATCCCTTTTTTTCATCCTCATCAGGATCTGACACTGAATATGAGAGTTGACCTGCAATCTCTGTATCCCAGCAAACAGAACACCCAGCAACCAACTGGCTTGCTCCCATCATGTCAACATGACACAGGTGTCATTCAATATTTATCGGGCAATAAAACTCCCACAGCAAGCCGAAACTAACTGTCTATATGAATGTCGGCCACAGGTGAGGTAAGTAGTCATGGCATAGTCACAAACAAACACAGCCATTGATTGATTTCTTCATGGAAGCGAGACATGTCGGACAGAGTCCTACTATTTTCTGAGAAGTCATGCATACACTGCACAGCCTCACAGGTCTATTTTTAAATAGTTTGATGCATCAAATATTTTCAACGTAACAGCAATAAAAATACTTTCTCATCATCTTCACTTGTGCTAAACAACAGGTATATACCTATTTTTGGCATCCATTTTCAATTTTTATGCCTATTGAGCTCTAGGATACAGAATTACATGTCCCGAAAAACAACTAATATAAAATCTCTGTTGTGGGAATGAATGTCATATCTGACAGTCTGTGCCTCAGGGAGTGTGAGGTCATGTGACCTAAGTGTGTATTGGTTGTTTGAGGTTATGTGACATTATTTTGCCTTTTGTATTAGTTCTTTGGGGTCATGGGACTATGTGCTTTTTAAATTGGTCATGTGATTTACAAAAGTATCAATGATTGGCTGAGTGATTTGTAAATTAGTTTGTTTGTTGTTTAAGGCAATAATCCAGCTATATGAACACCACTTTCAAACTTACCTGAGTTAAGTGGAACATAGTCATAGCTGTATTAACTTGAATGAAAAATGGCTAGTCAGCAATTCTACACCAGTTGGTTCCAGACACATGTATTCATATATGTATTCATATGTGGCAGCGATAGAAACTAATAATTTTAACCCACTAGTCCTTGAAATGTTTCTTGTTTAACACTGCACTACACAATATTGAGTTTTACCAGACAATCCAGTGATTGATATCAAGAGCATCAATCTACACACTTAGGATACAAAGACAAGTCAGAGAGACTGACCATCTGATCCAATTAGTCTACAGCAAGCATGGGTTGAGGGTGACCTATTCTAACCCGGTTCGTTGGTTGGTTTGTTGTTTAACCCAACACTAAGAAATATTCCAGCTATATGACCGATGATAGCAGTCTGTAAATAATCTGGACCACACAATCCCGTGCTTGACATCATGAGCATTGATCTACACATTGGGATTGGATGACATGCATCAAGTAAGTCAGTGAGCCTGACCACTCGATCCTGTTAGTCGCCTCTTACGACAAGCATGGGTTGCTGAAAACCTATTCTCCACCTGGAACTTCACAGGTCTTGGCTGAGTGAGGTCATGTGACTTACATGTGCCTTGTGGATTGGCTGGAAGTTTCTTTCGGATCATAAGCAGGATGACAAACAGCACCAAAGGAATGAACAACTCGAACAGCAGCACAAACTGAAACAGCAAGAAAAATATTCAAAAACAACATCCGCAAACAGCAACATCATCTGGTCTTATACAACATGAGTGAAGGTCGTTTCCCACACCAGTCAGGAATATTACAGTTATACCATCATGACTGTAGTGCCCCTAGACTTGCACAAGTCTCTAAAGCAATAATTATCATTTAAAAATCATAATTTCTAGATAATATAAATAATAAGAATAGGTTGTCCCAATAAAAAAACTGGCATTCTTAGTATTGTCTGCTATCTAGACATGCCAAACATAAGGTAAAATTACTATTCATCCATGGACATATTATTCACTACAGCCTTGGAGCGAGGCTACAGTGCCCTTAGACTAACATTTAGTCTCTGAAATCTTATATTACACAATATCCTTCTTGACTCTAAAAATAAAAAAAGTCCCTATGCTGGAATAGAGCTAGCTTGAGCTGGCTAGACTTGCTTTTGTATGCATTTCTAGATTATTATTTTTTCATAAAATAAATATATTCCACGGTCAGGGTGCAGGACTACAGTGCCCTGTAAATAACTAGGTCTGGGTCTGGGCTGGGCCAGTGAAGGTTTCATCAGCACAATCCATCTGACACTATCCACAAGGTCAGACATCAGATCCACACAGTGCTCCACAAGCATGAGGTGGTGGGGACCTATTCTGACCTGGATTGATTGTTTGTTTATTAAACAGCATACTCACCAATATTCCACCTACATCACAACAGTATATATTCAAGTTTGAACCATACAATCTGGTGATTGACATTATGAGCATCGATCTATACAAATGGGATACAATGACATGCATCAACCAAATAAGTGAGCGTGACCAATTCAAAGTTGGGTCTACATGGGACTTCTAACCTGAATTTAGGTTAAAATAAAAAAATATCTGTGACAATTTACAGTGACCTAGTTATAGAAAAAGATTGGGTGGGTAGTCCAACAAAAATGAAACAAATATATCCAATACAGCCCATGCAAGTCTATAATAGTGGGCAAGTCAAATCTGATGCAGTTTCTGAGAATGAAGAGAGTTTCTTTTTATAATATTGCATTAAGACAGTTCAACAACTGTTTACTTCATTTAAGAGACGAGATGTAATAATCCTTCAGCTTCATGTTACTAAAGCTCATCTTATTATTTCTGTACAAAAACATTTTTCAAAAACAATTGCATAACATCTACAACATGTACAAGGGGAAGACGGTGACTGTGGTCATATACATTTCTGCACAATATACATTTTCAGTGTATCCACATTAAATTACACATTGTTACATTGTTACACGTCTCCATGATTGACGTTAATCAATAACTCATCAGCAAACCCTGTAACAGTGAGTGAGTGAGTGAGTTGGGTTTAATGCCGCTTTTAACAGTATTCCAGTTATATTGCGGTGTGTCAGCTTAATGTGGGAGGAAAGCCCGAAGTGATGCAGGTCTCAGACGTTCACCCCTTCGGTGAAACCCACGAGCACGGGTATGGTGCTGACAAACCTAGGAACATAATCAGGGCGAACTGGGATTCGAACCCACAATCATAGGTTTCTGGGGTGCCCAAGGGACGCAACTCTGCACAGCGAATTGCGGCGCCTTAGATGACTGGGCCCCCTACCCTGTAACAACATGTAATGATCAAACATTATCATGATTACAGAATCACTTATATTATAAATTTCTATACCGCACTTATCCATGTTATTCAGGTACTAATATCTGCTCAAATGTGTTTTATTTGTTCCTGACCAGTGGGTCCATTTGTCATGTTTGTCTTCCAGTTATCATTCTCAACTCCCTGGGATGTATACATCATGCTAATTGATTGAGAAATTGGTTATTTTAAATTCCATAGTTCACAATTGAGAATATATCATGTAAACATGGAAATGATCACACAACCATTCACTAAATTCATACAACTAAACACAATTAGCATGATAAGGTTTAACACTATAATGATCCATGAAGATCTGGGTTAGAATAGGTCTTCAGCAACCCATGCTTGCAGTAAGAGGCGACTTATAATGCTTGTCGTAAGAGGAGACTAACGGGATCGGGTGGTCAGGCTCGCTGACTTGGTTGATGCATGTCATCAATCCCAATTGCGTGGATCGATGCTCATGATATCAATCACTGGATTGTCTGGTCCAGACTCGATTATTTACAGACCGCCGGCATATAGCTGGAATATTGCTGAGTGCGGCGTTAAACAACAAACCAACCAACCGGGTTAGAATAGGTCACCCTCAACCCATGCTTGCTGTAGAAGTCGACTAACTGGATCAGGTGGACAGGCTCTCTGACTTGTCTTTGTATCCTAAGTGTGTAGATTGATGCTCATGATATCAATCACTGGATTGTCTGGTAAAACTCAATTATTTACAGACACCCATCTAGCTGGAATATTGTGTAATGCAGTGCTAAACAAGAAACATTACAAGGACTAGTGGGCTACAATTATTAGTTTCTATCACTGCCACATATGAATATATGTATCTGGAACCAACTGGTGTAGAATTGCTGACTAGCCATTTTTCATTCAAGCTAATACAGCTATGACTATGTTCCACTTAACTCAGGTAAGTATGAAAGTGGTGTTCACATAAGCATTAAAACACGTACAATCATCCTAAAGAAATTTTGCAAAATTCAATTGCACGTTTACAGCTTGGCCTTGTTACACAGGATCTAGTTCACAATAAATAATGGCCACAGCATGGAGAAACTACATTTCTATCTCCATGCAAAATTTGATGAGTCACACGCTCAATAGAACCATCCCATCAATCTTCAATCTTTCGCGTTTCTATGGCAACCTTTACAACGAGGCAGCAGAGACAGGCAAGTTTTTGGCTCAAGTTTGGGGTGCAAACATTTCAATTTCAGAAGTGCGACAGTGGAAAATCTCACCAACACCTCGAAAGAACGCCTTGTAGAATCAATAACGAATATAGCTAGTTCAGAAAGTTAAAAACTTGAATTAGATTTCCAAAAGGGGCAGCAAGTCTTAGGCCCAGAGTAACAAATACAATTATCATGATTATAGGTAAAATGATAACATGAGAAAACCGTGAAGATATAATTGCAAATTCAATAGTTTTCTTTTTATGAATGTTGGCCAGTATCAAATTTCATTCAACATGTTCAAGTGATTAATGTCTTCTTTCTGTTTGGGTGATAATCAGATAAGGACTTGGAAAAAAAAATGTTTTGTGCTGTTCGTCACTGTCATCAAAACCTGAACCTGCATAAGCCTTTTTTTTCAGAATGATCAATAACACATGCTTTCATTTGGAAGAAATCTGGTTTAAACATTAATCCACCAAATGTCAAGGCTGTCTGGATTTTAACTGCACTGTTATCTCACAGGTCTTTCAGGGGAGTCACAATTTGCTGTGCAGAGTTACCTCCCTTCTTTGCCAGTATCGCAAGGTCCTCAGCACATGACACCTTTGTTACATTCCAGGTAACATTTCTGCAACCAGTGTGGTAACGGCCATTACACAAATCATGAAATTTGCCCTCCAAATGTAGTGACATTCATTTTTTTGTGTATGTCTCTTAATACAATTCTAGTGAGTTGGGAAAAAGGTTTTTGAATGACTTACTATTTCCCAGATGAAGTTACATTTGTTTGTCTAATTAGATTGGACTGAGATTGCAGACCAACAAAAAGCACCCAACTTTCACCTTACGTTCTTACGACACCAACACAGGATAGTTGAAATTAAATGGGAATTTAAATTGACAAACAAAGAAAATATTTTAGCTTTTGGAAGAGTACTCAGAGTGACAACAGTCGTCACCTGTTTGTAAACAAACAGTCGGTTCAACTCCATGCATGGTTGTGCCTGTCACAGTGGCAGTATAGAGAACTCCGCGAACAGGCTTTCGCTGTGGGGAGCCTGCCAGCATCGAAAGATTCACCCCCATTATGACTCATAATTGCTCCATCAGCACCACACCAACAGTGTTAAACGTTTAAGACCTACGACACATTGGTCCTTCCTCCCACACACTATCATATAATTGAAAATATTGCTCAAAGTGGCATCCAACCAGATCAACTTTTCCCCA
This sequence comes from Haliotis rufescens, assembly GCF_023055435.1. Classification (NCBI taxonomy): domain Eukaryota; kingdom Metazoa; phylum Mollusca; class Gastropoda; order Lepetellida; family Haliotidae; genus Haliotis; species Haliotis rufescens. The sequence continues at coordinate 22,051,758 of NW_025964372.1, read as the reverse complement.
TTGCAGATGTGTCCTTTCCTAATTAAGAACTCCAAAGAAAACCTAAAATAATTTTATCTTAGATAAAGAAAATTGGCTTCGGCCACAGAAGGAAGTGGCCAAATAATTAGGAAGCTCTCGATGAGATCGCTGCAGGTTGTTGAGGAGAAGGATAAGCTTGAAAAAGTCAGTCGGCTTTTATATAGTAAGAAAACCCAAAGAGGGCCCCAGCTGCAAGGATATCGGTTGTGGATACATTGTACTGTTAAGTGCCTCTGTGATTAGGTTATTGGCTTCAAGGTGACCTGACAAGAACCTCCAGAAATTCTTTGTCATCTGTCATCTTGTAAAAACACTTTTCACACTCAACTATCTACCACTAAACATTGAGAAGGAATTCAACCTCTGTCATCTGTCATCTTGTAAAAACATTTCTCACACGCAACTGTCTACCACTAAACATTGAGAAAGAATTCTTAAGTATGTTTATACATTTGAGAGAGGGAATTATTCATGACAATTTAAACAATCTTATTTGAACAATTTGTCTTGTTTCTGAAGTGGCATCATAATTTACTGTGCATACTAAAAGTATATATACATGTTTACTCATTTCCTGAGTCAATGTTATGGCGTTCGGTATGGGACCATCTTCTTCTATCTTCTTAGCAATAAGATTTTAGAAGGGGCGGTCGGGTAGCCTAGTTGTTAAAGCGTTAGCTCGTCACGCCGAAGACCCGGGTTCGATTCCCGACATGGGTACCATGTGTGAAGCCCATTTCTGGTGTCCACCACCAGGATATTGCTGGAATATTGCTAAAAGCGGGGTAAAACCATACTCACTCACTCACTTACTAAGATTTTAGAGTGAGTTTTTTGCAATATTCAAGCACTATCACGGTGGGGGACACCGGAAATTGGCTTCACACATTTAACCCATGAGGGGAATCGAACCCCGGCCTTCAGTGTGACGAGCAAATTCTTTAACCACTAGGCTTCCCTACTACTTTATGAAGAAACGTAACATTGCAACAATGAATGACATCACAGTTGTTGTTCACTACACTAGACATGAAGGTAAAATGCTTCAAGAGCATACTGGTAGAGGTGAGGTGAGGTGAGGTGAGGTGAGGTGAGGTGAGGTGAGGTGAGGTGAGGTGAGACGAGGTGAGACGAGGTGAGTACTAGTCCAGATCAATTTTGTTTTTTCAGACACCATGACACAGTTTACATAATACACCACTCAGACACAGAATACTGACACCGAGCCGACCAGTCCTTGTATTATCTGCTTAATGTTTAGCGCCAGACAGGGAAACACCAAGAACCAATGACTGTCTTTTGCTATGATGCGGCCAAGGGTCGAACCACTGACGTTCCGCCCTCTGGTCAGACATTCTATCCACTACACCACAGAGGCGGTCATCCCAGCAGTGACAACAAGGATGGGTTTCACATATTGACCCCATGGGCGAATATTCCTAGTCAGGGTGACCAGCAACTGCTTTAACCACTGGGCTCCCCCACCGCCTTCAAAACGATTGATACAAGAATGTGTTTTTTACTTTTTTTGATTCATTAGTTGAAGTTGTTACTGTAAATGTGTTTACAAATTCAAAGAACAACAAGTATTTGTCACAGAGTGACGAAATATCCCCCGCCATATACACCATAGTACCAAATATGAAGACAATCCAGCGATTAGTTCTTGAGATATTGTGGCAACACCGTTTTCCAACTCCAAAAGCAGATTTGCCTGCTGTGACCTTGAAAATGGGATCAAGGTCACCAAATCTGACAGGTGTATGCGGTGTCTGTATATACACTATAGTTCCAAATATGAAGACAATCCAGCGATTAGTTCTTGAGATATCGCGGCAACACCGTTTTCAAACTCTAAAAGCAGATTTGCCTGCTGTGACCTTGAAAATGGGATCAAGGTCACCAAAACCGACTGGTGTCTGCAGAGTCTGTATATACACCATAGTTCCAAATATGAAGACAATCCAGTGTTTAGTTCTTGAGATATCGCGGCAACACCGTTTTCCAACTCCAAAAGCAGATTTGCCTGCTGTGACCTTGAAAATGGGGTCAAGGTCACCAAAACCGACTGGTGTCTGCGGTGTCTGTATATACACCATAGTTCCAAATATGAAGACAATCCAGTGTTTAGTTCTTGAGATATCGCGGCAACACCGTTTTCCAACTCTAAAAGCAGATTTGTCTGCTGTGACCTTGAAAATGGGATCAAGGTCACCAAAACCGACTGGTGTCTGCGGAGTCTGTATATACACCATAGTTCCAAATATGAAGACAATCCAGTGTTTAGTTCTTGAGATATCGCGGCAACACCGTTTTCCAACTCTAAAAGCAGATTTGTCTGCTGTGACCTTGAAAATGGGATCAAGGTCACCAAAACCGACTGGTGTCTGCGGAGTCTGTATATACACCATAGTTCCAAATATGAAGACAATCCAGTGTTTAGTTCTTGAGATATCGCGGCAACACTGTTTTCCAACTCCAAAAGCAGATATGCCTGCTGTGACCTTTAAAATGGGGTCAAGGTCACCAAAACTGACTGGTGTCTGCGGAGTCTGTATATACACCATAGTTCCAAATATGAAGACAATCCAGTGTTTAGTTCTTGAGATATCGCGGCAACAAACAGGTGGGACGTACGGACGGACGGACGTACGGACGGTCGTGAATACTATATCCCCCGCTTCGCGCTTTCGCGCGGCGGGGGATAATAACAGCAAATTAGAGACTGAAAGATAATGGTTTCATGCAGAAATAATTTTTAGCTGTACAGATTTGGCAGGAAACAAACTGCCAAACTTGTTTGAGACAGTCCAAATTGTTTCCATGGAAACACAAGAGATGTTAAAAAAAATAAAAAATAAAAAATATGAACAGGTAATAATTGAGCACATGGTCATTGCACATGTATAGTTTCATGCAGAAATATTCATCAGTGTGAGAGTTATGGCTCAGAAATGAAGGCTTGAATTGTTTGAGACAAAATTATTTCCATGGAAATTAAGAAAGATTTCAAAATAGCAAAAGGCACCAGTTAAGATGAGCAATGCACATGCCAAGATTTGTTGAAAAATGTTATGGCCCAGAAATGAGTCCTACCCCTGTTTGAAACCAAAGACGTATATACGTCTTTGTTGAAACCTAACCTAAGTGGAAATTGTTTCCATGAAAACGTAACATATAATTTGAATAAAAATTATATAGCAAAAGACACCAGTTCAGCTGACGAATAGTTGAAAATGAATACATTAACAGATATGATATCCAATGAACCTGTCACTTGACCTCAATTAGGTAGCTACAATTCCTATCATTGTCAACAATTAATGTATGTGCAATCAGAAAGGACTGAAAATCATAGTAAAAAATATTTCATCATAGCATTACCATGGTAACAACACTTATCAAAGCAGTCATACTTTCTCAACAGGAGAACAGTCAGGGGTCTTTAAACATTGCAGGTTACCATGGTTACATGTCAAAGTCAATAGACAATTCAAGATAACCAGGACATATTTGACCTTGTTCTAAAATTAAACAAATGATTTAACTTAATACTTTACGGCCTCCTGCCATAATTATTGTGTGTTTTACTATGCATTGTACATTCATGAACCAACAACCCTATTTGTTTTCAGTATCTTTACGATGAACATACAAGGAAGTATTTGTTTGTTGTTGATAGTAGTCATCATAATACACAGACCTAATGCATTGGTGGATAGTTAGTGAATTCTGTATTTAATAGTTCATGAGGTGTTTTTTTATATTACCATGAATTCTTACATTATGGATCCGACAAAAAACAACATCAATGTGAAAAAATGAATATGTGAGCTGTTTCTTATTAACGTGTTTACTGTTGATTTTGAACATTATTTCAGTTACATAACGACATGTCAGCTTTATCATGTTTGTGTGGAAGAAATAATTAAAGCCTAAAGCAATCTATTGCTGGAATTTTGCCCAAAGCGGCATAAAACTACACTGACTGACTCAGTCATTATGATCATTATGATCATGAGCATTGAAGACCCGGGTTAGACTAGGTCTTCAGCAACCCATGCTTGCCGTAAATAGTGACTATGTATGTTGTAAGAGGCAACTAATGGGATCAGGTGGTCAGACTCACTGACCTGGTTGATTCATGTCATTGTAGCCCAGTTGCGTAAGTCGCTGTAGAAACTGGGCACCCCATGACTCCAAAACACAATAAGGAGATATCAAACTATAGTATGCATATAGGTGTTATATGACAATATTTTTTTTCATGTAATGCGTCACAGCAGACATGCATACTTCACGACTACCATTACAAATAGAATAGGGATTGCCTACAGCCCCCATGACAACTGTGTCGCAAAGCCAATGTTTCATCTATACAGGAACATTTAGAAATATCTGTAATCTAGATCATGTCAGGGCTCCATGTAACTTTGTAAGGAACAGGGTTTAAGTTGCACCAGGTGCATGTTGACATAAAAACCTAATTGCACCTGTTGAAACACAGGGAGGCGCAGTCTGCTGCCAGTGTCACATAAATTCATGAGGCATTGGTGTAAAACGCAATAGGAACATATGCACATAATCTTAAAGTACGCTCAATTTGATGACATCAAGCCGAAGAGCGCATGGGAAATTACTCATGACATAGGATTAGTGATACAGTATGGTAAATAAAGCCTTGAGGTATTGTCTTCAAAGATCGTGGTTGTGTCTCAAAAGAAATATTAGGTTGCATTTTTCAATAAAGCTTGCCCTGGTTTTCAGTGATTCATGTTGCACAATTGAGTCCAGTCTAAAGTTCATTCACAAATATATTTCGCTATAGGTGGTTGGTTCATTGCAGATGATAATTGTGATTGCAGAGCTTCACATATACCATTACAGAGTTTGCATACATACACAATGAATTTTGGATACCCGGAGGCAGCATGTTAAACTGAGTAAGCTAGTAACACGCTACTGGCAACATGGTAACCCATGCATAACGATGATAACATGCTACTTGCAACATGTTAGCCTGGGTATAACAATGATAACATGCTACTGGCAACATGTTATTGTTAACCTGGATATAACAATGATAACATGCTACTGGCATCTACTGATTACGGCCAATTATTTTGTTCAATTTTCAAGTGTACATGAACACATTTAAAGTCAAAAGGTATAAAACAGAGTTCAGATTTTTTTGACACAGCCATATGTTTTACACACTCGTTTCCTTGCAGATCAAGGTAACAGAATCAACAACATTACAGAAAAAACACTTATGGAAACAATGAATCAAACAAAACTCTTCTTTTTTTAACAAACTGGCTTGTATTATCCACACATGAAAGACTCTATGAACATGATGAACACTAGGGACTTGTGTGAATAGCAACATATCATAAGATCATCATGCTAATACGCTTCCTTGATTTCGATTCAGAAATATTTCAACCTCTGACATTAAGTCACGTAATCCCCTGCATGAGGTGAAGAATGGTGAACCCTGGATTGTTGCTAAACCTGTACGGTTTCAGCTAATCATAGAACGTAATCAGCTTACAGGATCACTGACGTGATGCTCCCCAGAAACTTTGCCAACCCCAACCTACTGCTGAGATGGCAAATATCTTGTTAGGTCATCACGTGGTCTGTTGAACTGTTAGAGTTACATCATGAAACATCATGCATGTGTTCATCATGTGTATTACCATGATGACTTCACAAAATCTAATACAATGAATCAGCACAATCATGTTATAGCCCCTCAACTACTTATTTTTAAAAGAAAGGGGTTTCAAACATTGTCAGATGGGAAGAAGAAATACATGCAATGAACGTGTTGAAGGAATTATCGTCACAAAATATGATTTTAGCCACACTGATTACAACTGATAACATTTAGTTTTGTATTATATGATAGTTCTTGGCCAACTAAGATAAGATGCAAGAGAAAAAAAGTGCCCTCAAGGTTAATTTCAGGCATATTCCCTTGAAATACTTTCTAAAATTTAACAATGAAATACTAAATAAGCCTTTTTTCAAACAAACATGATAAATTGTTATTGTTTCTTCTATTCTGAAATGAAAAGTTGTTTCTTCTATTCTGAAATGAAAAGTACAAACGGTATGACCTCATGAAACAAAATTCCTTGGTCCCGCCACTTAAACACGTCATATTACCAGTACTTATTGCTTGAACATTTTTCATGTTACCACGGCTACAAAGATTTTTTTTTTGCAGATCAAAAAAACAGAAACAAGAGCATTTCAAACATAACAATCAAAACTATTTCATACTATAACATCCTGGACAAGTTGTTACGGTTTATGTTATTGGTAACATGAAAGGAAGGTCACGTAAATATAATTGTTGATACCCAAACAAGCGTCGGTCGTTTGTTTGATCAGCAGTTCACAGAGTAGTGAAGTACGGCAAGGGGGGAAGTGCACACTTGTCACTCCTTTGACAAACTAACAGGTGCTCCAGTTTACCTGCAAGTGCAATTTGGGATCTTTGGGGGAAATCCAGGTCACTTTCAACATGTCTCAATCATTAACTACATTAATCATATCACAAGCACGGTCAAGGTTAGGAGGATTCCATAGTCTTCTATGATATTTGAGTCGAGGAATCTTGGGAAATCTTTAGTTTTTTACATTAGAGTTATGGCAAAGATCTCTTGCTTAATTTCAAGCCCCCTGAGCAGCGGTAGAAACTAACATTTTTAGTCCACTAGTCCTGATAATGATAACATATAGCAAAACCTTAAAATGCTATATTTCTACTTGTCCTTATGATACTTTAACTATTGGGTAGTTTGGCCACGACTACAGGACTAGTGCCAATGTCTAACGCTGCTGGGAGAGTAGAGTTTATTGTGGAAGGAAAGTTCAGATGTCTTAGACAGTACTCATGAGAATGATGAAGACAAAAAACATCATAATCAAGGTAAAGGCTGGATTCAAACTCAGGATCAGCAGATCCTCGTACAATCAAGGGACACAACTCTGTACAGTGATTTGAAGCAACAAAGAAACACTTGTCCAACACTGCCCTGCTGTTATAAACAATATGTACCATTATTGAGTAATATGGCTTGCAGTGACAAAACACTTGTCCAACACAGCACTGCTATTACAAACAATATCTACCTGACATGATTAAGTAATGTCTTATCATGGCCAACAAGTATTAATTTACCAAAGAACGGACATCACTGAATGCTAAAACTCAGGATGGACCATAATTATTGAATGAAATAGAATATTCTAGTATAAACATGGTAACCATGGATACAAAAAACTAGTCAAAAACGTGAACAAGGAAGTAAACGTATTTTGTTTCAAATTTTGGGATATGGTTTGATACCTAAAACTGATCTGAAACTGTAAATGCATTAGCAGCTAAAAAGTCAAACAAAGACACACCACACAAAGAGGTTTAGGGGAAAATGATAACAATCTTCCATTTTTAACGCAGGTGGATCAGGAGATGTGACATATTGTCTAAAATGCCAGGAATTTATACATGTAGTTTGATGTGGTGCCTGTGGCAGTGTGACCATGGTGATCGGTTAATATATGCATTTTGTAAGCATAAATTGGCAAGGCTGGATTCACATGAACATCATGAAGCATGGAAAATACCAGTACACAGTGTACATGGTGTTGTTCGGTGTGTTGGTTATTTGGTGATGGGGATGAAGATCTAAAATTAATTTACTAAGGTTTCGGGATTTTGATCCAAACAAATATTCCAGTCACCAATATTCCAACCATATCATGGTGAACCAGTGGGTGACAGCACGAGCAATCAGCACAGGACACTGGGACCTTTCTGCCAAAAACACGATATGGGGAGGATCTGTTTTCTTATTTAACATAGCAGTCAGCAATATGCAATTTACAAAATGGTGACCAATAAACAATCAAGTCTGGCCCAGACAAACCAGTGGCTGTTATTATGTTAACTGAACTATACACTTTAAACAAGTGCATTTTATATTATGTGAATAGAAATGTAGTTGTGCATTGTGCAGGAAGTCCTTGAATAAGTTGATTCTGTGTATAGATATTCCTCTTGTGCCATCATCCACAGGATGTCCTTGAACATGTTGAATACATATTGACTTCATGTTGTACCATGTTTACAGTCACTGATCACAACTAATAACATGCTATTTTATCTCAGGTTTCATTATTCCTCTTGGTCATCTCATTCATTGTGAGGGGCGGTCGGGTAGCCTAGTGGTTAAAGCATTCACTCGTCATGGTGTCGATTCCCAACATGGGTACAATGTGTGAAGCCTATTTCTGATGTCCCCTGCCGTGATATCACTGGAATATTGCTAAAAGCGGAGTAAAATCAAACTCACTCACTCACTCATTCATTGTGTCATCATACTCCAACAGAATGGATTGTGGCTCATAATATCAATCACTGGTTTCTCTGCCCCAGACTAGATTATTTACAGGCCGGGTCCTTCACACAGCTAGAATTTCGCTGAGTGCAGCAATAAAACAAGAGATAAACAATCAGTAAATCACAAGTCAGCTGTCATGGATACACAACCACTTGTCAGAATAGTTCTAATTCAGTCCAGGTAACCTTGGTAACCATCCAAGCCCTAAGTCAAAGCTTTCATTGATCTCTAAATTAAGTAGCATATTTTAAACATTATTAGTCTTTTCATCTTTGTAGTCAACACTAAGGATGCTAATCCTCATTGAGCATTGCTGGTGTGCGAGTCCTACAACATGTACAAAACAAACAAACCAATAAACTATTAATAAAATAGAAAAAACCCTTGGATCTTCAATCAGTCAACTGAAACATGAACAAAGATTGACCTGGTCAGTTATTGTGTAGGTTTATTGAGCTTATGTGTTGGTCATCGGACATTTGAAGCTTTTTGTGCGTTGAATATTGATGGCCCTTAGGTCACACACGACCAAGCAAGCAAGAAGGCTTTGTGGCAGCTATACAAACGAAGCTGGTCTTACTGTGGTATTTCTAGCTTTGAATGTTTAGTGTTGGGTGCTGTCCATCTGCCCTACACATGTCTCAAAGAGCCAACACACTCATTGACTGATGCCTGCTCCCTGAGCTCCAACAGCCCCTCCACCAGCATGTTCAGATATGTCTCTGCCAATACGGCCAGTTTCAGTCCTTGTTTACAGTTTCAGTCCTTGTTCACAGTTTCAGTCCTTGTTCACAGTTTCAGTCCTTGTAGTCCTTGTTCACAGTTTCAGTCCTTGTTCACAGTTTCAGTCCTTGTTTACAGTTTCAGTCCTTGTTTACAGTTTCAGTCCTTGTTCACAGTTTCAGTCCTTGTTCACAGTTTCAGTCCTTGTTCACAGTTTCAGTTCTTGTTCAGTTCCAGTCCTTGTTCACAGTTTCAGTCCTTGTTTACAGTTTCAGTCCTTGTTCACAGTTTCAGTCCTTGTTCACAGTTTCAGTCTTTTTTCACAGTTTCAGTCCTTGTTCAGTTTCAGTTCTTGTTCAGTTTCAGTCCTTGTTCACAGTTTCAGTCCTTGTTCACAGTTTCAGTCCTTGTTTACAGTTTCAGTCCTTGTTCACAGTTTCAGTCTTTGTTCACAGTTTCAGTCCTTGTTCACAGTTTCAGTCCTTGTTCACAGTTTCAGTCCTTGTTCAGTTTCAGTCCTTGTTCACAGTTTCAGTCTTTGTTTACAGTTTCAGTCCTTGTTCAGTTTCAGTCCTTGTTTACAGTTTCAGTCCTTGTTTAGTTCCAATCCTTGTTCACAGTTTCAGTCCTTGTTCACAGTTTCAGTCCTTGTTCACAGTTTCAGTCCTTGTTTACAATGTGTGTTTACAAATTTACATTTATTTCGCCAGCATAACAAGGAAAAATCTTTTCTACAGATTACCATGGAAATCATGTGATATTGGGAGTGAAGAATTGAATTCAACCATGTAGGTGTGAAATTACACCAACCCAGCCAGACAATAACAGAGGACAATTAATAGAGATTATTAACTGAATGTGTTTCCGTATTGCAAATATCATATATTAGGAATAATATATTTCTGATTCCTAAAATATGATATTTTGATAACACAAGAGGGTAATAATCTCTTTATCATATAAAACAGGTGAAAATCTGGGTAAGAATTGGTCTTCAGCAACCCATTGCTTGCCTTAGAACTGCCTAGATCGAATCTCATAATGTCAACCACTGGATTGTATAGCCCAGACTCGATTATTTACAGACCACAGTCAGATAGCTAGAAAATTGCTGAGTGTGGCGTTAAACAACAAACAACAAAACATTATTGTATAAAGTTATTCTTAAAGTGATAAATGTGTTAGACATTTTCATTCAATGAAGTGGCTTTAGAAGGCATGTATGAATACAAAGTTTGAGTAAACTGCCCAATTTATCATATTGTGCCATTTTCCACACGACTTGCAGCCATTTTTCCCACTATGTTTCTGAGACACATGGAAAAACCCATATCTAAGCACACAGGAAAAATCAGTCAATGGTTTATCAGTGGTTTATTTAGAAAGCATCGCACTGATATATGCAGCTTGGAAGGGGCTCTGCTGGGCGACCTGACGTTCCTATATCTCAGATCATGATACCCAGTTTTTCAGATTGTTAAAACATTGGTATCATTTTTTGGGTGCAAACGTTTTTCGAAAAAGTAATTTTCATTATAAAAACCATATGATTATCCAGGACACTATATGTCCGTTCAAGTAAGATTAATGCTCTGGAGCCATTTGCCACCAAAGCAAAATCACATCTCCTTCATTCCCACGAGTGTTGTCAGATTGGATGACTACTCTTAGCAACATGTCCTTTTGAATATGGTTTGACCTATAGCACTATGGCTGAGGAAAATCTCCCTATGTCCCTTTTCTTTTTCAATTCTCTAAGCAAGTTGAGACAGGTTGTATTGAATTCAACATAAGGAATAGGCTATTGTAGAAAACATTGCTTATTGTTTTTTAACAAAGTTTATTTGTTGTTTAATGCTGCACTAAGCAATATTCCAGCTATATGAAGGCTGTCTATAAACTGAATAGTCTGAACCTGACAACACAATGATAGACATCATAAGAGCATCAATCTAAGGAAATTGGGATATGATGACATGCATCAACTAAGTCAGTGAGCTCGATAGTGTTAGTCACCTTAAAAGACAAGCAATTCTTACGACAAGATCAATTCTAATCCGGATCTTCACACATGTTTAACAAAAGAATTTCTGGACAATGAAAGATGCAAGGGCTAATCTTATTTCTACATCCTTTCCTTCAAAAACAATCGTGAAACTGTGTTGGGCCTTTTCTCCCACTCAATCCTATGGTATTACTATTAGTGTGAGTGTGTGATATTGGGTGTTACCCTGCTTTTAGCAATATTCCAGCTGTCACGGCAGGGGACACCAGAAATGGGCTTTACACATTGTACCCCTGTCTGGAATTAACCCTGGTCTTCGGCGTGATGAGCAAACGCTTTAACCACTAGGCTTCCCGACTATTCTTTTAACCTTTTAGCAGAAAATGTGTGGTCCAGATCTGATATTTTTACAAGCTGCTGTCCTATAGATAGATTGAATATTGCCGAGTCGATGAGTCTGACTACCTGATCCATTTAGTCGCCTTAAACATAAGGTGCTGGGGACCTATTCTAACCTGGAATCCCCACTTTAGGGTTGCTTTAAAAGCCTAATCAACTCTGAAATCTCCATATTGACAAAAGCTCAGCAGTGTAATCTATGCTTGTAGTCCAACTGGACAAGGAGTATTGTATGCCATGTGTAAGGTCACACAGCTTATGCTACCTTTGAACAGACATGAATTTCTCCATGACAACAATATGCAGACATAATAGTTTCACTTTCTAAAATAGTTTACCATCTCACAACGAGAGTAAGGTATATTTTTGTCATATCTAGATTTTTAAAAACATTTTACAAATTTTGATCATTCTTCAACTTATTTTACATAGAGTATGTTAAGATATCAACCAATCCTCACATACCAGGTGATAAATGTATACACCTTTTGCAGAGCTATGTCAAGAGTTCATCTTAATTGCAACAGTAAAGAAAATCACAAGTTTCATCATCATCATCATCAGCAGCAGCAGCAGCACTGTTAAAACAATCATACACATGTATGGAATCAACCCCAATCATTTGAGTTTGACCGGGCAAACACATTGACCTCTATGCTAACAGCCGTCCACAACTTTATATCCATTATTATGATACATGGAATCAAACACAAGAATTATGTGTGACTGGCAAACACACTGACCCCTATTCTAACAGCCGTCTACAACTTCATATCCATTATTATGATACATGGAATCAAACCCAAGAATGATGTGTGACTGGCAAACACACTGACCTCTATGCTAACAGCCGTCCACAACTTTATATCCATTATTATGATACATGGAATCAAACACAAGAATTATGTGTGACTGGCAAACACACTGACCCCTATTCTAACAGCCGTCTACAACTTCATATCCATTATTATGATACATGGAATCAAACCCAAGAATTATGTGTGACTGGCAAACACACTGACCTCTATGCTAACAGTCGTCCACAACTTCATATCCATTATTATGATACATGGAATCAAACCCAAGAATGATGTGTGACTGGCAAACACACTGACCTCTATGCTAACAGCCGTCTACAACTTTATATCCATTATTATGATACATGGAATCAAACACAAGAATTATGTGTGACTGGCAAACGCACTGACCATTATGCTACCAACCACCATAAATGTTGTATCCATCATACCCATGTGCGGAATCAAACCAAGGCACTCTGTGTCATGGGCAAACACACTGACTACTGACCCAAACCCATTCAGATACATAGTTGGCCTGACCTTTCGGTTAGATAAAAGTGGGTTCAAACGTTCAAGGTGATTGATCTGCCCAGGTCTGTGACTGCACCCATACTAACACCACATCTTAATCCTTGATCATCTAGTTCTGGTCACAACAGGCTACATGTGATAAAGCTAATTATTTAACTCAACAACCATGCTCGGATGCTACAAGCATTCCTGATCAATTCAACCTGCCATCACAAACATGTCATCTGTGATTTATGTCCCAATGTGGTATCCATTCTTATTTTCCAAATGGTCCATGTCCTTCAGATCATATTAATTCAGCACATGGTTTTATCGGATACAAAATATAAAACAGACACAAATAATGATGATCATGAGACCACTGGTATGTGAAAAAGCATGGTCGTTTGAAAACTAAATTAAATTTTAATCATATTAAATTTATCAAAATTTCACGATTGGTAGATTGCATGTTACCATGGTTACATATACTGGAAAATGTGTATTCAGGAAAGAAAGAGGGTGAATGAATTGGGTTTAGCGCCACTTTGAACAGTATTCCAGTTAAACAACGGCGCCGCGGCTAGATTAAAGGAAAGACTGAATAGATCATGTAGATGCAGGTCTCAGACGTTTGCCACTTTGGTGACACCCACAACCACAGGTATGGTGCTGACAAACCCAGAAACATGGCCGGGGTGAACCCGGACTCGAACCCATGATCATAGGTTTCTGGTGTACTGATGCAACTCTGCACAGTGAATTGTGGCACCATAGACGGTTAGGGCCACCTGGGCAACCTCAGGTATAATGAACATGAAAATAAAGTTCAATATGAAGAACGGCCAAAAATCACAATATAAACATAGGCTACAGATAAAGTTATGCACATTTCGATCCAGAAAGTTTAAAACAAATTTAACAATATGAACATATGATGATAATGTCGGAGTTATCTTCAAAAAGATATTTTGTAAAGTTTTAACAGAATTATGTACAAGACACCAAGGTTTTATGACAATTCACCATTTGTCTGTGGCAAAACAGCCTTTACAAATGCTTTAGTTGGGTCAAGACAAAAACTGCCCCACACCGATGCCATATTTCTACCTATTTCTCTTAACTTGCGGTGGTGGGCAAGCCTAGTGATTAAAGTGTTCACTCGCTATGCAAGAGACCTTGATTCATTACTCAATGTTAGAAGCCCATTTCTGGTGTCCCCCGCCGTGATATTGCTGGAAGAATGCTCAAAGCGGCGTAAAACCATCCCCATCTTGTACGCAGCAGACTTACGTCTGCATACCCTTTACATGGACACCTGGTGTCATCACTGATTTTCAGTGATCCATTCATATATTTTTCACCCCTATTTTGCCTCTTACGCCCAATGAAATCTGTTTCGGCAGGTAATTGAGAATGGTTAATCTCTGGCGTTTTATATTTGGTAGACTATTTGAGGGGCAATGTAGGATAGTTTTGGATATCCAACAAATTGAAACTGCCGAATGCTCTGTGCATAGCATCATTCATCAATGTGCAGGCCGTTCTTCATCTTGTTGGGGTAAGCTGCATGAAAAGTGCATCCACTGAGCCAATTTGTGAGTCATAGGTTCTGACGTTGAGAGAGTTGCTTCCTAATTTCATCTGACTCACACCCTATCATGCCTAAATTGGGAGCAGATTTAATAGTTCACTTTTCAAATCAATACCTTGCCATACTTAGTTAACATTCAGAGAAATGAAATTATTTGAAATCTAATTCAGGAAACATAATTAAAGTCATTGTCAACAAAGACATAATATTCAACATACAGTATTGTAAAACTCAATTTCTTTTAGCTCTTATTGGCTTAGATTTTTGTGGGTTAAACATGTTAAATTTGTATTTCATATTTGTCTGGCCATGCTGCCAAATAATAATAAAACGTTGACAGGAATTATGAGGTTAATTAAGACGTCTGTTTTCATTTCTAGGTTTACAGTGGTAGAAACTAACAGTTTTAGTCCACTAGTCCTTATAATGATAACATATAGTAAAAAACCCATTAACATGATTAAAGTGGCAAATTTCTACTGGTCCTTATGATACCTTAACTATTGGGCATTTTGGCAAGGACTACAGGACTAGTGCCAATTTCTAACGCTGGTTTACAGGGTAGGCACCGTGGGAAGGAAAAAACATAAACTAAAAAGACTTTTTAGCTTATTTTTATGTTTTTGGTTCGTGATGAACTAACATGACTAATGTGCCATACCAGTTAGCTTGTCTTGTATACTTGCAATTTAACCCTTTGCAAGCACATTTGTATGTGGTCAACACATACAGGGCAGATCAACCACAAGATAAGAAAAATATGTCAAGCCCAACAGAAATTCAATACAAAACATTCACAACACATTTTTCAATGTATAACGAATAAGGTTAATCATATTTCACATAAATTAATATTGATCATGCATTTGGTACAGCATTGATATATGTGAATGTGGGTTGTACTGTTAGCAATGTTATGGCTAAAGTATCAGATCAGATGAAAATGTATGTAAGCACATCTTAACCCAGTGGACAATAGCATGAGCAAATATAGTGCATTGACTAAATATTTCTTCTAAAATCTGCATTCTACAGTGTTCTCATCTGTAATGATTATTATCGAAATTCTTCATAAACACCGCGAATCATGATCGTCTTTGGCCTGTAACCATCAAAACATAACCAGCTGATAACCCTGCTAAGGTAACTCTGCTTGTTCACTCGTGCAGTTATCGTAAACCACCACAATAATCTATTAACTGACGATCTAGCTGTCATAAATTCCCAGAAACCTGATCGATATGTTCGATATGTAGGTATATCAATCCTAAGACTTTCGGTTAACCTTCGCATGAGCTCGTTCGATCACTGAACCTGTGCTAGAGAAGGATAGCAATGTCAACACTTATGAACAATTTTAACACTCCTCGATATATATATATGCTGATTACATCACTGTCAATCCTACTCACCGGCCTCCGAATCTTCAGAGTGAAATTCTTCCATAATAATAGCTTTAGTTGGTGAAAGAACCCCATGTTGAAACAGCTTAATTGCTTAATCACTGTCGAAGATTATCTTCTCGCGAAGCAGATTGCAGGATACAGGCTCGTGTATCTTGACGTACGTGTTCACCTATGTCTGTTCCGCCGTATGGCTCGCCATGCGTTTCTACATGGCAGTATATTGTCTCCAAACACTCGCCGCGGCCTCAGACGACATCCATTGTGTTAAAATATCGCCACAAACGACCGTAAGCACCTTCTCAGTTCTTGCAGTTATGTTTCAATTGACATGTATGCATCGCGCACCATTGTTGTTCATCTGTGTCACATGACCTGTTTTGGGCGATTTGATTGGTGTGAGTAGTATCCTAAAAATAGAAACTGATACCACGTGAATTTGTTTATTTCTCGCAGCTGATCGCCAGTATCTAGGTCAAATCAACGGGATCGCTTTAGGCTGAAGAGACAAAGGGCCAGACCAAAAAATACCTATAACAAAGAAGTATGTAAGGCATGTCCGAGCTAGTTCTAAAGTCGCAATCGTTTATATGTGTATTTCTTAAAATATATACATGTACATCAGGTTTAAACTCGCTCAGCCAACAGCTATATAACAGTACAAATATCCAATCTCGTGTGCTACGTGGTTTATGAAATTTACATTTGCATTTTTCAATCTCGCAGATTTGTCCCTGTTTTTAATGATTCATTTGGCCCAACAGCAATGAGAAATCTGAAGCATGTTTGATAAATAATAGCGCTGATCGACTTATTTAATGACTTTTGGCACAATGTCATGTTAAAACCTTTCATTTTTTAACAACTTGGTTTAAGGTTTCTATGAGAACGTTAAAAGTCAGAGGTCGAAATAAAAATAAAGATAAAATTGTAAAAACACATTTTGCTAAAATGGTCACTAAATAGTACAGTTGGTGAACAAATTAACATGTATGACCAGTTTTTCAACCACATTGAAGGAATTCAACAACAGTCATTAAACGCAAAAATTCTCTTTTGTATACCGTTTACGCTTGGGGCCTTTAACAAGAGCCTAGTACCGCTTCTCTACTATTTTGGTTTTTTTTCAGTGAAGTATGTATAAACCTTAGCGGGAATGAAACAATGGCTTTCCTCTCATTCTTAATTATATTCAACATTTGTATCGGCGATCCGTAGACCAAATAGAAAAATGTATACAACATTACGATCAAGTAAATATTTTGAATATTCATAATTTGGAACAACCATTATCTTCACTGCCATCGTAAACAGTCACTGTGCACAATTACATTTGTCAATAATCGTCGCAAGCAACTTCGTGATCACCGCTGTAGTCGTGACAGTATATTCAAATCGCTTGGAATATGCACCCTGAGCAGGAACTCGACATTAAGAGATTTGCGTCAATCATTTTTATTTACTTTTTATGTTCATGACTATTAATACAAATATAGTTATAACATTTTGCAGCCAATACATCGTCGAACAAGGTTGGTCACAAATGTAAGCTTTTAATGTCACCGACACATGATATTGATCACCACCTGCATGCTTATCACGTTTTCAATACGTAGTGGAGCTAGCCGATGTGACAGCAGTCGGGAAATGTGCAGTAAACAATTAGTCCTTGTGATAAACTACACGGAAGTGCCGACAAAAACTGCGTCACAGATTACGTCGCTATTGGTGTTCTTCAAAGTGGGCGACAGGGCGGATATGCTAACTGCGAAATCGCAGCTATCTATGTACTATTTTCACGACGCGACATTTACCGTTCACCAAGGTGTAATACCACTGTTACATTGCTAATACTGTGGGGATCCCGGTGTAGAATAATTATTAAATAATTAAATAAGTCATCGGTATTACCAATACTTGTTGTCAGGGACGGCTAAGGGAGTGGTCATTTATTATCACACCTCCATTTAAATGCCTCGATAATGCTGGAATAGTGCTGACGGCTGCATAAAACATTATTCACCCATTCATTGCTGCCCATACACATCCGAGTCAATTGTGTGAACGCGATGGGTGTATTTTAGACAGTATTTCTCTTACATCAAGGCGCGTGTCATCTTAATGTGGTCAGAAATTTAAAATGATACAGTTTGACAGACGTTGATAAATCACACCAGCATATGTCTAAGGCACTAAATAAACCAAGGCTTGGGGAGCATCTGGGGTTAGAACCCATGGTCATACTGGGCCCTTGTACGACTAAGGGACGCAACTCTGCATACGAACGGCTCCCTCAACAACTTTGCCAGCTATGAATTGTGAAAACGATGAAATATATTATTTGACAATATATCTGCTTACAGAATAGATACCCATTCCTAATATATATTGTGAATTTGTCGTATGGGTCCACTAAACCTGCATAACAATGTGTGACATCTCTCTCTCTCTCTCTCTCTCTCTCTCTCTCTCTCAGACCGACGTCATAAAAAGGTGCGGCGTTAAACAACACACTCAAAGTGATAAAGTAGTCGTTGCTGGCATTGCTGATAACCCATGTCGATATTGCTATTTGATCACGTGTGCAACATACACACATGACGTCATTCAACATATTTATGTTATCGTTGTTTACCTTTCAAATAGACCCGTGAAGATTCCGGGGTAGAATAGTCTTCAGCAACCCATACTTGCCGTAAAAGGCGGGATCGGGTGGTCAGGCTCGCTGACTTGGTTGATACATGTCATCGATCCCAATTGCGTGGATCGATGTTCATGCTGTCAATCACTGGATTTTCTGGTCCAGACTCGAATATTTACAGACCTCCGTCATATAGCTGGAATATTGCTGAGTGCGGCGTTAAACTACAACCAACCCACCAACCAACCTTTCAAATAGGAACTGGCTTTCAAGAATGCGGCTTTAAAACCTAAATCATTGCCGTCGGGGCAAAATGACACTTTCCAGCAATGCCGGTTACTCATTGGGTCCGACCCGTGAAGATCCGGGGTAGAATAGGTCTTCAGCAACCCATGCTTGCCCAGTCAAAAGACGACTATGCTTGTCGTAAAAGGCGACTAACGGGACCGGGTGGTCAGGCTCGCTGACTTGGTTTATACATGTCATCGGTCCCAATTGCGTGGATCGATGCTCATGATATTAATCACTGGATAATCAGGTCCAGACTCGTTTATTTTACAGACCGCCGTCATATAGCTGGAATATTGCTGAGTGCGGCGTAAAACAACAAACCAACCAACCAACTACTCACTGGGTCCACCCGATACTCATTTCAGGAGACTCGTGGTATACTTGGAGTAAAGTACTCAGGAGTCTCCGCGATAATAATTTAACTGTAGAAGCGGTTCTGAGTGAAATTCCATGAACTGTCCAAAACAGTTCTCCCAGATGACAGATGAGTAAATTTATTTACACCTACATTAACCTCGGCTTCTTTGATGGATCGCTCTGTTGCATGAAGTTTAAGGTCGTAATGACCAGTGAGCGTAGCGTAGGCAAGGCGGCAATATATATACGTTTGTTATCTTGAGAACCGAACTGAAATGACCCATATATCACAGGTATGATTAACTGTATTCCATCGTTACGAGGTAATACAATCTTTATAACCCATCCGTTTTTGGTATATAGATTATTCCGTTAAATAATAGCCTGAAGATACTTGTCAATGTATGTAAATATTGTTAATTAGTGCTCCCCTGAAGGCAGTGATTTCACGGAAAGAGACGAAGCATGCCGAATGACATTCTTGATCAGACGCCATGTGACACTTTTGTATTAGTCACATTGGTGGTGTTTCCATGAACAGGCAGACACAGATGCTTTATAAATACGCTATAGATAAAATGTTATCTGCAAACTGTCATGACATTGTAATTATTCTGAAATGGACTTTTCCTTATTGAAAACTATGATGATTTTGTACAGGTCAGGAAAATGACCTTGTGTGTATGTGGGAACTGGCCATACGTTGGAGGGGTTTGGGGTGGGATGGGGGTGCGGGTGGGGTGCGGGGCGGTTAAATTCGGGGTGCATGAAAAAAAATGGCAGCGAAAGAGAGAGAGAGAGGGGGGGGGGGGGGGGGGGTGGCGTGGGTGTGTGTGTATATTTATGGGCGTCATTCGGTCAAGAAAAAATGCATTAGTTGAAATAAAGGTCCAATGTGTTCAATAAAAGTCGGATGTAACGTATAAAGGTCGAACCCGGGTCTTTAGCGCCGAACGCTTTAACCACTAGGCTACCCCGCCACCCCACTCTCTGTAAAGCCTTACGTTATAAATACTGTAGTTAATAGTAACTTAATGCTGGCAGCCCAGGTAACAACACGGGGCATTAAACATAAACCAATACCGTCAATGTTAACAGCGTAACTATGCTGTGGCACGAAATCCCCACATGGCCATATATCATGACCAACGATGCTTTCACAGCTGATAAATGCGCCCGAGTGTCTCCTGTGAATCTGGAGGGTCAACCCCGTCAAACCGCACACCTACACCCACACCCCTACACACCCACACAGATAAGTTACTGAAAAAGTATTTAAAAAATGGAATACATAAAGGAAATATTTACGTACACCATTATCTTCTTTTAAATGTTGAATCTGCGAATGCCAAATACGATTTTATTTGCGTCCTACGTACCACACTGCTGAGTCCCGAAAATATTCTAATCCAACTCAATATTCAATTTTTTTTGCAAAAGATGACTATATTTTTTTCGTCACGTATCCTTTTAAATGAGAAATCTGGAAAAAAAGCAGCTGCGAAATACTCAGCTACCAATCACTGATTGCAGAACGTGACTCACTGTACGTAGCCCAGTCTGATCAAAGCGTGCTCCATCAATCAATTGTCTCAAGTTGTTTCTTACAAACTTGAAAGGAGAGAAGTAAATTAGGTTTGTCTGAAGATCGTATACCTTCAGGAGAACATGTTCAAGACGTCTGCCTATAAATGGAGGATTGGGTGAATGCTGGTTTATGCCCCATTAAGCAATATTCCATCTTTCAACATTTATGTGAAGTGAGGTGAAGTGAAATGGGATTTAACGTCACTTTCTTGATTTTTGCGCTTATGTAGCGACCTGCGTGTCCACCAAAACACGTTACACGCGTGTGTGTGTGTGTGTGTGTGTGTGTGTGCGTGCGTGCGTGTGTGTGTGTGTGTGTGTGTGTTTGTTGTTTAATGCCGCACTCAGCAATATTCCAGCTATATGACGGCGGTCTGTAAATAATATAGTCTGGACCAGACAATTATTCTGTGATTGACATCATGAGCATCGATCCACGCAAGTGGGATCAATGACAAGCATCAATCATGTCAGCGAGCCTGACAACCGAATCCCGTTTGCCGCCTTTTAAGGCAAGCATAGGTTGCTTAAGATGACCTCTCGTCTGGCCAGTGATTGTTTTATCCCCTTTATAACGAAAACCGGACAGGGGAACAACAAGTTCTACTTTTAATGTCTTGGTTTGGCCCGCCGGGTATCAAACCACCGACCTTCCCCTCTCCGGACAGACGCTCTATCCACTACACCATAAACAGAAGCAGTGGACTTATTTTGACATTCGACTGCCCTTTCAATTGTCTCTCCTGCTTCTTTGCATCATTGGGGGCGGTGGGATAGTCTAGTGGTTAAAGCATTCGCTCGTCACGCCGAAGACCCGGGTTCGATTCCCGACATGGGTACAATGTGTGAAGCCCATTTCTGGTGTCCCCCCGTCGTGATATTGCTGGAATATTGCTAAAAGCGGCGTAAAACCATACTCACTCACTCACTCTTTCCATCATAGAGGTATGGATGGCCCAGTCGTCTACGGTGCTACAATTACCCGTGTTGCGTCAATTGGGCACGCCGGAAACCTATGATCGTGGGTTCGAATCCTGGTTCGCCTCGATTGTGTTCCTAGATTGGCCAGCACCATACCCGTGCTCGTGGGCTTCACTGAGCGGCATTTAGTGAGTTAGTAATTATTGCTTAACGCCACAATCAGCAATCTAGCCGCTATTCGCAGCGAGAAAATGTCTAATCGGACCATATGTAAACGAACATAATAAAAGTGATGAAAGAATCACTAAAACATTAGTCAGATATCACATTCAAGGGTAAAAACCGACTTTTCAGATAAAAATCTATATTTCATCATAGATTTTGATTTCTTTTAAATGTGCAAAAATCAAATGGTTAGAAACTGTTCTAATAAGATCAGATATGAACATTATCACAAAAGCGTTGTCTGATAAGAGCAAAATCAACACATTCAATTAAACTGTAATTGGAGTATTGCAAGGGATACAAAAAGGTGGATCTTCACCCTTCACTTCTTCCCGAGGCAAGAGAGTTAACTGACTGTAAAAGTCCAGTTTCCACCCTTGCCGAACTACGCTGGTACTAACAAGTCTATGCATAGTCCAATCAAAATCGAGCAACGAAATCGAAATCCGGTTCGTAAAGTGTCGTGCAGATTTTTGTCGAATGCAGGATTTGCAAAGCATGTGCACCGCCAACTCGTTGTCAGCAGATATTTTCCCAATCTTTTCACGTTTTTAATCAAGGTGCTCACATGATTTGATGCATTTCGCGATGTAAGACCCGTTTTATCACAATACAGTTCTTGATAATCGCCATTTTGTTTGAAGCAAATGCAAGTGGTGCGACAGGGGGAATCTGATTGGTCCATAGGAGAGGCTTGGAAGGGACATTACTGGCAATAGACACTGGTGGCGCTACGATCGAGCCCAGTAATTCCCGCCTAGTTCGGCAAGGGTGGAAACTTGACTTTTAAACTCAGTTAACTATCTTGCCTCGGGAAGATGCACCCTTCAATACAAATGAGTGTGTATAATAACCGTGGTCAATGCGGCACACTTCATCGTGTCGATAAAGACCAGAATGGGCGTGACCTCCAAGCAGTGAATTGATGAAAATTTGGCTTGGCTTATTGAAAACCCTGGGATTTTTTAACTTTGTTGCCAATGATCATTCACATATTGTCTGATGGAAGGTTTTTGATCAGAATGCGTGATGTTTGTGTTTGACTTATTGAGAGCGGATTTTGTGGAAGCATCTGCTTTACAGCTGCCACTGATGCCAACATGACCGGGCAACCAAAACAAACGTGATATCTTTATCAACTATTAAAAGACATATTAAGATGGCACCGTAAATGTCAGCTAAAAAGCGGCAAACGTCTGAGACCTGCATCACTTCCGGCTTTCCTCCCACATTAAGCTGACACACCGTGATTTAACTGAAATACTGTTCAAACCCAACTCACTCACTCCTCTGCATCTGTCCTTGTCCTAACATGTCACCAGGTATGGAATTAGATATAGACATTTATAAAATGAGATTAATGTCACATGCAGACACAAGATGCTAGGAAGTTCAAGTGATTTGAAGATAAAGAAGATAAAGAATAATGAGTAAGTATTGTTTTACGCCGGTGTTAGCACTATTCCAGCAATATCACGGCGGGAGACACCAAAAATGAGTTTCACACGTTGTATCAATGTAGGAAATCGTACACGGGTCTTCGGCGTGACGAGCGAATGCTTTAACCACTAGGCTACCCGACCGCCCCTGGCATTATATAAGCGAAGTCATGTATATCAAGTGTAACAGTGATGTAAGAGGGAAACATCAATGATGCTGGTCGTCGAGTATGGATGTGGTGCTGACAAACCAAGGATCATAATCGAACGAATCTGAAATTCGAATCCACGTTCAGCGGATCCTGGCTTAAATTAAGGAAGTAACTCTGACAGCAAATACCGGCGTCTCGGTGCTTCCGGCACTGTTTAGTGAAACGCTACAATGTGCTAGCGTGTCTCGAATTGTTTCCCGAGCTTCAGAGACTGAACATTTATTCACGAGGGACAGTTAAACCATAATACTCTGTGGGGGTCATATTGTGGTCACTACAAAATTGTGTGTAGGTAGAAACTTGTTTCGTTGACTAGCACGTGATTACTTGTGATTAAGGCACTGATTACGTTATTTCCATAAGCCTCGGGCTAAAAAATTAAACTGTATTGTTATATCAAGGCGTGTTAGCTTCGTTAGGGGCAGGAAACCCCGAAGTAATGCGGGTATTAGACGTTTACAACTTAGTTGAAACCAACGAGAACGTAATGGTGCTGACAAACCTAGAAACTTAATCAGGGCAATGGGGATTTGAACCTTAGATCATAAAGGTTTCTGTCACGCCAAACTTGGCACTCTTGACTGCGGGGTCTTAAACGTCTGGGCCACCTTTGTTCCGAATGATATTGCCGTACCGCGCGAACAACCCAAAGGATCGATCTATAGACAAAGCGTGAAGTTAAATAGGAAATGACCAGTTAGTGCGAAGAGGTTCACTCGATAGTGGCACCGACCCGTGAAGATCCGGGTAAAGAATAGGTCTTCACCAACCCATGATTACCTTACCGTAAGAGGCGGCTATGCTTGTCGTAAGAGGCGACTAACGGGATCTGGTGGTCAGGCTCGCTGACTTGGTTAATGCATGTCATCGTATCCCAATTGCGTAGATCGATGCTCATGATATCAATAACTGGATTGTGGGGTCCAGACTCGATTGTTTACAGATCGCTGTCATATAGCTGGAATCTTGCTTGGTGCGGCGTTAAACAACAAATAGTGGCGGCCCTCATGTTTCGGGTGAGTGAGAGAATGGTTGTTTTACAGCAAGCAACAATGAATATTGTAATTTAATTCAAATTATGTGGATGGTGTATAGTTTAACATGGTGTTTAGGAAACGCAGATACAAGAACCTATATAGTTGAATACTGTTTATGTTTGTGCGTTTGGCATGATGCATATAGTGGGATGGCTAGATCGGGGCTCTAAATTATATTGACCACTATATGCATCATGACAACATGGAAGTGGTCGGTCAGGGGTTCTAGTCTATAGGGTGGATATCGGGGTGGTCAGGGGTTCTAGTCTATAGGGTGGATACCGGGGTGTCAGGAGTTCTAGTCTATATGGTGGATACCGGGTGGTCGGGTTCTAGTCTATAGGGTGGATATCGGGGTGGTCAGGGGTTCTAGTCTATAGGGTGGATACCGGTTGGTCGGGTTCTAGCCTATAGGGTGGATGTCGGGATGACAGGGGTTCTAGTCTATAGGGTGGATACCGGGTGGTCAGGGGTTCTAGTCTATAAGGTGGATACCGGGTGGTCAGGGGTTCTAGTCTATAGGGTGGATACCGGGTGGTCAGGGGTTCTAGCCTATAGGGTGGATGTCGGGATGACAGGGGTTCTAGTCTATAGGGTGGATACCGGGTGGTCAGGGGTTCTAGTCTATAAGGTGGACATCGGGGTGGTCAGGGGTTCTAGTCTATAGGGTGGATACCGGGTGGTCAGGGGTTCAAGTCTATAGGGTGGGTACCGGGTGGTCAGGGGTTCTAGTCTATAGGGTGGATACCGGGTGGTCAGGGGTTCTAGTATATAGGGTGGATATTGAGGTGGTCAGGGGTTCTAGTATATAGGGTGGATGTCGGGATGACAGGGGTTCTAGTCTATAGGGTGGATACCGGGTGGTCAGGGGTTCTAGTCTATTAGGTGGATATCGGGGTGGTCAGGGGTTCTAGTCTATAGGGTGGATACCGGGTGGTCAGGGGTTCTAGTTTATAGGGTGGATACCGGGTGGTCAGGGGTTCGAGTCTATAGGGTGGATACCGGGTGGTCAGGGGTTTTAGTATATAGGGTGGATATCGGGATGTCAGGGGTTCTAGTATATAGGGTTGATATCGGGATGTCAGGGGTTCTAGTATCGGGGTGGATGTCGGGATGACAGGGGTTCTAGTCTATAGGGTGGATACCGGGTGGTCAGGGGTTCTAGTCTATTAGGTGGATATCGGGGTGGTCAGGGGTTCTAGTCTATAGGGTGGATACCGGGTGGTCAGGGGTTCTAGTTTATAGGGTGGATACCGGGTGGTCAGGGGTTCGAGTCTATAGGGTGGATACCGGGTGGTCAGGGGTTTTAGTATATAGGGTGGATATCGGGATGTCAGGGGTTCTAGTATATAGGGTTGATATCGGGATGTCAGGGGTTCTAGTCAAAAGGGTGGATATCGGGGTGGTCAGGGGTTCTAGTCTATAGGGTGGATATTGGGATGTCAGGGGTTCTAGTCAAAAGGGTGGATATCGGGGTGGTCAGGGGTTCAAGTCTATAGGGTGGATATCAGGGTGGTCAGGGGTTCTAGTCTGTAGGGTGGATACCGGGTGGTCAGGGGTTCTAGTCTATAAGGTGGATATCGGGGTGTCAGGGGTTCTAGTATATCGGGGTGGTCAGGGGTTCTAGTCTATAGGGTGGATATCGGGGTGTCAGGGGTTCTAGTCTAAAGGGTGGTTATCGGCGTGCCAGGGGTTTCTGTCCAGAGGGTGGAGATTCGGGTACTATTAACCACTTGGCCATAGTAAAGGAAGATCAGATCTTAATGCTGCTTCCGCTACGCATAGAAATATATAGCGAGCACCAAGACCTGATTTTAATGAAATTGTGAAATGCTAGAAGGGACACTATGGCGTTGAAGTTTGTCAGTTTTTGCTTCGTTCCGTAAGGTCTGTAACGCGACAATGTTCCTAACAGGATTTCAGTAGTTCACCGACCGCTATGTGAAACGCCATTATGCTCCCTAAGTAAATACCGGTTTGTCCAGATGTCCCTTTCATTGGCAGTCCAATTGTCATTAATGTATTATTCATATGGTGAACATGTCGGACGCATATATCTAAATAGGACTGCACGGGCCGATTTATTATGTTTGTCGTGAGGAAGAAGCAGTTGAGTGTCGCCTTCATTAGTATATTTACCTTCTTAATACATATATATGCTTTAATTATGAACGAAATAACGAAATCAGGGAGGATAAAAATATTTGCTGATTAAAATTATAGATATGAAAACCTATGCAATTGATTGAGATGGCTTCATTATTTGAAGATGTAGCGAAATAATTTGTTTGTATTATTGTGGACATTTACATTTTGGGTGGATAATTTTCCACGAGCATATTTCTTTCTTGAGTGTGTTCGGTCCAGTGTAGTAGGGAGTATTTTTCATCATCAGTGGTTGAATATGTAGAGCGTCTCTGATGTTGTGGGGTGGGTGGTTTTGTGTGTCTTCCATGGTTATGGTTACTTAATCTTAGTTCAGAAAAGTGCACTGATATTTTGTTAGTTTGCAGTGACTGAGATAAGGTTCTAATTCTATTTCATTTTTTAACTATCCAGTATGACCTAGGTTTATTTCCTGTGCCTTTAGTTGCATTGGCGTCTGAAGAGTTTCCTTGAAGAGAGAGTCTAATTTAGACTTCATTGTCTCTTTGAATGTTGGTGACAGAAGATCTTAATTACTTATAATATTTTGTTTTTCTAAGAATAGATTGAGTTGGTATATCCACCCTATTCGTTTATTCACCACAGAAGTACTTTCAGCAAAAGCATTCCAAAGTATTATGTTTTTTTGACATCTTCCCGAGGCAAGGGTGTTAACTGACTATAAAAGTCCAGTTTCCACCCTAGGCTTGAATTTCAAGGCTCGATCGTAGCGCCACCAGTGGCTAATACAAGTCATGTCGCTTTTATGTCCCTCCTATAGACCAATCAGATTCCATCTCTCATAACACTTGCAATTGTTTCAAAACAAATGGCGGCGCCGAGTCAAGACGATCTGATTGATGATACATAGTTCCGACTGGGACCCATATAAACAGTCGGAGCGCTGCTCTCCTTCACAGACGAATAGCTTGACACTAGCGCGCCATCTTGTCCCCAAGCGCTAACGTTACCCAAGGCCTTTACAGCCACGTGTTTTATTGGTGTCTTTGCACGAAGGCGACTTTTTTTATTTTTAGGTATTCGCATGAAGTTTCTTGAATCTGGACGAGGTCTTGAAATGGGTTAAGAACACCCATGGACGCTCCGACACACGCCAATTTCGTAGCGGCGATGTCCCTCAAGGGGAGTCTAACTTTTGACGGCGTTGGTACAAGCAAACCATTTAAGGATTCGATTATGGACGAGGTCGGAATTGGGTAGAGAACACCCTGGGACCATGCGGCATACGCCAAATTCATAGCGCCGATATGCTACAAGCAGTGCCTTACTTTTGAGTTGGTCCAAGAAAACCATTTGAGGATTTGATATGTTTTGCGTACGTTTGTACACGCCTAACTAGCCCTTCATTGCTGCTTACATCTATATTTAAATATATATATATATATGCGCATCACATTTTTTCCCTTCCCACGCCCTGATTGTGATTTCATGTATGCAGTCGGCAGCATAAAGGCAGGAGATATTTATTGTATTGGACATGTTGGATGCACAGTGAAACATTGAAAAGGAACCTTGAGAACTGTCAGCGACATACCACACAAGAGGGAGCAAGCCATGCATATCAGTTTATGGGCAGTGTTATCTATTCACCACGACTGCTGTTAGTGTGCGTGTATGGGCGAGCAGAGTTTTTGCGTTATGATAAGATTATGTAACAGGATCGATTTTGTAATATAACGGGCCTTCCCTCGCGAAGTGCATCAAATCATTTTGATTAAGAACATGAAAATATTTTGCAAAATATCTGTCGACGCAAAGTTGGCGGTATACATGCTTTGTAAATCCTTCAGTCGTGGATTTACAAAATCTCAGCTGCAGGTTTACGAGGACGAATGAATCAGAGTTGTCCAGGAGGACAATATTCTGTACCCCAGATTTCATCATTATATAAATTGGCTCGATTAATGTTTTGAATAATTTGCAAACATATGTAGGTTGTGTACATATCAGCACGTATAGTACCAGCTTGCAGATTGAGTGACGACACTTGTCATTCGCATCAAACGTCACCCCCGTGACTGACAGCAACAGATGGCCGCCAGCGGTTGTCGGAAACACAATCCAGGTCAGTAGTCGACAAAATTAGAACACGGTGACCTACTTTGGATATTGACATGACAATTGCTATTGTTGCAATAATCTGTCTCGTGTAAAACAGTCCTCAGAATACTCAACGGGAATACAGACAATAGCCTGTTGTGATCGTATTTGTGATACATTTCACGCATTGGGTTGGTTATTTGGGTACCGAACGAAGTTAGCTATGATTGGTTTTATTTTCAAATCAAATCAAATTATCAAAATAAATGACTGCATTCCTATTTTTGTCACCAACAAATCAATGTGCGAATTTCAGACTTTTAAGATTAATCTGAGCTAAAGTCATTTAGGGTCATAATGCTATAATGTTCTTTTCCGCTTTAATCACGCCGAAGACCCGGGTTCGAATCCCCACAAGGGTACAATGTGTGAAGCCCATTTCTGGTGTCCCCCGCTGTGATATTCCGGGAGTATTGCAAAACGCAGTGTAAAATCGCACTCATTCTTTCGTTTCCCCCTCACAGCAAGGGGAAACTTATAATTGCTTAAAGATGGCACACTTACACCATGCATGACGTAGTGACGCCAGTAAATGGCATACTGACTGGATGCTTGTTTTTAAAGGAAGTTATATTTAACGCAGCTCATCCTCGGTTATCAAGTGTATTATATTTTTATTCTCTCGTGATAAATGTTTTGAGCCTGATTCGAATGCCAGGGTGCCGTTTTACAAATCAGTCTATGTTAGGGTATGAGAGTTACGATCACCTCGTGTGCATCTAAGATCGCTTTGTACAACGACACCTTGAACGCTTAATATAGCTGTCCAATCAGATATCGCTCCTGAGCGAGATAAATTCTGCGCTCAGTTAGTGGTGATCAGAGGGATTGGGATAGTGACGTCACTTCCGAAACAACGTTATGGTGACATTACAGTTGTAGTTATAATAGAAAGTCGTAATAGAAAGGAGACTACATGTAATACACTGGCTAATCGAGAAGGAACATCGCAATGATCATCTTTTCAGTAACCACGAATAAGACGCTGACGTGCAGTGTAGATCAATGTGTTCACAATAGGCTCGAATATGGAGTACAAGAACACGACTGTGAATTCTGGCGCAGTCGTATCCAAGACTGTGACCGTGCTGTTATAAAATATTAAATTGAAGGATACAAATGTGACATAAGTAACTGTACGTACACAGCGTCAGTGGCGTTACAAACGTTATTACGTTACAGCTTCTCGCCAACATGGCGTCAATAACGTAACAAAGTCACGTCACATAATGTCACATATCTTTTCGTCACGCGACGTCAGTGGCGTAACGTTTAGCGTCACATGGAGGTGCATTCGCCATGTGACGTTACATCTTCTCGCCAAATGACGCCAACGAGGAAACATATTCAAGTCTCCACTCGGCATATTCCGCTAACTACACACTACCTCTGAGGGCAGTGGAGTAGCCCTGTGATTAAAGCTTGTCACGCCGAAGTCCCGGGTTCGATTCCCCACATGGGTACTATAAGGGTAATGCTATTTTTTCAGGGCGTTATCATTTGCCTAAGCCCGAGGACTTCCATTACAGCCCGAAGAAGGAGGGCAGTTGAAAAGAGCAATTAGCTCTTAGTTGAAAATTTCAGTTTGCAATTAGAGATACTGGAATGCATGAATGACGAACTGGATGTTTATTAAGATTGAAAAGTGTTTGCATTGTTCCTCAGGAGAATATGTACTTTAAACCTTTCAACTATTTTGAAACATACTTCTGAATACGGACATTGTATTTGTGTAAATTAAAGGAAGATAATTGGTCTCGCCAAATAAGGAAACAAATGTTACATTGAGACGGTAGATATAGTTTACAAAGACGACATATCATGAGAATTGATAGCGAACAGTGTCTCGACTTGCCTTTGACCAACATTCAGTTCAAGTCAAAGTCACATTCCTGTGTGTAGAGAACGTTATCAAGACTCGTTCCTTTATCTTTCGAGTGCGTCTGTGCCTTGAACAATGTCACTATTTAAAAAACAAACACATGTTCATACATGGCTATCATACAATGACATTTTTTACGACACTTTGAGATTTATTTTAGTTATATCAGACTTGTCAGCGCCATGTGTTTGCTGTATTTGCTGTTTGACGCCGTACTCAACAATGTTCCAGCTATATGACGGCGGTCTGTAAATAATACAGTCTGGACCACACAATCCAGTGATTTAAATCATGAACATCGAGGGGTGGGGGTGGGGGGACGTCTGAATGAGATCCGAGTTAGGATAGGTCTTCCACAACCCATACTTGTCGTAAGAAGCTGCTGACGGGATCGGATGTCATCGAATCCCAATTGATGCTCATGATGTCAATCACTGGTTTGTGTGGACCACGCTCCATTATTTACAGACTGCCGCCATATAGTTGGAACATTGCGACGTTAACCAACCAAGAAACAAACATTGAATAATCGTGGCCATCAACATTAACTGTGAAAATGGATACAAGGAAAATAATGTACCACGCTTTCGTTTTGTTGAACTGATTATCTTTCGGGGAAAACGTATTGTGTTTGTTTATTTAATCAAAATTTAACGCCTGCTTATCAAACTGTTGAGAATAGAACTCCAGAAAGCAGATATATTTTTTCTGGGTCTTCAGGTTCAATATTCATTGATAACTTGATCGTAAAGCCCTACAGGAAGTTGTCTCCTCGCTGACTGCAAGTGATAAGCTTATCACCACACATTTAAAACAAACCCTGACTGACACTGATTGCTAATAACTCTCCATTTAGTAAATAACATATTATTTTTTTCTCTTCTACTTACTTTCGTCAAATCACATTATTCTCGCGCGAGATTTTGTGCTAATTCAGGGAGGAGAGTTGTGGATGGTGAAGTCACTTTCGAAAAGTTTTGATGGCAGACAGGCCCTGGGGATTGTGCTTATTCGATGGTGATATATGATATGGGTATCCGTTTCGGACCTTAAGTGTTTCGGCGACTGTTTTCTGCCTATAAACGTTTTAATAACGTTTGTAATTTTTTGGTCAAATCCAATTTTCAAGTTTTCTTTCTTTTGCCCGGCTGTTTACATAGCGTTTACCGATATGTGCGCTCGTACAACTACGGTATTGACTTAAAAACATAGTTTTAATTTTAAAACGTTATTAAAAAAGGGATATTTGTTGTATTGTGGTGTGTTTTTACAGGTTTACATTTACAGACTCGATTGTTTACAGGCCGCTATCATGTAGCTGGCATATTGCTGAGTGCGGCGTTCAATAACAAACAAACAAATCAAGTTATGATCAGGGTCATGTGGGGACTTCAACCCTGAGACCCACTTTCCGGATCTGGTATTTAATTACTCCTGTCAAAATATTGAAGCCGCTGGCTATTTCCACGTACGATTAATTATATATGTGACGGACCCACTGCTGACTGGTGATATAAAATTCAGCAACGTCGCACCTTTGTAACTTTCAAAATAATATACATGTACACTGGGTATAGGGTTTTGGGGGCAGAATACGCCCCATTCCGTCCAGAATAGGGATTGGTGGTCGCAATTTATGATCTTCCCGTTCCACAAAACATCTTAGCCCTAAGGTACTTTAACATAGGGTGCGGCAGTTGTGGCGCTCTTATCGCATTGTGCATAACGCCCCACTTGATAACGCGTCATCGTGCCCGACAGTGTTGATTCGTTCTCATGCTATCAATCATCAGTTTGCCTGTAGTCATGACTACTTACAAGCCGTCGTGGTATGGCTTGAATCTGTATGACTGCGGCGTTAAACAACATTCACCCCCCCACACCTGACAATGTGGCGTGTTGCTGTCTGGAGTTGTGTGACTGGTACAGACTAGATTAGTTCCGAGCTGTAGCCATCTGTCTAGCAATTTACTTATACATGTATGAATGCTTTCATGTACATTTTGAATGAATCTGCATCTGTAAATATGCATATGTTTTGCGCTTGTCACAGGCACAGCAAATACAATAGGAAATGCATGCTAAGGCCGGATTTGCGTATGTTTCCCGATATGAACTAATTGTGGGCATTTACTTCATATGAAGCTATATCTCAGAAACAAAGTATATTGTCGTTCGCACAAGCACCGTTGTCACGATTGCTATGACCGGATTTGCAGATATTTCCAAGCATGGAAGTTACCCCAGTAAATTCTTCATCATAGAGTATATTTAATGCATTTCTTTAGATTGCAACAGGTGATGAAATTTCCGACTACTTTCTAAATTTTCAAGGGTTTGATTTATGGAAATTTCCTTAGGTGTAGATTTGTAAATTTACAAATGTTTTCATGCCTAAGAAAGTTATGTATTATTCCGGATATGATTCCGTTGTATATGCTCGTATTACCGGTACTAAAGCCAGATGGTCATAGATGCTTCCACTATGTGAAATATTGGGTCAACTTTACTTTCACATATGTGTAGCGGCCATACAATTTCCGAGTCCCGTGATGGGATTCGAACCACGGACCTTCTGATCCGAGGTCGGACGCCTTGTCCACATGACCAAAGAGGTTAACCCCGTCAGCAAGCTGACATGGTAAGGATTTCATCTTTGGGATGACCCCACGCCCTGCTACATATGCATTCGTCACCGACTCATGTTATTTCGGGACAAGCGACTTGGGACTTGTGTCCCTCTCATGGCCATTTTTGCGATCGGGCTCCGTCTTAGCGCAAACGGGTTTACCTAAAACAACTTGTTGCGTAATGGTTCACATATATTTCCCCATATATCATATATAATCCAGATGCAATTTAACGCACATCAGGACGTGTGGAATTACACACATTTAACTGTGTCTTGGTATATTTTTAGATGCAAGACATATGTGAAATCAAAAATTATTTCTGAGGGATTCTTTGACTAAGAACTTGAAATCATACGCGCATTCTGAGTGGTTTGTCGTATTTTCGCACATAACATTCATCGATAGGGGGACGAGTCTTCTTGCAGGTTACGGAAAGGGGCGAGTGGTGACGAATGTCACATTTGCTGATACCTTTGCCATCAAGGCTCATGACATCACTTGTCTTTTAACCCTCAGGGTCTGGCGGTCCCATTAGGTCAGCAGTTTAATCACGTCCCTTCACCCGGTTGCCGGTTATTTAGACAACTGTGAGTGGGAGAGTGGGAGACCAGGGCTCATATAGATTGTGAGCCATTGAATATAAACTCATATGTTTTCATTCACATTGGGTATTAATAGTTTGTTGGGGTATTCAATATTAACTACCGAGCAAAAGAAACGTATCACCTTGTTCAGTAGCGCCATAAAAAAGAAACAAAGTGAGTGAGTGAGTGAGTGAGTATGGTTTTACGCCGCTTTTAGCAATATTCCAGCAATATCACGGCGGGGGACACCAGAAATGGGTTTCACACATTGTACCCATGTCGGGAATCGAACCCGGGTCTTCGGCATGACGAGCGAACGCTTTAACCACTGGGCTACCCGACCGCCCCAAAGAAACAAAGACAGGTGTTAACTATATGATGATTATTTTAATTAAAGGAATCATTTTTCGGGGTCCGTACGAAATTGCAATGCCAGGGCCTAGATTTTGAAACGATCTTAGCCCTAAGATTATCGTAAAGTTATCGTAAGGAAATCGTAGGCTATCGTAGCCTATTTTCGAAACTATCGTAGCCCTAAGATATCTTAAGTTTGTCGTAAATCTAATATAGCCCTATACCTGTCGTAAGTTTATTTTATCTTCATCCAAGATGGCGGCATACTTTTCCATAGATATTTTGCCAAACAATAAGTCTGCTTTACGTTCAAACATTGACATTTCATTTGGTAAAACTGAGTGATTCAAATTGACACTTCGAAAACAAAAAGAACGCATCATGGATTTCGCGTCAAACATTTCTCAATCGCGACAGCGATCCACATAACTGTGGAGTCGATAGCTTACAATATATTTCTATCCGAGTCCATGCAGAAGAAGTGTGAAACAACATACCTTTTCGATAATTTGGGAGGGATAAAAAGGGAAAGTGTCGGCAGGCTACAGTAATGACCGTGACCTCATTGATAACCCAGGGGGAGCTAATCTTAGTTCAAACTCTAGTTGAGAGTGGTTTCCCTTTGTACTCGCCCGGGACACCTTGCTCAATGGTACAGTTTTCATAAAGCGCGGAGTTCCGCTGTTATATTTTCTGGATCGCATTTGTGTCAATGCTTTAGTCTTTATTTTCGCATTTGATAAAATTATATCAATCTACATATGTAAAAATAACCATAAAGGTTTCGCATAAGTTTTTACATCTAAAATCGTGTGGGACGGGTGGTTTTAATAATTGAATTTTAACTATACAGTGTAGTATTTATTGACTTAACAAGGAAATACATGTGATCAAATATTTGTTTTCAATATCTAATATTTTTCTTGCAAAAGTAATTGTAATTTGTTTCGTTTTAAATTCAATACCTATGTTATCTATATCATCTTGAAAGACAAATATTTGAAAATAAAATGATTAAAAACTGTTTGTTGAACAATTGCATTCTTTAAAAACATTGATTAACGGCATATAGATGTATTCAAGTAAATATAACAATTTACTGAAATTTTGACAGTAAAAGTTAAGCACAGATTTTCGTATCGACAAATCAAATAAAAAATGGGTTCCCATGCTCGTTCTGGTTCTCGTCAAAATGTAGCATAGTTTGCAAATTCCAATATATGTTCGCAGAAAAAAAAGTTTATTGAATGAAATATACTGATCAATATAAAATACACATTTTCAACACAATAATCTTTGCATTCAATAAACCGGTTTAAAAATATTTTGGTGTTTTTAATATTTAAGTCTACATCTTCCCGTTTTATGTTTAAAAAATATATAGATATACTTGAGACCATTCAAACAATAAAATCGTTGTCACGTTTAGGGTCAACGGACAAATACTAGTAAATGATCCTCAGCAATGCTGTCAGACAAGCCAAACATCATTGAACTACGTTCTGGAATAGATTTGACACATTACAAAGTATTTCGCACCTTAGTCAGATTTAAATGAAATCAGACAAATCAGTTTATTAGCTCTACTTAATTTAAAAGGATAGAAAATGACTACATTATATGTATGTTTACGTTAACTTGTGGCTTGTTCCATGAGACAACATAACTTGACAATTCCGAAATTATCTCTCTTTGCGAACGAAAATTAGTGTCACTTATAAATTTTGAAAAGAATTATGGATCTATATAGATAAAAAATAATTTCATCATCTAAATACTTATAGCTTGATATTGTATTTAAGTCCTTGGTTAATTCGTGAAATATATTGGATACATAAATAACAAAACAAACTTAACAAGCTTAGATTGTCATAAAATCTTGCTTGTGGGTGCGCAGCTTCCTGAACAATTTTTGTTTTGAGTGTTTCCACGAATAATGTTGGTGTTTACACTAATATAAACTTGACTTTTGACATAAACACAAACATATACAGTATACATCACTTAACATCAGACTTGAACACGCATGTTAAATGCTGAACGCATCTGCTGTTCGATCAAAGGTCTCGTCATTGTCATTTAGAATAACGTCCCTTACTTTCGTCCTTGACTTTGTACGCGATGTGTTTGTATCATAAAGTTCTGCGCGGTCACGAGAGGACCATTTGAAGGGAAAATTGTGAAGTATCTTTTGGCACATTATTTCCATTCTAATAGCTAAAGTGTGGTAACGCTATACTTATTGATTTAACATTTTTTGGCTTTAAAAAATGCTATTGCATGGCACACGAATGCTTTTTGTGTTCGGTTAGTCATGGCATCTTTTATCATAAGAACAACACGTCTACATGTAGGACATATGTAGGATTGTACAGAATTTCACTCAAATATGTGCATGTTAAACAATGTGACCTAACAATGTGATCATGAATTCCGTGTCACTTATCTATGTTGTTGTTATTGTCAGCAGCTGGGAAATCCCCGTGACGTCATTGGGAAACACCTCGCTTTTTCAATCTCTAACACAAATGAGTTCCTTGTCAGAGTTACGATAGGTATCGTAACTCTGAACGATCTGCGACAGGTTTACGATAGTTTCGAAAATCTATCTTATCTTAGCCTTAAGATATCTTATCTTTGAACGTAAGTTGTTAAGATTTATCTTAGCTAAGATCGTTTCGAAAATCTAGGCCCAGATCGATAGTGCACTTGCCATAAGGCCGAGCAAAAGAGACATGGGGTCAAAATAAAAAAATACATTAACACGAGTCAGAGTCCACTCAAAGGTGCTCACAAAGTCAAATCATGTGACAAGACATGTCCTTAGTAGCGTGTGTGACCACCCCCTGCATCAATGCACGCCAAAATGCGTCTCCTCGTAGTTGTCGTCAGTCGCCGGATGACGTCAGCAGGAATTCTGCCCCACTCAACCAATAAAACCTGTTCAAGCCGCAGTCTGTTTGCTGGGGGAGGCACGCGCTGTCTCAGCTGATCCCAGAGATGCTGTATGGGATTCATATCTGGAGAACATGCTGGCCAAGGCAATATGTGGACGTTAACGTTGTGCAGATATTAATGAACAAGTCTGGCGGTATGAGGTCGTGCATTATCCTGCTGCAAAGGGTATCCCTTGGCTGTCCACGTAAGAATGGCATTACAACAGGTCGCAACACTTTATCTCTGTGTCTTTGGCCAGTCAGATTTCCACGGATGATGACAAGCCTTGTTGTCCACTGACTGCAAATACCGCCCCATACCATGACGCCGCCTCCAACATAAGGGTGCACATCTTGGATGCAGTTAGGTGCCAGTCGCTCTCCTCTACGTCGATAAACACGGATTCGGTGATCATTAGGGAACAAGTTTAAGCGACTTTCATCGTGAACAGCACCCTTTCCCAATCACGCCGCTGCGACTGACGAACAGTTCGTGCCCATTGTCATCTGCGTTGACGATGTAGAGGGTTCAAGGCCATTCCACGGAAGGGTCGATAGGCTCTGATACCAGCAATGCGGAGTCGCCGTAAGATTGTTCGTCTGCTAATGGGGTGTCCCAGTGCCGTCGCTGCCGTTGACGTCGCCGTCACACATCGGTTCCGAAGGTGGATTGTCCGGATGTAGCGATCATCAACTGGCGCTGTAACCCTTGGTCTTCCCGACGGTCTTGTGTCTGGCCTGTTTGCTGATACCGGCTCAACAAGTTGCTGATACTGGTTTGACTGCAGTTAAAAGTTCTTGCAATGTGCCCTTGAGAGGCCCCTATCTCGGCCATACCAATAGCTCTGTCACGTGCCTCTTGTGTGAGTCTCGGCATTTCTCTGATGTTCTTTTTGATGTTGCATCCTTGGACTGCCCAACGCCGGAAT
This sequence comes from Haliotis rufescens, assembly GCF_023055435.1. Taxonomy (NCBI): domain Eukaryota; kingdom Metazoa; phylum Mollusca; class Gastropoda; order Lepetellida; family Haliotidae; genus Haliotis; species Haliotis rufescens. The sequence continues at coordinate 22,013,592 of NW_025964372.1, read as the reverse complement.
GTATGCAGCAATCATGCACGAACATGTTTATCAGTTCCCCCAAATCCTGTTTCCTCCTTTTTTCATGACTGCACGAAATTCACTGAATCCTGCAAAAAAGTGTCTTTCGTGCGTGCACAGGGTGTGTTTTGGTGAATGTTTTCTGATAACGTTCTAACCTATCGCACTGTCTTTAATTCAGATAAAACTTGATTTACAAGTGATAAGTTTCTTTTGCACGGTAGTTTATGATTTACGCTCGTCCAGCCTGTTGTATTTTGTAAACCGATGAGTGGATATTTTGGAAAATAATTATATTGTCGTCTTTGCTGTTTTAGGGGCACCGTTTTAGGTTTTACATTTTGATTAGCATGACTGTGTTCGTTTGTAACGTCATTACAGTGATAATTTTTAAATGTGTTACAATGAACGAGATGGCGCATATCTGTGCATTATTCACTACAGTAGGGTTCTTGTATATATGATGCCTGCATTTAGTCAGAAAGGGGAAATATCTGTAAAAACGTTTGTGTACGTAAGCTGAAAAAGCTGCCTGGGTTATTACCCACAGTGTTGTTATACTGTTGGCTTCTCTAATTTCTTCATGCGTTTCTGTACGGAAACAGCTCCAAACTAAATGGGTTATGGTGGTTTACAAATATAGCTTATGTATCTTACGCAAATACGGAGCTCTAGAGAAGTATGGAACAACCATTTGATTACACATCAGATGTGGGAGAAATTCATAAGTACGGGTTTTTTCCTGACAAACCTATAAGTATAACCGGGGCATGTTTCGACCCATAGGTATAGTGTTCTCGCACGTCTCCCGAGGCAAAGGTTTAAACTGTCCAAAGAAATCTGGTTACCACCCTTGCCGAACTAGGCTGGCATTCCGGAGTTACATTTTGGCTGGACGAGCCCGTGCTTAGTCTAATCATTCGCTTGGTAAAGCATGTGTACTTTCAACTGGGCGTCGCCAGATATTTTCCAAATCTTGTCATGTTTTTTATTCAAGGTGTTAACGTGATTTTGATGCACTTTGCCACTGGTGGAGCTACGACTGAGCCTGGAAATTCCAGCCAAGTTCGGCAAGTGTGGAAACTGGACTTTTACTGTCAGTTAACGCCCTTGCCTCTGGAAGTTGCTGTGCAGAGCGAATTTGGCTCGTCCGAGGAAGGAGGCGCACTTTATAAAACAACAACAAAACAAACCCAGTTCTTTCTGCGACATGATTTTTCGAAAACCAAAATTCCAAAATTAAAATAACGCAGCATGTCTCAGTCATCCACACATCCTTGAGGAAACAAGTGTATCTATATCACCATCCCATGATATTTCTACAAAGGAAAGTTATCTCATTTTTTTCAATAATAATGTAACACGTGAATAGCTTCAATATTGTTGATTAAATGTAAAGATATAAACTCTCACTTACTGCTCAGTAACATAGATGTAATGTTGTTAATATTCAAGTATGTGTACTTGTTCTTAGTGTGCGGCGTAGATCAGAAGCAACAAATGTATTATGATCAGGGTTCTTTTGTATCCCATCAGCAAGTGTGAATCAGGTCCAAGCACATCTGTTTTGTCATGTATCACGCGTTATACGTCTAGTTTAACGAAGCGCATCATTAAGATGCACCAAGATGGGGCCTCACGTATATATTCAGTATTCATATATATTTGTTTAACACATAGCAAAACACCCGGGTAGCAATGGCCGGCCATGTAACGTCAATGTCTAAATAAGCTATATCACTGAACATTGGTCAGTGTGTTTATTCAGTAAACAAAGATCTGGGAAGACAGAGGCTGTATTTCCTTCATTAAACACACGCTGCGCTGATCACAGCTGGTGACTTGCTAATCTATGTTGGAATAAGGCAGTTGGCATGCCTATTAGCGAACTAGGTAGACAGATTTCGTTAAGACTTGCGATCTTGCTATCTCTTGCCTACCCCTACTTCTTTAATCACAAGTTCTATATGGACAATTGGGCTTAAACATCGTTAAGCAATTGTAGACCTTTTTTCTATATTTCCTAGGGCTCATTTTCCGTAACGTTCACACATCTCATAAGAATGCGTTATTTTCGATAGTCAAAGCATTGTCACATGTTTTTTTATTAACAGTTTAAGATGCTACACACTGTCCAAAATGTCTTTTATGCACAAAAAAACACACGCGCGTTGTCTTTTTGTAAGATTTTTGGGTATGACAATTGTATGTGACTTTTCCCTCCCTGTTGTGAAACATCTTTGTAAATATAACGGATTATAACGACTGATCGGTCGAAAAAACGCCTGAGTGCTTTCATTCCTAATCGGTCGAATTGATGTATCTAACCATGTTTGGTTACCGTTTGTGATCACTTATGTATTTTGTTAGAGGCGCAAGGCAATAGTGAGTGAGTGAGTATGGTTTTACGACGCTTTTAGCAATATTGCAGCAATATCACGGCGGGGGACACCAGAAATGGGCTTCACACATTGTACCCATGTCGGGAATCGAACTCGGGTCTTCGGCGTGACGAGCGAACGTTTAACCACTAGGCTACCCGACCGCCTCGTGTAAGACAATAGGGATGGATGGTAACCCAACTTTGTATATATTGTAACATTCTTTCTCTAACAATCTATATATCTGCAATAAAATATTTGCAACATTTTACTCCAAATATATTTTTCAACAAATAGTTTAATACATATAACCACTTATTTCCTTTCTATTGATTAACAAATCAGCATTCTCCTTCGGCGAAATATCTCAGTTGTGCGCCCGACATTAAATAAGTGAAATATGAATGGGTGCTGATTGGCGACCTTGTCTAAGTCGGATTATAGGAGCTTGGGTTTAAGTATATTTTAAGGAGAATAAGGCGATTATTGTTTACATTTAGCTTGAGTAAGTGAGTATTCAAGTTATATCACGGCGTGTCAGCTTAATGTGGGAAGAAAGCTCGAAGTGATGCAGGTCTCAGACGTTTACCACTTCGGCGAAACCCAGCAACACGGGTATGGTGCTCACAAACCTAGAAACATAATCGGAGCGAACCGGGATTCGAACCCACAATTACACGTTTCTGGCGGGCCCAAGGGACGCAACTCTACACAGCGAACCGCAGCGCCTTCGACGACTGGGCCACCCGTGCCCGTAGGAGATATGAAATAACTTTAGTGAGAAGTATATATTTTTCGAAGGAAGGCAAAGGTTTAAAGGAAGAATATTCGTTTCCCTTAGAGTTTTGACCGTAGAGTACAATTCCATGACCGAGAAGTGATATTTCAATGTTATTTCTATCTTTGATGTAAGCCATAAAGTGTTCAAGTCCTGGTGGTTATAGAACTCTTCACTTAATCAACAGCTCATCTTATCAAGCCAGCCATTTTAGCATTAACATATATATTACTTAATATGTTCACATCTTTTTCAGGGGCAGTGGGGTAGCGTAGTGGTTGAAGCGTTCGCTCGCCACGCCGAAGACCGGGTCCGATTCCCACATGGATACAATGTGTGAAGCGCATTTATGGTGTCCACCGCCGTGATATTGTTAAAAGCGGCGTAAAACCATACTCACTCACTCATTTCTTTTTCAGAGATGTTTTTTAAGAGAGTACTCGATTTAAAGAAAGATAGACCCAGATATTTGGGCATTTCTGCCGTGGAATACCCAGATTCCATTGCAAACTTGCTGGGCGTGTGGGAATAATCGCTATGTATGAACACGCCCTTTTCACAATGTTGTTAGCATATGCGTGTGTTTGTTTGTTTGTTTGTTGTTTAACGCCGCACTCAGCAATATTCCAGCTATATGACGGCGGTCTGTATATAATCGAGTCTGGACCAGACAATCCAGTGATTGACATCATGAGCATCGATCGATGGGATCGATGACATGCATCAACCAACTCAGCGAGCCTGACAACCCGATCCCGTTTGTCGCCTCTTACGACAAGCGCATGTTGTTATCATGAAAATGTTCTTTTTTGTCTACACACTTTGCTTCATAAATATTCAAATGCTCTGTTTTGAGATTGTTAATCTCCAGGTACAGATCCGTCGAATATGCTAGAATACACAGTGCTGATCGGTCGAACACTGTTTTCTTATTCTTAACTACTTGTATATAGTCGACCGTTCGGGATGACACAGTCATAAAGTTGGTGGAATCAAACGCCACATCAACTGTCAACTATAGTGTAGTAAGAAACATGGCAAAATTTAACGATCGTGTCTTTTATGTGAAGTATCATTTTTTGATTGGGCGTGATCAATTCATGCTGCAGTGTAATATGATCTGGGCAGTAAAGCAGTAGAATAATGTGTTATTATTATTTCATGATATTTTTTGGTGTTGTGTTCATGCTAATTCACTGTTACAAATCAATATTAATGACATTTGCAAACGGTTGAAATGTTGTAAAAGACACCAAAGAACCTTGAGACTATCGTTGTCATAGCAAAACATTCCTTTTACGGCTAATATGTAAAACTCTGTTGTTTGCCCGCTGCACGACTACGTTCAAGTTGACGATATAATTTATTTACTAGTATCGCGAATATATTTTTAAAGGCGTAGTGCATTGTCAACGAGAAATGTTATATGAATTACGCTACACTTCAGTGCATTTTGGGGAAAACGTTTTACCAAATAATTCATATAAATCCTATACCTTGAAATGGTCATAGCTAATGTGCTCTCTCGACCCATGAAGATCCGGAGTACAATAGGTCTTCAGCAACCCATGCTTGCCGTAAAAGGCAACTATGCTTGTCGTAAGAGGCGACTAACGGGATCTGGTAGTCAGGCTAGCTGACTTGATTATTTACAGACCGCCGCCATGTAGCTAATATTGTTGAGTGTGGCCTTGAACAACAAACAAAGAAACATATGCTCTCTGCTGTAAAGTCATGTTTGGTTGTCTCAAACAACAAATCTTTGGAATCAGTGGCGTTCTTTTTCAGAGGCGTTATCCGGTGCCAAGGGTGGCCTTGCAGTAAAAGTGTTCGCCAAGCACGCCACAGACTCGAGTTCCATTCAACATGTAGAGCTCACTCATTACAGGGACGTAATCACAAGTATCTGTACATTGCGGATTTCCCCAAGAAATAAACTTTGGTTTAGACAGTTATTGCTAAATAAAGTAAACTAGGTAAAGTCCTATATAAGTCCTAAGCAAAATATTGCTATAAAGCACGCCATACTTTTTTCTTTCTTTTTTCAAGTACTAATTTTCTTGCTTTGGGATTGTTGATATGTTTATAATTTTCCAAATCGACATCTGGATTTAGAACCAAGTTCCAATCTCCGCATATAACCATTGATTCGTTTTCAAATTCGTCAATATTATTGAACAAAATATTGTAAAAAACAGGTTCATCTTGATTTGGCCCATAAATATTAGTCAGAGTTAACCTTATGCCCTCCATTGTGATATCTGCTATTATATAGTTTCCATTAATATCTTGTTTAAATCTATGGATTTTTATTTCTAAAGTATTACAAAACAAAATGGCGCTATTATACTTTGAAGTCCCCATTCATTTCTTAATAATGTTTCGTCTTCTTTAGAAATATGAATGTCCTGTAAACATATTATAGAAAATTTCTTCTTTCGCCATAGGTTCGTTACTTCTTTACGTTTTCTTTTATCTGCTAGGCCCCTGCAGTTTGCTGATACTATTCTTATTTTGTCATCCATATTCAGTGTTTTCGAAACTTAACAGATTAAGCACGCCATACTGATTATTTGCAATATAAAGAGTAGAATCACATGGTATCGTCCCTATAAGTACTATCAGAAATGAGACAGAAACATTACATGTTACTTTGGATGCACGATTTGTAATATGTATATTCAATACTGTATTAGAATATTGTACACTCTTCATTCACAACATTAATGTTCTTAGCTTACATCACAAAACTCCCCGTGAAGATCCGGGTCAGAATAGGTCTTCAGCAACGCATGCTTGCTGTAAAAGGCGATTATGCTTGTCGCAAGAGGCGACTAACTGGACCGGGTGGTCAGGTTCGCTGACTTGGTTGATGCATGTCATCGTAACAACAAACAAACAAACAAAACAAGTTAAAGCGACAATATGGTCGATTTTGATAGAGCTGGTTGATAATATTTTACGAGTGCTTCAAGTTGTTTGACAATAATGTTGACACTATCCAATGGTTCAGTCGTTTGAAAAATGAAAATGTTGTCGTATTCAATAGAAAAATACTCCTAAAAGACATAAAGCATTACGACATAATGTAACGCATGTTTTAACTTTAGAAAAGAACTACACACATCTTTATTTCTATGCGTATCGAATATTGTAAACAAATAGGTGAACAACTGACTTTTACGGTCAAAGGGAAGTAACTCGTTCCCACCCGGAAATAACCCGTTGTCCATCTCCGGTTCCACCAACAGTTGTTAAGTTGGTCAGTTGTTGCTATCGGTTCCCTTCTTGCGGTCAGAATTCTCAGAGTGGTGGCAGCATGCGCGTGCAGTCATAAAATACAGAGGACGAGGCCATTGTTGTTACAGGTGCGACGTTTATGTGTAACCAGATCACTGTTTTAGCGTTGATTTCACGGCGTGGACACAGGAACTCGTTATTGGTCAGTAAATAAAAAAAATATACACCCTATATATATATAAGAATTTTTTTTTTACTGACCAATAACGAGTTCCCGTGGGCGTGGTCCATTCTTCTTGAAATACCTCATGATGTCACATTTGCAAAACATATTTCTGTCACATTTATAACATCGAATGAAGTGACTATTTTCTGTAAACCTTTCCCATATAATTGTCATTATTATCATGATTTGTAACGACACCAACTATTTTCTTTCATCATACAGCACAATGCTCATGGCTTACACCAGGTGGCAATTTGACACTGTTTGTTTGTTGATTGGCTTTCTGTACTGGTCACCTACTATTGATTTTTGTATTTTACACAAATCTTGTGTACTGTTATATGACTTGCCATAGTGGATGAGTGAGTGAGTGAGTTGGGTTTAACGCCGCTTTTAACAGTATTCCACTTATATCGCGGCGTGTCTGCTTAATGTGGGAGGAAAGCTCGAAGTGATGCAGGTTGAAGACGTTGCCACTTCGGTGAAACCCACGAGCACGGGTATGGTGCTGAAAAACCTAGAAACATAATCGGGCGAAACGGGATTCGAACCCACAATCATAGGTTTCTGCCGTGTCCAAGGGACGCAACTCTGCACAGCGAATCGCGTTTCAAAAATCAGATTCATCCCCATACCTCTGTATTTTTGAATGACACATCTCATCCTGGGCATGGTATCTCTGAAACTGTAACAGGAATGTTTCTGGAAAAAATATTAAAATGAAAAAACAATTCACTGTGTGTGCAGGTGTTCTTTCACCCATAAGTGTAATAAGACTCAATGCCTTCCCCAAATGTGTCATTCAGTTTGGCAAACCTCTTTCACATAATTTATTCATGATTTCAAAGAATGAGAACTCACGTAAATCACATCAATAGTATGTTATGCATCTGAAAACTATTCAAAATAAATGCAACCCCACCCAACCCAAACCCAAACTGACTCCATTTACAAATCATGGTTCATCCTTACCCCATGCTTGCCGTAAAAGGCGACTATGCTTGTCGTAAGAGGCGACTAACGGGGTCGGGTGGTAAGGCTCGTTGACTTGGTTGATGCATCCCAATTGCGAAGATCTATGCTCATGGTGTCAATCACTGGAGTGTCTGATACAGACTCAAGGCTGTCATATAGCTGTAATATTGAATATGGCGTTAAACAAGAAACAAAAAGATATTAATGTTTCAACCTTTTGGGATTCTTTGTAATGGAACATGTACTGCTCAATACAGGTTAAGGACATCCAATTCTTTCATGTTAGGATAATTAATCTGTTATGGCATGACAGAGTAACTATGGTAATATGGAAGAAGCGGGTGGTCCTTAACTTATTCTGAGTAGTATAGGCCCTAGAAACCTAGGAACGTAAGAGGTGATTAAATTGATTTCCCTTGTGGAATTGAGAGTTTTCAGTGGCCTCAAGGACAGTCATAGGTTACTGGGGACCTGTTCTGTGTCCCCTTGTGTGTGGGAGGAACAAACACGAGTGTGTCAAGTTGTAGAAATTGCAGCATCACATAAGGAATGCAATTCTGCAACTCAAGGAAAATCTTACATTTAAAGCCATTCGATGTGTTGTGCCAAAAACGTAAATACCAAAATCGGATGTTGCATCAATGGGCCAATATGACAAAGGAAACATTTTTTAAGAGAATTGACTTAATTATAGTATTAAGTTACGTATCAGGTAACAGTGCCACATTTACTGGGTGCTGCCGTGACATCGTAGCTTAGGGGATTTGATTTTAAAACAAGCAATTTTAACTGCCAAAATTTCCATTCGATTTTTGGCCAGATGATTTCTTTTGACCATTAACCGTCCATGATCTCCGTTGTCGGCCGCTTCATACTAAAAGACTGAAATGGTACTTGTTGTTACCCTTCCTGGCGCTTGGCATTACGGATTTTAATCAAGGACTCGTCGGTCCAGGGTCAGTATACATGTTAAAGTGTGGCATGATATGTCAGTGGGGTGGCATTATAAAATCGGCGTTAGTCCGGACTAGTACAATCACACACACACACACACACACACACACACACACACACACACACACACACACGCAAAAGTCAATCCAATGAAGGGGGCGGTGAGTTAAACTAGTGATTAAAACATTGCTCGTCATTCTGAAGGCCCGGGTTCTAATCCCCTCAATGTGTGAACCCCATTTCCGGTGTTATATTGCTGGAATAGTGGCGTTCAATCTCACTCACACACTCCAATAGGCCGATCCAATCTGTCGACTAGCGCATGCGGGAGTTTGATCCAATCAGAAGGCCAGGCGCACTTTGCGGATTTGTCAAGACTTACTTCCGGGGTTAAACGATACCTTAGAAGCGACGTGGCTGCGGTTTATGCTCATTTTCACTCCCCATATGCAATTTGACAACTAAATTATAACCAAAAACAGATTATATATAACTCTCTTTAGATATTTTTGAAACGCGACTGGTACCAAAATATTCTGAGCGGAGGACGGCAGCTTATGGGTGGGGCTTATCGGTCGGGACTGGAAGCGGTGTATTGATGCGGCACTTACAACAAACAATCAAGCGCTGGAGACCTATAACCCAGGTCCCCTTTCGACTTACCAATCTGAAACCTTGTATTCTGTTACAGTTATTCACAGATTAAGAGATTAACATGTTCGGACGATTCATTGTATATTATCCAACTTCAGCTCCCACTACAGATATTAGTTGTGTTAAAGTTAGAGAATAAGAAACAAGCCACGAGGATTTACGGATTATCGGTCATGAGTGAGTGAATGGTGTAAGCCCCAGCCTTTGTTAAAGTCCTCTCAACATTCATCCACGAGTCACACAAAAACCGCAATTCCGAGTTTCAGTTATTCCATCTGTATGTTATGTATCGTCATTTTAAGAAAGAAATGAAGAAAAACATATGACATGTCATCCCGACTGGAAAACGTCACTGAAGTCAACCATTTTTTTCAGATAATGGTATTAAATTAGCAATCTGCGACGTCATGAGTGAGTTAATATTTAAAGTCACATTGGCAGTATTTCAGCCATAATGTGACCTTCACAAGTTATGAAATAATATATAAAAACCTGCCGACAATGGACAGTAAAATAACTAGATTATCCCATATTATATTAAAACTAGTTTCGACGCCATGAACAATGGTTGATGTCTTCTTAAAAAGAAGCATTGAAAAAAGCATTATTCTTAAAAAGCAGCAATGTGACCTCATATCACTTTAACTGGCCAATCGGCATCGAGGACTACTAATACATGCAATGGATATAAAAGTATAACTATCAAGTAATTATACCCGATCTTTCTACCCTTGTGGGTAAACTAAAGCGATATCCCCTGATTACTAATTTGTAAGTTAGCAATATATTACAAAAGAAGAGGTTTGTGTTTTTTTTCTATTCTTGTAATTATCAGAATTTTAGGATTCTGTTGAAACTTTCAATTTTATATACATGTGGATAATTGATATTTATACAAGATAATGTTTACACAACAGAAAAGGTTAAATTATAAAGCCTGATTGATGTATATAAATAGGATTAACAAGGCATTATGGTAAAACAATACAGTGACTGATATGGAAGTTGATTGGAAGCCAGTATAAGAAGGGGGGATTAAGATATATCGATATAATGGACAATGGAAAGTGGGATTAAGAATGTTTAGTGGTGGGCTCATGGTAAGCCGTTGGAAGGTCATAAATATGTGATTGTGGTGACTATTGGAGAAACATCAAGGCCTCTCCCAGTAAGAATTAAGAAACATAAGTCTTAAAGAGACTCCGAATCCGCCATCCCTGGCCACATCCAAGCCCAACCAGACCTCAACATCCTTTGAAGTGAGTGCGTATGGTTTTACGCCGCTTTTAGCAATAGTCCAGTAATATCACGGCGGGGGACACCAGAAATGGGCTTCACATGTACCCATGGGGGGAACTGAACACGGGCCTTCGGCTTGACGAGCGAACGCTTTAACCATTAGGCCACCCCATCACCTTACATCCATTGCAACAACATCAACGTACAAAGCATACCAACTACAAGATCGGGAAACTTCTAGAAGCCGTCTACATCAAGAGATTCCAGCCATCAACAGAGTTCAAGGATATTACGTTCTTTCTACCCATCATGCCTCATTAATCCTATCCATGGCTTTCCGTTGTGTAAACATTATATTGTATAAACATCATGTATCCACATGTATATAACCTCCATACTTTACATTTCTGTTTCTTGCCAGGCCAAACACAGTCAATAATATTCTATACGAATATACACTATCGAAACTATCGGACCAAGGGCAACAGGTGGAGCTGTGTTGGATCCCCTCTCACATAGATATTCATGGAAATGAAAAAGCAGACACACTGGCGAAGCTAGCTCTAAACAAATCGGAGATACAGCCTATTCCCTTTAGTAAACTAGAGATAAAAAGCAAAAGCAAAGTCACCCTAGCCCAAAGATGGCAAGCCCAGTGGGACGCAAGTTAGATCGGCAGACGGCTATACAAAATTCAACCCAAGATCCACCAAATCGAACTCATACTCAAACGAAAGGAAAGTTGAAATTGCCATCTCACGCCCCAGACTCGGTCACAAAGAGCACGTTGACAAGGTTTGTCCATCTTGCAATCAGGCTGAATCCATTGCTCACTTGTTACTAGAATGTCAAGACCATGTTCCAGCCCAGGCTCGGCTAAAACAAGAATTGCAGTTAGATCCGCTATCTCTCGTACATCTCTAAAGCCAAGAGATGCAATGGCGATGGCCAAACTAACTCTATTTCTGAGAGATGGACAGATACTCGAACGTATATATACAGAGCAGCCAAAGATAAAAATGAAATTATATCAATATACGAAAATAGAAATAATATCAATACAAAAACAGAAATTATATGAATACCAAACTCACAATAGTTATGTGTACCCTACTCACACACAAAGAGGGACAGGTCAGCCGAAATTGCTACGGCAGAAGGCGACCTCTTTAGCACTTAAAGCAACAACAACATTTCTGTTCACCAGTTGTTTGATAACGGTGTAAGTATCTACACCGAAATGTTGCCGTCATTGTAATAAAGAATAAGTGTATCCATAGAACTATCTCCCTCGTTCACTAATTACAATGTCACACTAATTACAGAGTCCTGTGCGGATTCCGGTAAGCATATATGCCCCCAGCATCCCATGCTTGTCGTACTAAGTGACTAAATGGATCGGTTGGTCAGGATCGGTGACTTGGTGATTGCGTGTGGTATCCCAAGTGCGTAGATCGATGTTTATGGCCTCAATCACTGGATTGTCCGACCGAGATATGATTATTTACAGACCGCCGTCATATAGCTGGGATATAAGTGCAGATTAAAACAACAAACAAAATTCATTATTGAAAGAAATAACTTCAAATAAGACCAAGCCTGAAAATGGGCATGGTTGATTGGAAGTTCACCTGATGCAACCTCTGGTGGATGTTTTATAAGATTTTCACGCACAGAGATATCGTATCTGTGTAAAAGATCTTCCGCTGACGTATGCCTTTAGAAAAAAATATGTCGGGTTTAAATATCTCAAATTTATTCCTTACAGGTATGGGACAGTTGCTCGATAAGTTGTTGTTACCTTGTTATAGAAACTTGTTTTGAAAGATCTGTTCTAGAAAGTTAAGGTGAGGTGAGGTGAGGTGAAATGGGGTTTAAGGTGCGTTCAGGATTATTGCACTTATATTTATATAGCGACGTGCATGCACGTGTGTGTGTGTGGCTGCTTGTACTAGTCCAGACTAATGCTGGGACAAGAATGTGTAACATAATTTCCCTTTAGGAAGAGCTGTTTTGTATTTAAAAGATATCAAAAGGAAAATAACAACAAAACCAAAACATATTGAAAGCATGTGGTCATGAATGAATCAAATAGATTCAGTGTCTATTATTCCTGAAAGGATAATTCACATTGACTAAAATCATGAATGCACTAAGAAATGCTATTTCTGCAAACATGTGATAAGTTTATTCTACCAACAATATATTTAAACCAATGACAAATCAATACATTTGATAATTTATTGCACTAAACGTATAAAAATGAGCATAATGCCCAAATGGACTAAGGGAGGTAACTGCGTAGCACAAAAATATGAGACTTTTAACCAATGATAATCGTCGTTGGCATTTTCTCCGTAAGAGTAGGACAAAAACAAGGGCAGCCATAACTTCCTATGCTCTGACAGGGACCTCCAATATTTTCGGTAAACCGCAAACATGGGCTTCGAAACATGTGGTCCAAACGAGGTGATGGTTGTGTCAGGTCAGTCTAATGTTTCATATTGTTTCACAGAAACTTTGCATGTTTTTTAAGACGTGGTTACCAAAACAAGCACCTGTGGTTTGCGCAATACCCGCCCGGATTTCGGCAAATACCATACTAAGAGTACGCTGAAGCATCGCTCATAAAATTATACGCGTTTGTTTACGTTAATGCTATCTTGACATCAATTCGGCGAACCTCCAGCCTAACTAAACCCCTCTAACATATCGCTAGTATGTGTCGTTTTTATACGAAATGTGTTCATGATCTATAGACTTTCAAGGAAACACCCCGAGATGGATCGTTGACATTCCTTTCGCATAGTTCAGAAATCCTCGTATTTCATACTAAACAGCTTGAACCGCAACAGGTCAAACGTAAACAAACAAAACATATAGGGCCTATATGTAACGTGCTGACCCATACATCGTATACATGCTTATGGTCATTCAGTATTTATGAATGTTTACAAATGCAACAGAAAGGTCATTTGTGCGTGGCACGGATCTGAAGGCTGTGCGATATTGCAACATATCTGTGTATTTAATTCCCCAATGAGCTGTTGCCTATTGCGAAAGACTCCAGTGCTATGCTTTCCAAGTATTCTAACTTGAATATTGTACTGCATATCATGCATATCGTCCATACTTTCATATATTTCTGCATTTTGTCTGATGAAAAATATTTATTTCTAATTCAGATTTTTCAGTTGATAATCAAAGGAAAGTAACTGTAGAAATGGTGCACTTGGGGTGGGTGTTGATTTGTTGGTGAACCAGGTTTTGAAATTCTTGTATTAGACTTAGAGTGTCAGTGCACAATTACAATTGTAATGGTGTGGCTAATATACAGACTGAAGGCACTTCTTAATCATTTTAAAGCAAAACACCTTATATTTTTTTTATTAATCCCAAATATATGAAATTTGGCACAACAGACACAAGTAAATTGAACTTCCACGAGGAAAATGATGACCATATGAACATGCTTTTTTTGCATAATATGATTCACAAATAAACCTGAATAATCCAAAATAATCCAAAATTGAAAAGGATACTATCAGTATTATCAATCGAGAGCAAACTTTCTAAAATGCTACTGCTTTTTGTAATTATTTTAGGTTATAGTGAATGACATACACCAAAGAGTTTTTCAAAAGTTGTTTACTTGTTTGCATACTTTTCAAAATGGCAAACAAAAGCATTTTTGTTCATGTTATTAGTGTCCTATGGCCATGATGGAAAAGATGATAATATTGTTGTTCTTTTCTGTAGTTTTTAAAATATATAATATTTTCAGATTTCATGACATGATACAGTTACTCAGTTAATTACTAAATTTCAATGTGCCTTGTTTTTGTAAAGCAGAGTTCATGATGCTACCAGATAGGGCTGGCTAGAAAGATTGATATTTGGAATTATCGCCGATGGGAAGAAATATAAACGACTATCAATATGAAAATTGTGTAATCAATGATATCTTACATAAACTAAATCTAAATTTACCGAAAAAGACTTGTTATTGTCAATCATGTCAACTGCCGAAGACTGAAAGCAACTGTTTTTGTTATATCTTAGATGTCCACATGTTCATGCATAAATGTGTCACCACTCAACATGTGATGTGAAATAACTGCTCAATATTTTGTTAAAAATTATTGATAGTTGTAAGTGGTGAGATATAATTCAACAAGTCTAAAAGTTTTCAAAAGAATTGACCATTCATTTAGTCTTGACATATTACCATGATCCTGGGTTCAAACCCTGTTTGCCATGATTATGATTCTAGGTTTGTCAGCACCATACCCATGCTCGTGGGTTTCACTAAAGTGATATACTTGAAATACTGTTCAAAGAAGTGTTAAACCCAACTCACTCTAAGTGCCAGAAACCTGTGATCATGATTGTTTCCAGGTTTTTCAGCACTGTATTAACAGTATTTAACCTGCAAACAACTATGGTTGAAGACCAACATCCTCCCACACCTCACATGCTGTGATATTACTGAAATATTGTTCCAGGTGGCATTAAACTTCAATCAATGCATGTACCAGCTCAATCATATGTTTGATACTGTTATTCCTGTCATCTTTCAGGATGCTGCCACTCTCGGTCAGTGTTTGTGCCTGGTGGTCGTGTGTTCGTCTGGCCTGGGATCCAGAGACTGCAGAGGTAGGTATTTCCATTTTACTTAGCATGTCCTGTTCATTTTCAAGTATGACTCAACGAGGATATATCGTATATGTCATGTATGTGTGAAGGGGAAGTGTTTCCTGAAAAAACATATATCTCACCCCAACTCCATTATTTACCTGACAGAGCTGCTTAATGGTTTGAGGGACTGTCTGAACTAAAAGGGTGTTAACCATGAATGTTTTCTTCATGGGAATGACAATACTGATCTGCCATCATGATCATACAATCAATAACGTCTGCTGTTGTACGACAGCCAGAGTACTATGCCTCCATCTCTTCTGTGCAGGTTCCTTGGCCTAATAAAGTCCAGTATCCTATGCTTATAAAAATTATGATGGTGTGGTTACAGTGTCCTCGTACCCCGAAGGCACTGATCAGCCAAACATATTTGGATATTTACGTTATGGCTGCAATATTGCTCACTACAGTGTAAAACACTGAGTGTGCTTTAAATGTATGATTCAGCTGTCCTTTATGTGATTAATGAAATTATTTTTATCATTATGATCATGTTATTTGTTGTTTGGACTGAAGTAGACATGTTAAAGAATTGTGCTATCTTTTGATGTCATATAGATGTGTATGATACTTAGTAGAAGAAACTGATTGTTTTTGTCACTACTCGAATCTAGTCCTTCAGATGATAATGTATTGGACATCTTGGAAAACCATTAACAGTTTTAACATTCTGCTATTCCTTTGGATACATTTATAACAAGTGTTCCAATGTCCAAGAGACATTGGGGTGTTTGGCTATGGTAGATTTGGTATGCGTATCTGAGCATCCCCATAGACTTGTAACATTAGTAATGTGAAAATGAAAAGGATTGAAGTCGATAAACCAAAATTAATTTTTTCGACTAGATACGACTAGTGCTGGTTTCTAATACCGATTCTCTTATGCATTCTTTAACACATTTTCTGAACCATGTTTTGTGCACATGTTAGTAATATTTTCACTTTCTCCCCTGTGTGACTCAGAATGAGTCTGAATACCCTGACTCTCACTATAGAGAGTCCACAGGTCTACACCAAGCATGGAGTCGCTATCTCAGTCACGGGGATAGCGCAAGTAAGTTGATGTCGCAGGCAACGTCGTCATCACTGTCTTGTACATCACAATTCAATCTTTTGTTTAACCAAATCCAGTTCCTAACCTTCAACTGACACACCTCACCATTTCACATAAACTAATCTTTTGATCAGAGTTTGAAACCCTAAAAGGTCCATCTCTTCATCTGCCGAGGGATAATCTTTGAAATTTAACCAGACAAAAATGGAAATAAAGTGCTATAAGCAACATGCAAAGCTAAAACATGTAGTTATTTGGGAATTCTTTGTGACACAGATTAGGGTTGTTGGTTGACTTTGACTTACAGTATTCATTGTACTGAAAATAACCATTAATTGATTTTTCTGTCATGTCTAGAATCACACGTTTTAACATTTGTCAATGACCACGAAACCTATCTTTGATATTTGTTCAGTATGTTTAGTTTTAGTAGATCTGATGTGTGTTGGTTGAAAGCAATGGGGTGAGCTTGACATTTTTAGTTAGCATGTTTTCACATACAACGCTTCATTATCCTGCTCCCTGAGGTTTTAGCATTGATTTATATGTGATGGGTGGTATTTGAAGATAATTTAGCATAAGGAGAAAAAGTGCAAGCTTTGCTTATGGAACACCAATGTCAAAGTGAATGAAATGTTACAAATATGTTGAAGATGTGATAGATATCTTTTACAGTTATTTTTTTGCCATCCATCTTTATTTTAACCGCGTTAAGCCCATTTCTGGTGTCCTCCACTTTTGCTAAATGTGGCGTAAAACAATACTCACTCATTCCATTTTAACCATATTAACAAGCAAATTATTAAAAAAATATTAAACATGATCATGTAGGTCAACAGTCAACACTTCTTGTATAAACAGTTTTGTCTCAATTTTCTTGAAGCAATTTCCAAAGTATTGCACAAGAATGAATTACGCAATCATTTTGTAGTATCCTGTTTGTTAAAACATGTCTCCACCCTCACATATGTCTATGCTTAAACATTGTAGATATAGCAAGGCAGGCTGCACCTGCTGAAACAGTGGCACTGTGGTGGATTAGTGTATGGCATGCTGCTCTATGGGTGTGTGGAGTAGTTTGATTGTAAGGTGTATGGTGATGCACTTTGATGAATGTGGCAATCACATGCATTGCATGATACCAGGAGTTTCATAACCAAAGCAGGAAAATATGACTTGTGACTTTAAATGGCTGAAGTTAATTGATATAAGTTTGCATGTACACGATATATGGTGTTAGAGAGTTTGTTTTGTTTGTTTCCTCGTGAATAATGATATTGGTGGTAACACCTGTGTAGATCAGAGCTCTTAGTAAGCTGCTTATTTGATTAAAATATGTGAAATATATCACCATAACCCAATTAATTTTGAGCTGCTTGCGTAGATATACACATGTGAAATTTAAACAAAATATAATTAAAACACTGTGTTATTACCCAATGTAGACATTTCAGCTTTCGTACCCGAATATCTGTACTCTTCTTTATGTATTGATTGAATGCAGGCATCACCTAAACATAAGCTCTACTGATGTGAATAATGCAGAAAAGTGCTACGTCTCGCTTATGGCAAGTGACTTATATCATGATGTATGACTCAGTGACTGTTGCGAGAACATGTGACATCGGACACATTTTGGGCCGACAACGAACAGAAGAATATAAGCAGTTACCCGAAACAGAATTTTCGGGAGAATTTTTTTTAAAACGTGTACTCATTGGTTTAAACTACCCTCTAGATTGGATCCAAGGGAGTAGAATATATTGAATACCCGAAGAAAATGATTAAAAATCCTATGTAAATGATAACAAGTGAGTAAATTCTTGTATGGCTCAAAGACTTGAGAAAATCTCAAACCCTGACAGATTCAGGTGGGGTGCAGCCCACTTTTAAAGAATGTAAAATATTTGTACACTAGTTTGGTTAGGTGACAGGGTATTTATGGTATGTTTTGTCTGAACACATTACATACAACAGAAGACCTAACTCATTAGGGGTTAGGGGGTCATGGGTGGTCCTGTTGTCTAAGGCATTGAAATTCGCTCTGCAGAGATGGGCATGCCAGAAATCTGTGATCACGGGTTCTAATCCCAGGGAGGTTATTGTACTGTGGAAAAGATATCATTGATTCTTTATTTCTGAATAGTACTAACTCAATAGATCTAAGACTGTCCCATCAGTTTTACTGGTACAGTACAGTATAGAAATTACTTTGATTACTTACTTTGAAGAAAATTGAGATGAGAAAACAGTTCTGTAATTAAGTTCTACTTAAGTACTTAAAATAGGGTAAGCAGAGTAAATAATAAGGCTCAGAATTATTAAAGGGATTCTAGAATCGTTGGTGGTGAGAATGAGCATGTTAAAGGCATTAACTGGTTACGGATGGTTTACACTTTAAACAATGCTGTTGGAGAACACTTTTTGCTGACAAGGCTCAAAACTTCTTGTGATTACATCCATAGCACAGACCAGTCTGAGATGATATTAGGTATACTTGGTTAGCTTATGACAAGTAGAATGTAGCGTATGCGACGTAATGAGCGCCCCACTCTAATAAGTGCTCATAGCGATATTTGCCCATATATTGACTTGTGAGCAATCCCAGTTAACACCCCTTCCGATTGATCAATGTACACAACACTTATTTTTTTGTGTCACACAGTTTACCATGAATGTAAAAATACATATAAGCATGTCTTCTTAAAAATGATAGTCACGATATGGCTGAAATATTGCCTATATAACTTAAAAATTTAACTCACTCACTCACTCTTAAAAATGAACTAAGGGCATAAGTGTGCAACAATCTCTGAAGCCTGAGTCTAGTAAAATTTGGTTCCATCTGGTAAACTCAGCTATTAAAAGTCTGTATCAAATAAATGAAGATTATGTAAGAGCCATGCCCAGACTAGTACAGTATGCATAGGGGTTCAGCAGACTTAAGCTACCGGCGAGCAGTGACAACTGTTTTAATTGGCTGATATATTTGCTGTGTTTTTCTACCTCGTGATTCCTAGCCGTTATACATATACTGTTTCTGCTATATCATGATCGTTGAAACTGCACATCGCATCAAACACAGGGAACCAGTTTTAACCCAATTAACTGATTAAGGTGAATCTTTACAAAAAAATTATTTTAGGGACTGATTTCACTTGTCGTTTTGTATTGTCTGTTGACACTATTTCTGTTTTTCAAAGTTAATTTTGGTCAAGCATTTGTGATTAGGTATGCCCTAAAGTATTAAGATCTGCCAAGTTGCTATGTTAGCTTTACTTGCCCTTTAATGGGTCAGAGACGCTGTAAGGTTTACAGGCACATAAGCATGATTACCTCTCATCTGTTTGTATCCAATCCTTGCTGAGTTCACAGAACCATATTTCAAACAAAATCTCCTTGTCTAAAGAGACACCACATGTGTTTTTTAAGTGATAATGTAAATAAAACCTGACAGACTAAAATAACAACCTGCATTCAGCTGTCCAGTCAATTATTCCCAGGGGCAGAATAATCCTGAGGAAGCAGGCAAGATGAGCTCATTATGATGACTGTGCATGCTGCGTGTCAGTTAATATGTTAACTTACCAGCATGCACTTGGCCATCGTTCTCTTATAGCCTGTGTGTGAGACTCCTGGTATTGTTGTCAAGCATCTGACTTCCATGTTCCATCGTTTCTTGTTGTTAGTGTACTTTTTGTGACAGTTGTTGACTGTTACAGATTATCCCTCAATACAATCACTCTGATTATTGAGAGCGCCAGTGTTTACACTCAACTGGGAGTGGCGGTTTCGGTCACAGGTATAGCACAGGTGAGGATAAGCGAGTAGTGAAATTAGCTTACAGTCAGGTCATCATGTTTTTTTCAGATTATCTCTCAATACAATCACTCTGGTTATTGAGAGCCCCAATGTTTACACTCAACTGGGAGTGGCGGTTTCGGTCACAGGTATAGCACAGGTGAGGCTAAGCGAGGAGTGTAATTAGCTAACAGTCAGGTCATCATGTTGACTGTTTCAGATTATCCCTCAATACAATCACTCTGGTTATTGAGAGTGAAAGTGTTTACACTCAACTGGGAGTGGCAGTTTCAGTCACAGGTATAGCACAGGTGAGGCTAAGAGAGTAGTGTAATTAGCTAACACTAACAGTTAGGTGATCAGGTTTTTTAAAGATTATCCCTCAATACAATCACTCTGGTTATTGAGAGTGAAAGTGTTTGCACTCAACTGGGAGTGGCAGGTCACCATGGTCACAGGTATAGCACAGGTGAGGCTAAGCGAGCAGTGTAATTAGCTCACACTCGGGTGATCATAATTTTTCAGATTATCTCTCAATACAATCACTCTGGTTATTGAGAGTCCCACTGTTTACACTCAACTGGGAGTTGGGGTTTCAGTCACAGGTATAGCACAGGTTAGGCTAAGCAAGGAGTGTGATTAGCATACACTCAGGAGATCATGTTGACTGTTTCAGATTGTCCTTCAATACCATGACTTTGACTATTGAGAGTCCAAACGTTTACACACAGCTTGGTGTTGCTATATCTGTGACGGGTATAGCACAGGTAACATCTCCCCACCTTAGGGATCTCACAGTGCTGGTCGAAATCATCTCTTACTTATATCTGTCCTGGTCCATTGGCTCGAACTCAAGTTAGCTCTCGTAATCCACTTTAGCATCTGTGGTATAAATTGGTTTCACTCACATGAATCACTATATCTTACCAGGGATTTATCCAGGATTCTAATCTAAGTGCTCATGGCAGGCAAATTAGGAAAAAAAGTTATTTTGTTAAAAATTAGGATTTTTTAAGTGTTATCTTCTTTAATTCAGAGGTATTTTGACATTGAGATTCGAGAGACTATTTCCATGCAGTATTTATTTAAATAAGCATTAAAACCTTTTCCTATATATTGGTCCTGTTTTCAGTGATATACATGTTATTCCTCCAAAGACATTAAATTAGGTATTAGTTATAGATAATATTTCATGAATTGGGAAATTTGAAAGTCCAATTTGGGAATTTTTATTGACATTTTGATGTGGACTTGTGGCCGAGTGCAAGCCTCTGAACAGGTCTATAAGCATGATAAGTCCCTGCTTATGATAATAATTTGTAAAATAGATCTGCCTGATGATAGTTAATAGTCATCAGGTCTCGTTACTCATTCTAAAAATGAACAATTTTACATCAGTAATCATGGTAATATGAAACATTAAATGAAGACTTGCTGCACCTTTCACACAATGGAGTATGACCAATAAGGAAGAAAAACTTCCTGAAAATAGGGAATTATTTTTTTGTGATTATAAGGTGCAACTTATCATGGTCATTTGCTTAGTTGATCATGACAATTTTTTAAGAATTGTGAAAAATTCAGGTGTTTTGTTTATAGTTTATTCCTTATTACCAAAATATTAGTAATAAGTTGGAATGGATAAATGTTTGGTTTGTGGTCATGGTACTGAATAGATGACATAATTTGGGACAGTTCTTGTTTTACTATTGCTCCATGGACATAAAACAAGACAATTTTTACACTGACTTGTCTGGAAGGATTAAATATCTGATTACGTCATGTTTTTAGACCCTCACCCAGTTCATATGAACTCATGATAGTCTAGATGTTTGAAGTCTAGCTGTGAGATCCTTGGAATTTGAACAGATGTGATGTCATTAATGGTGTATGTTAAATGCAGAGTTTGAAATCGGTTTAAAAACGTCAATGGCAGAGCTGGTGATTGATTTGTATTGTTACATTAATTGTGTGTAACATTCTGTATATCATGGTATATCTTATAGTCTTCAAGTGGTATTGATTGACAAGCTAGCTTAATCAACTGCCCTGTGAAGATATGGGTTAGAATTGATCTTCGGAAACCCATGATTGTCATAAGAGGCGACTAAAAGGGTCGGTTGGTCAGGCACACTGACATGGTTGATGCATATCATCGTATCCCAATTGTGTCGGTTGATGCTCATATTGTCAATCACTGGATTGTCTGGTCCAGACTCGATTATTTAGACCGCCATCATATAGCTGGAATATTGCTGAGAGCAGTGTTAAACAACAAACAGTCTTTTCATGTTGTATTAAAATATCATGAACGTGTGACATCAAAATATTGTTTTGGAAAATAAGCCTAATTCTTTCAAGAGATCACCTTGATCACAGACATATGTCATCCTTTGTCAAAATATGAATATCTTCACAAATGTTTAGCTTTACTCAACAACAGTGCATTGTACTGTACATGTCCGTATCAATATCAAGAGTTCTTAATAGTGATCTAGTTTAACCAAAGTGGCCTCAGATTCCACAATTCTAACAGATAGGCTAACATTTGTGACAGACTGAGATTTAATGCTCTTGTAGGGCTTGTAAGACCATTGCGTTTAGAATTGAAGAAAAACTAGTGTTAACACAAGACACCATTGATGCCATCACGTCTGTTTGCCCTAACCTGATTCCTGAGACAGCCTGGAATATTATCCATATGATATGATTCATCATATCTTCCAAGCTCCCAACACACATGCTAGATTCACTCATTTCTTCTCAGACTTTCACAACACTGCTTAATGTGTGGCAGGTTCAAGATAGGAATTCACGTATGTGTCAATGTTGTTTAAGGTACCATGCTGCTGAACCTTTTCTTGAAAATATTTTACCGATAAAATGCCTGCCTGCGCAAAATACTTAGTAGAATGTAGAATACAAACAAAAAATGAAAATGGAGGCTTTGCAAATAGAACAGTTGGTAACTATATGTATACTTGAAAGAATCAGTAAAAGAAACAAGAAAATAGTCATGTCCCTTCCAAACACTTGTCACATTTCCATTATAAATTGATGGGTATTGATAGAGGCACTGTATTGCAATAAAGCAAAATAATGTTATCAAGCAATCTTTAAAACAAAAATTAGTGGTTAAAAGTGGAGGTTCTTGGACATCTGAGCGTCCTTGACATGTTGCAACGTGAAAGGGAATCACCACTTCATCATGTGCATGTAATTGTGTCTATTTGCTGAATAGTCATCAGATGGTAATAGTGAATTCACAAAGAAAAGATTAGTCTGCAATAATTATGCACACACTGCTTTTACATGTGTGAAGAGAAAATTGCACAGGTGTTAAGCTGCTTTTTTTGTGCATTGCCTCACGTTTTGCTTCACATCATTGCATCACCTCTTGGCTTTCATAGAGTCCATCTTACACTGCAAATCTATATCTGAGACTGTTACACTTCTCATTGCCTCACATCTTTGCTCACATCATTGCATCACATCTCAGCTTTCATAGAGTCCACCTTACACTGCAAATCTGTATCTGAGACTGTTGCATTCTGCATACTATATTAAGACCAGGGCGATTTTATTTCTTGTTGTACCATGTCTACTGACATTTTCAAACAATGTTAAACATGCTGCAGTTTTCAAAAGGAATTTTTAAGTTAAAAAAGACACACATCCTTTATTTGAATGCAAATCTCTCTCTCTCTCTCTCTCTCTGGTGTCCCCCGCCGTGATATTGCTGTAATATTGCTAAAAGCGGTGTAAAACCATACTCACTCACTCACTCTCTCTGTGCTTTGGATTTTCATGATTTAATTCTACATCTGTATGTATTTTTTAAAAGTTATCAGGGGTTAAAAAGATTGCAATATTGAAGATGTTAACAGTTAAGGAAGAAAAATTTATGGATGTCAACTTCTTTATTATGATGATATTGCTTATCATTTTCAATGGCAATCTGTGAAAATTTATATCATGTATATTGTCATGTCAAATTAGGGTTCATCTTCAATTTCAACCCTATATGTACATGGCTTACTCAGAAGAAAATGAATCATGATTTCTGAGTTTGTGACTAGTTTTCTTAATGATGAACATGTTCAAGCATGTTTATTTGCAACCCAAATAGGTTTGTTATCCTTTCGACTAGACAACACAAGGGTTTACGCGAAGAATTTCTGTTGAACTTGATCTAACCAACAGCAGAATCAGAAAAATGCTCATGTGAATTATTCAGGGGCTGAAGTGCCGCTTATGCTGTGAACAGACTGATGTGGTAAAAGCACAACATGTTACATTGATTCTACAGCAATAGGAAGCCATGCCTAGGCAGAGCTGGAATTGGTTGTAGAAAATGATTGGGGCCACTGTATGGAATATGAATTAGCCTGACTGCCTCTTACCCAGGGGATGGTGACATAGCATCATGTTGCAGAGCCTGAAGGGTTGCACTTTCTCATGTAGATTCCTCTTGCAGGGTTAGAAACTAACAGTTTTCGTCCACTAGTCCTTATAATGATAACATAAAAGGTAAAGAAAAACCCTTAAAAAGGGCAAATTTCTACTAGTCCTTATGATACCTTTACCATTGGGCAGTTTGGCAAGGACTATAGGACTAGTGCCAATTTCTAACGCTGTCTTGTGATATATTTAAGTATTGACTCAGTGTGCAGCATGCCCAATGTACACAAATTTCACTGCAGGTTGCTGTGAGAATTGTGTTTCACACTGACACTGAAAAATGAAAGTACATTAGTTCCTTTCAAACCTCGGGGCGGTGGGATAGCCAAGTGATAAAAGCATTTGCTTGTCACGCCAAAGCGCCGGGTTCAATTCCCCACATGGGCACAATGTGTGAAGCCCATTTCTGGAATGGGATTTTGCTGGAATATTGCTAAAGGCAGCGTAAAATCCTACTCACTCACTCACTTGCCATGATTCATACTTGATAAGTGGCTGCATTTTAATTTTGTGGTTGAATAAATGCTCGTATCTAATGCTAGTCCAAAGTGTTGTCTAACATGGCTAAGTTTAGCAGTCTTTTTGTGTTACAATGGATCACAGTGCTCATATGTCTTCATCATTTGATCCAGATGGTGTGGATCGCTGCATTTGCTGTTTGCTGGTTTTCACAGCTGAGAATTTATTATTTAGCATGTTTGCAGACCACCTAGATAAAGTTGAAAATTGCTGACTGCAGCAGAAAAGCAACATTTACTTTCACTGAGAACAATTGTTTACATGATAAAATTCAAATAGTAAAGTGCAGTTATTTTTCATTAATGGAACTCTGTGGAGTGCAGTGGGTTCGAGGCCACTCTTCTCAATTTCTGCTTAAGTATGCTGAGTAAGGTATAACTTTGCAGGATCAATCACCACATTCCCATATGCCCTGAAAAACAGAACCTTTTGATTGACAGGTGGGAGATTGGGTAGATAAGTTCAATATTTTGGGAGAATTCTTTTCACAAATGTGGACATAATTGTGGCCAAATGGTTGAACCTTTAATAAATACATGATCAGTTGGCAGTATGATGCATGAGATTCAAGGGGTTCTTGTGATGTCTTATCCCTAATGTAACAACCAAACGTAATAAGTGTCTTAGGTGGAACCAGGAACCCCTTTAATTTTGAACACTGTAAATGATTGCTGTCATGGTTTCCTGCTTCTTCTTTTTTAGTTGAATACAGTATCCTAAGAGACCCAATGAGCAGAACTTTGGTCTTGTTTTCAGACAAGAGTTTTAATACTTTTAAGTACTGAATGTAGAAGGGTATAGCCTTTGGCTATAATAAAACAATACAATCTACAGTCCGATGTTGTAGTACACTGAAACCCCGTGCATCTGGACGATAGCATTCCAACTGATATCTTCCGAATTATCAAATTCAGAGATTAACAGACCCGTGGAGATTCCGGGGTAGAATAGGTCTTCAGCAACCCTTGTCCTAAAAGGCAACTAACGCGATCAGGTGGTCAGGCTCGCTGACTTGGTTGATACATGTCATCGATCCCAAATGCGTGGATCGATGCTCATGATGTCAAGCACTGGATTGTCTGGTCCAGACTCGATTATTTTACAGACCGCCGTCATATAGCTGGAATATTGCTGAGTGCGGCGTTAAACAAACAAAAAACAAAAACAAAAACCAATCAGAGATAAACAAATAATTGGTTTGTTTATTTATTTGATATTATTTTTTTTGTCTTGAGATTTATGTCACATAAGCATTCCCTACGGTAATTGTCTCAAAGGTGGGTTTCTGGATTGGCAGGGACCGGACTAGTAAGGCTTCACTGATTTTGAATCAAGAATAACATAAACACCACAATCAGCATCATTTAATACTCATTTGCTTTGAGCTCCCTGTGGCTCTCAGGCACTCACTGTTCACGTAATATTGGATATCAGAATTGACCGGCACCTCGGCCATTTTATACATTAATCATGTTAATATCCAGGCACTGGTAAATTGAAGCATTGTCAGTCTGAAATGTCTGATGCTTCTTACTTTAATGTCATTGTGATACAGGGACCTCAGTCTATACATATCAGCATGAATAGTGAAATAGAATCTCAGGGCTCATGTTTTTCTGGCTGTTGTTATCGGAAGAGATTTAATGCACTTCATCAGCTTGGATCAGTACAGCCAAAGGTTGACTAGCAAACACTGGACCAGCAACCTAAACATATGACAGATACATCAATGTAATTATTCTGCATCTGTGCGTACATCCAAAGCTGTTTGTCCATAATTCATGCTTAGCACTACCCTAACCACAGATTGTTTGGCAACAGAATCTGCCGAGTCAGGAGTTTGGTGCCAGTTTGGGCTGCTGCCTGTTGCATTTTCATGGCATTTTATTGATTTTCTCCTGATAGGCCTCATATCGTGCTTCCCCAAGTGGCCAGTATGTGCTGGGAGTGGAGATGGGCTTGTGGCCAAGCTCTGATATCCGAATAGGCAAGGACAATGGTGAAGAGTGTCCTCTGACCTGCTGTGGTGATGTGGATACTGTCTTCAGTCTGTTCACTGGGTATTCAAAAACAAATCTGAATTTTCATAGAGCAACCTCTAAAATGGTTAACAATGGCTCATAGACTTGAAAAGACGAACATACCCAAAGAACATTGAAATATCAAGAATGATTACATGAGGGTACATACTCAATCATGGCTTTACAAATTATTATCCCCCGTCACTGAATGAAAGTCCGATGCTTATCTAAGAGATACTTGTCAAGACTGAGTTCGAAATTATTTCTTACAGAGTTATGTCCTATGCTTTTCAGCTTACTGCATAGTGTCTGCAATGGGGGCAACTTTTCTCAGAAACCACGGATATTTAGTTTATTTAGTACATGAATGAAACTTTGCATGCTTATCTATGAGATAGTTCATCTCATCATACACAGTTACGGCCTTTGACCCATGTTATTTTACAAAATGCATAGTGTCTGCAATGGGGACAAGTTTTCTCAGGAACTACTGAAGTCAACTTATCTAAAAGATTCTTATCATGACTGAGTTCGAGAATTGGTGCCATAAAATATTTTTTTCCAGAGAATATGTGTGTTTCTGTGTATTAATTTCCCATTTAATCTTTTTTTTTTGATGACATAAAGCAACCCTAGTGCCTATCTCTTCCAAAGGCTTTGCAAGACTCATTTTTTATAGTTTATATTCACTGCTATATGAACAAACAAAATTCGTACGTGCTCCATGTCCGGGGATAGGGATAACACTGTTTTCTTGTTAGCATTACCTTTATCACATTCATCAATCATTTCATATTTGGTTTCCAGTGAATGTGTTAATGTATAATATTTCAGAAGTTCACAGTGTTAAATTCTGATACAAATGAAAAATTAGACTACAGTAGGTAAGTCCAACTAGAGAATGACTGACCTTGTTTACTTGATTTATAATCTTTATTTGGACAGATATGTCAACAAGGTTTGGAGGAGCAATAATAATGTCTAACATGTTCAACCTAGATCGATGAGGCCTACAAGTGATATTTTGTAATGTCTTCTGTGCAATACTTGGTGTCTCCTGCGGCTACACTATGGGAAGCATTGCGAAATGTTGTATAAATCAAAATGCTTCAGTCACCACGTTATTGTCACTATATAATTGGAGGGGAGTGTATATGTTGCCGGCACCCTGTTGTCAAATGAGTTAGCTAAATGGATTTAGGTGTGGGCTCTGTGTACCCTAACAGCGTTGGTCATTGCTCATAATGTTAATCACTGGTTTGTGTGGGCCAGGCTCAGTTATGTTTGTTTGTTTGTTTGTTTGTTGTTTAACACAGCACTCAGCAATATTTCAGCTATATGACAGTGGTGCTTAATTATGTATGGGCTGCTGTCATATTGACAGAATATTGCTGACTGCGACGTTAGACAACAAAACCAATAGTTCACAAGCCCTGTTTTTGGCATAACGATTCTCAGTATCAGTCTGCGATTTGAACCACTAGTTCGAAGACCAAATCTAGTAAAAGTCTGTTTGGTCAAGTAAACTCAGTAAATGTCCATATGATAACATTTAAACCTACTTATATTAGGGTCATTAGACTCAGACTGTAGTAACCCATGCTTTAAATTCCTGTTGTGAGACAAAGAGGTGTGGAACAGACTCAAATACAAATTGGTTTGGAGTTTAAGGTGGGCCACCAAAATTTTTGTTCTGTTTCATTGTAACCTCAGGCATGGTTTTATGAATGTAAACCGCAGTGAATCACAAGTTTACCTTCTGCTTGCTAGTGCTAGTGCTGGTGTATAGCCCATGTAAGATAAACATGGTAGTTGTGTAGCAACTGTTTGATAACAGTAATAATCATTAGTGATCATATGAATCACATGAACTTGTTTATCATCCTGATTATGTGATAACGATGTCAGTCTGTGACACTACAACCAGTCTGAACTTGTGTTTGCATTGTTTTCAGTAGATTGTAGTCTTACTGTGTGGACGTGTATCAATATACGTGTATATTATATTACAACGAAATATTTTTTGTTAGTCTTCAGGCTAGGTTAGGGATGGAGGGTGTAGCCAAGTGATTAAAGTGTTAGCTGCTACGCCAAAGGCCCGGGTTTGATTCCCCACATGAGTACAATGTGTGAAGCCCATTTCTTGTGTTCCTGTCTGTGTAAAACCATACTCACTCACTTGTTTTGTGGCTTAAGCATGTCAGTCTCCATTACAATAGATGAAATGTTTATGGCATGTGTGGTAACCATGTCAACCATGACACTTGTATAGGATAACATATGACAGTTATTTATGATCCGTGTGGGATCACCATGACAACTGTTTATTCCAGGTGTGGTAACCATGACACTTGTATGGGATGACATGACAGCTATTTATGATCTATATGTGATCACCATGACAACTGTTAATTCCAGGTGTGGTAACCATGACACTTGTATGGGATGACATGACATCTATTTATGATCCATGTGTGATCACCATGACAACTGTTTATTCCAGGTGTGGTAACCATGACACTTGTATGGGATGACATGACATCTATTTATGATCCATGTGTGATCACCATGACAACTGTTTATGGCATGTGTGGTAACCATCGTAACCATGACAATTGTATGGGATAACATGTGACAACTATTAATGATACATGTGTGATCACCATGACAACTGCCCACGAGTGATGACAATGACAACTGCATGGCTAATGGAGGGATTCATAACTGGGTGGAATCCTAATCCATTTGATTACACAAACTGCTCCAAATTGTCCAATGAGCAAATAACTGAGGCTGCAGTGAAATTATCCCATGAGTTTAGTAGTCCTCATGACATTACAACATCAGACAAACAAAAGTTGCATAGTGCTGGATTTAGTGTTTAGCAGATAGTATGTGTCTGTGAACAAACAAAATCATTAATGTGTAAATATCTGTACAATTGTGTTTGATTTGAAAGGATGAGTCTATAGAAGCAGAAAAAAACGTCAGTATATAGAGTTTTTGTATGTAACATTGTTGTCCATATGGGAGAATGTGTCTGAATCACCAGCTTACGCCCAGTGTGATAGATTTAGAATGTCAGCCTTGATGATGAGAGGTTGTTATGGCCTAAATTGGTAGCAGTGGGATAATTTGCCTGGTTGGGACTATTAACCTTAGGAGTCATGCAGCCATTTCAGAATATGCTCTGTTTGAGTTAGGTCAGTTCACTTGTATCAGTAGGTGCCATATTTTTGCATGAAAGTCTTTGCAAGGATTTATCTTCCTTGTCAGAGGCCAATTTTCAGCCCCGACAAAAATTCCCAGTAAAAATATCCCACTTCCTGTTAGTATAGTTATTATTAATGTTATGACAAGTCTACTGACTTTGGAATCCCAGATAAATCTCTTTGTTTTGACTCTTCAATGGTCAAAGTCATGCTCAGCCATAAACAGAACTTCTGACAGTTGATTTGGAGGTCTGTAGTCTGTCACCAGCTTTTAGTGGCTCCTAAGAAAAGTCAACATTACGTATAACCATCTCTGCCTGGCGACATTCCAGTAGGTGGCCCAGATGATAAGGTGACACTTCTTGCTGCGCAGTCGAGTTCCTTTGTCCTGCCAGAACCCGATGATCATTGGTTTGAATTTTAATTTTGCCCTGGCGAAATTATTCACTTACCACTTACTTCCCAAGGTACAACTGAAATAGTTTTCAAAGAATCATTACCCCAGCTCACACTCTGACTTTCTGTGCTGATGATGGACAAAATTGAAAGTCATTGCTTGGTATTTTAAAGGTTAAACTTGGATGAAAACCACTTTTTTTAATTGGCCATAAGAAGTATTTTGATATCTGTGCAGCTCAATATAAATATGCCAGATTCTTGTTGTTCGTATATCATAGTTGATAGATCTTTGTAACCATGGTTACATGTTGTCACTCATTATTTTAATAGTTTAACATTTGCATGTTTATTTGGAAAATGGTGCTGGTAATATCATTCTCATGTATTTATTTCCTGATTTTGTTCTGTTAATGTCTCTTGTCACCATTCACCATAATGCTATTGTGAACACATGATGATGTAACTATTGTAAATATACCATAAGTTTTGTGACCAAGTAAATAAAGTGAATTTGGTATTTATTTGGATCAGTTGAATTTTTTTTTTTATTCAAAGTATATTACTGGTGTGAAATGTTGGCACAATTATAATCAGTGAATGTAAGGTTACCAGATTTTAACTGAATTAACTTTAAATTAATTGTTAAAATTTCCCTTATTGTAAACAAAGTAATAGAAAATGTATTTTTAAACCTTTGAACACAGTTAAGCCCACAGCTTGACAATTGATTATCAATCAAAGTTATTTATTATTATCCTGAAAGTAATTGATGTTTCATGAATTTAAAATAATTTAGGACAAATCTTGTTTCATACATTTACATTAATGGTGTTTCATGCTGGAAGCAAACTTTTATCCAATAAGGTGAACAAGGTATGCTTGTTGGTCCCAGGTGAAGATTCAGGGAGGAAACAATGCAATGCTACAATCTGCTTGTGAGCTGTTCCTTGGGAAATCTGAGACGGAGATCCGCAATGTTGCCCAGGAAACACTGGAGGGCCATCAGAGAGCCATCATGGGCAACATGACTGTCGAGGTGAGTACAGAGTGGGGCATGTCACTTTAGATGGGGGGTCTTACGGATGGGATGGGACAGGATGATACATAATGATACATAATGATACATCATGATACATCATGAATAAGTAGCGGGTGCATCGGTGGATCGCGATTTTTTACTTCACAATACAAGTATTGATCACAGTCTCACACTAAGTTAACAGTATTGATTCTTACCTTACATGTATTCTTTTAACAAATGTTACACCGAACTCCAATTACTATTGAAAATGAGTAGTGAAAAGGTAAATGTTTTCATTCATTGCACGATATCATGTATATCATTAGCGTGCCAGGTTTTTGCATCCTGTCTATGAAAAGAACCTCTTGTGCTCATATGAGTTGACTACATGGGGACAAGTGTACAATTTCTAACTTACACACCATTCTTTATGATGTTGTATG
Organism: Haliotis rufescens; assembly: GCF_023055435.1. Taxonomy (NCBI): domain Eukaryota; kingdom Metazoa; phylum Mollusca; class Gastropoda; order Lepetellida; family Haliotidae; genus Haliotis; species Haliotis rufescens. The sequence continues at coordinate 21,981,516 of NW_025964372.1, read as the reverse complement.
GCAGGAAATCTACAAAGACAGAAAGAAGTTCTCAAAGGCTGTGTTCGAAGTGGCATCATCTGATCTTGTCAACATGGGGATCTACGTCGTGAGCTACACACTCAAGGACATCCGAGATGAAGAGGTATATGCGATATACAAATACATGATGTTACAATATGCGCAGTGGGGACCGGGCTTACGGAAGATCCCCAATACTCTGATACTTGTCTGAGATGCTAAATTGGATTGATTATCAGGCTCTGTGACCGGGCATGTCATAACATTTGATATAATGACCTTTTTTTACCATTGGTTTGTCAGGCCCTGACATGCAATGAAAATAGATATATTATCAAAACCATACAGTCAGTAGTGCTAATGGTGATTAGTAATTCTTTATGAAATATATTTTGAGCCTCAGTCATTCCAATTATTCCTAGTTGCCTCGGCATGTTATCTCTACATGTACCCGGTCAGGCTCTCTGACTTCGTTGATTCATGTCATCGTATCCCAATTGTGTGGATCGATGCTCATGATGTCAATCACTGGATTGTCTGGTCCAGACTTGATTATTTACAGACCGCCATTATGTAGCTGGAATATTGCTGAGTGTAGCGTTAAACAACAAATCAGTGTTGTTACTGTCAGGCTGCATGATCCAGGTGAACATACATTTCACCCCGTGAAGATTCAGAGTAAAATTGGTCTTCAGCAACCTGTGCTTGTCGTAAGAGGCGATTAACAGGATTGGTTGATGCATGTCACCATATCCATATTGCATAGATCGATGCTCTTGATGTCAATCATTTGATCGTCTGGTCCAGACTTGATTATTTACAGGGGCGGTCGGGTAGCCTAGTGGTTAAAGCGTTCGCTCGTCACGCCGAAGACCCGGGTTCGATTCCCGACATGGGTACAATGTGTGAAGCCCATTTCTGGTGTCCCCCGCCGTGATATTTCTGGAATATTGCCAAAAGCGGCGTAAAACCATACTCACTCACTCACTTGATTATTTACAGACAGCTGAGTGAACAAATGTTAGTGCCAGTCACTAGGCTGCCAAGTGTACACTCATTGTAGGCATCCATGATAAAGCTGAAATAGTGCTGACTTCACCATGAGATTCCACTTACTCTTGCGCATTGAATTAGAAACGCTTTTACTGTTAGTAGGTAGTTATGTTGCATAAAGGTGAACGATTATGTAACGATTTTACACCAAAAATGTTAGTTAATTCATATTTGAAATCTTATTTTTAATAACACATCAAGTCATTTTCAGCTTGCTTTTATTCCTGACAATGGACACCATCATGATAATAATAATTTATTTCCTTTTATTTTGTATTTCTTGACCATGCCTGTGTATGTATACTGAACAAAAGAAGTTAAGGATCATGAATATTTTGGGGGTTATTTTTATGAAATTTTGTGCTCAGTCTTCACTGCAAAAAAGTATCCCTTAAAATATTTGTGATCCCTAACTTTGTTTGTTCAGTTTATATAAAGACCACCAACTGAGAGTTCCATGTTGTATATTTAAGGGAAGTAAGATATTGTGACATTTGGATAACAATGTACAATTGATAGCTTGTAATATAACAACATCAATAACAATATTGGCATCACTTGTTGAAAGGATAGGTAGGACGAAAGTAGACATGTAAGTAGTTGTATTGCATGTATTTCTAAGGGAAATAATATCAAAGATAAAAAAATTCTGAATGTCATTTATTTGTTTTATATCATTTCAATATCTCAATGCCCAGTCAGTGATTTAGTATCAACAATAAAATTATCATTGAGTATCATTTATCAGTTTATATGATTTGGCTATCTCTTTGCTCAGATGCTGTTTTCCATAAGGCTAAGTAGCACTTCAGAATGTAGTCATTGCCAGGAGGCAAGTAGTGATAGTCCATGTTTGTGTCTCACAAGTGAGCCAGATCTATGCCATAGCAAGTATGTGTCTTTACAGGGGTATCTAAGAGCTCTAGGTATGAAACGGACAGCTGAGGTCAAGAGAGATGCACGTATAGGTGAATCTGAAGCGCAACGTGACGCAGGCATTAAGGTGATGCAATCATGCACTGTGTGTGGACACCACACGCTTCTGTGAAGGTTCATGCTCTGTATCATATTTATCACTCTCATCCTCATCAATCTTGTTGGTGGTGGTTTTTGTCATAGATCAAAGATGGCTGTATAGAGTTTGACGTCAGCAAAACATGATGAAATTCATACTTGCGATATATTCTGAAAAAATATTCAGTGGTGTACAGATTCTCACATCAACTGTTTCATAAAGGAGTGGTGGTTGTAAAAGTTGAACTGCACTTTCAAGAAGTAGATGTATTGTGATGCTGATTGTTAGGGTCAGAATTGCAGCCATCTTTGACATCAAGTTCACATAGTCTGTCCAGCTCATTGAACCAGAAACGAGACAGAGGGCACCACCAGACATGCACATGTTATATTTATCAAACATTCTTTCCACGATTACTGTTTTCTTGCCTAGGGTTATTTGAAAGCCTTAGGTATGGCAAGAACTGCACAAGTGAAACGTGATGCCCGTATTGGTGAAGCTGAAGCGCAGAGAGATGCAGGCATTAAGGTGAAATCATGAATGAAACTGAAATTTGCATTTGTTGTTCAAGCTTGCATGCTGTCAATTTAAATTTGGCTATCTTTGAATTCAAAATTGCAAATCACCGAATTCAGTTTTGGAATCTTCATATTCAAATTTGAATTGCTTAAGCTATTATTTGTCATACTTTTAAAAATAAAAGCTGATGACAATTATCATGTTTATGAGAATGTGTTTTAATAAGAAAATGATAGTTACAATTTTTCTTGCTTTTTTTTCCATTCTAATATTTATGTTTTCAAAAAAACTAAATAATATTTTGCTGAAATTTTCATTGGATGTGAAGTTTAATTTTGAAGAAAAAAACAGCACATACTTCAACACCTCATAAACATACAATAAACAGCAAGGCATTGACTTTGTTGTAGAAACATTATAGGAGTAATTTACACATCCCTGTACAGAACAGATGGACTGTTTACGTGTTTACTTGATAAAAGAGACAATTAAATTTTGCTAGCATTGTGTGTAGGTGTGTTCAGGCATGTTCATTTGAATATTTGTTACTGTCACCAAAATCTGCACCACAAGCTGCTCTACTCACTCCCTGAGCTTCGACAGTCACCTCAGCGACCCTCCTAACTCCTAACACATAACCAGGTTATCATGGTTAAAGTCCAGGTTATATTTTGGTACTAATTATTAATTTGGTACTAAATGCTAACAGACATTGAATCCTCAGTTAACAACACCCCTCCTCCAATTTATGCTACTCATCCTTTTATGGGAACATTTCTGTTACTATGTGATTCATAAACTATGAAGTAATTATTCTATGCACACTGTCCGGTCAGCTTCAGTGACCTGGTTGATAACATGTCATTCTACCCCAATGGTAAGGGTCGTTGCTCGCAATATTAATTACTGGATTGTCTGGTCCAGAAGCTAGTATTGACAGACAGCCGTCATACAGCTGGAATATTGCTGTGTGCGGCGTTAAGCAACAAACAACCAAAACTTCAGTGGTTATTGCATTTGCCTGACATGCCGAAAATATGGGTATGATTCTCAACGTGTGAAGCCCATTTCTGGTGTCCCTCTGCTGAGATTTGGCTGAATATTGCTAAAAGTTGCGTAAAAAACAAACTCACTCACTCCAGATGTTACCTTATTTCTTCTCTATACTTTCATTCTGTCACAACTGATCGTGACTTCTTGTGTTCTTCGGTCACAGCAGATTGATTGCTCACATTTGGTAAACTTAGAACAGTTCTTTTTCAAACTGTTCTGGATCTTATCCTTCTTTTACAAGCATGGTCCTTAATCCATCACATAAAGTACAACACCCATGTAATCAGATCTTTGACTCCTTGTATACTCTATTTGAAGATTTGATGACATCCATAGGAAGTCATCTGGATCATCTCAGATAAACTTTAACCAACAAATCAGTGTCCAGGCTTCTCAACACTATGAATGCGTGAAGCCTTCAGACCAACATATATGATCATTGTATCTCAAAAATTAATTTAATTGGCCTTTTTTTAATGTAAATTTGGCATTATCAGCACAATCTGAGCACCATGATATAATATATTTATTCTGTGGGGGGTTTCATTTCTGGATTGAGAAATAATGCCAAAATGTTTTAGAAAGCCAGCTTCTGATTGGCTCAAGAACCAATGCGTCATACATTTCGATTGGGATGTGTCAACTTTTGTCAAGGTTCACCTGATGCAACCTCTGATTGACATAATGGAGGTGGCCTAAGCGTGTGTTAATGCAGAGAGAGATTATATTGGAGTAAGAGATCTGATATTGAAATTCACCCACACCCTCAGCCATACAGTTTCATCATGTTCATTGCATGTGTTGGTGTATATTAGCAGTACATCTTTTGTACTGTTGCATTGTCAGTAGCAGTGAGGATTTGTACTGTTGGTCCCAGAACCATGGCTCAGTTCCACAAGGTGATCTAAGAGCTTGCAAGTTCCATCCCTTGAACTGGGACTGGTAATTTATTACAGGGGTTGATGGGTCGGAGGGAATCTATGGTAGGACTAAGGCTGGGTAACTCGGGTACTCTGGTCGGATGGGTCTTGAGTAGGACCCAGGTACCCACAGGACTACCTGGACCCGTGGTTAGTCACGTGATATATTGTTTAATGACAAGAATTATCTAAAACTCTATGGTTACACTATAAGTCACTAATGTTCTCATTTCTTTCTGACAATGCACCCTTCTGACTTTTATATGTTTGAATAAAGATAAAACTTCATGCAGTAAACTTCAGTGTTGCATGACCAGATCGTTTACATGTGTCTCTAAATACATTTTGCCAGGGCTAAGGTCAAACTTTTCCAAATCGGAGTTTGTACCTATCTCTAAATATCTACAGCAGGTACCCGGGTAGGGTCGGGTAATAGGGTGGTGGGTATCCGGGTAGTAAATTTGGGCCTTGGTAGGATCATGAAAATAATTCACCTTTAGGGGAGGTTCATGAAAAACAAAATATCATGTACTTTTGCTTTTTGTCTTTTCAGGCAGGGTCATGAAAAAATTATGGAAGGACATGGGAGTGTCTTCCAAAAATATGACTAGCATTGAGGGAGGGTCATTATTTTCACTATTTTTTGCATCAAAAACCTCTGAGAAACCCACTCCACGTCTCCACGTCTCCTCCTCTCCTCCCCTCCTCTCTCTCTCCTCTCTCTTCCTGCCCCCCCCCCCCCCCCCACACACACACACACACACAAACACACACACACACACACATCCCCACCCTGTAATAAATGGCTGGTATCTTAGGACTGCCAGGATCTGTTGATCATGAGTTTGAATCCCAGATTTGTCCTGAATATGATCCTTGCTTTGTCAGCACCATAACCATGCTTGTAGTTTCTACCAAAGTGGTAAACGTCTAAGACATGCATCCCTTCTGGCTTTTCTCCTATGTCAAGCTGACACACCATGATGTAGCTGAAATAGTTTCCAAAGCAATGCTAACAAAAAAACGACTTTGTTTGATTCATGGCTAGACAAGTCAGTGAGTTACTTCTCTGCCCATTTCCATATCTTTCTATGTCAGAGTTGATTTTAGTACTGAAATTCAGGAAATACACTGGATTCTTGAACCAAGTCCTAATGTCAAAATCTAAAACAAAAGAAATGCTGATATCTGCAACCCTTACTCTTTGAGGTACTGTAGTGTCAAAGTAAATGGGGGTCCCAATTCGTAGCAATTATAAACCTAAAGTTTTGATGTTTTAATCTTCATCCCTTCTTTAATTCTCTTTTGTCTCCACATAACAGGAAGCCTATGCAGAAGAGAAGAGGATGGAATCTCGTTTTGCAAACGACATCGAGATTGCCAAGGCACAGAGAGATTTCCAGCTGAAGAAGGCAATGTATGACATGGAGGTCCACACAAAGAAAGCCCAAGCTGACTTGGCCTATGACCTGCAGGTGGGAGATCTGCTCAACTTGTCCTATCAAATATGTAGACATTAAGTTGACATGCTGGCTCTAAGCAAATAATCCCAGCACATGACAATCTTCTCATCCTTGTTAGAATCCCTTTCTTTGCAAACACAGAACAGCCAGAATATACTTGCTCATAACATCAATCACCAGAATTGTCTGGTTCAAACTTGACTGTTCAGAGGCTGCTGTGATATGCTAGAATATTGCTGAGTGTGACATTAAATGAACCAACTATACTGAGTGTTAAATAACTAAGAAAGACAAGAAACACAGATATTTATTTGAAAATAATATTTTGATATTTCACGTTAACATGCCACCGCTACATTGTGTAACATTACGTTTGATCTGTGTCTCCAGGCTGCTAAGACGAAGCAGCGCATCAAGGAGGAACAGATGCAGGTGACAGTAATCGAGCGTTCTCAGCAGATTCAAGTGCAGGACCAGGAGATTGTGCGCCGAGAACGAGAACTGGAGGCCCAGGTTCGCAAGCCTGCCGAGGCTGAGAAGTACAGACTAGAGATGATTGCTGAGGCTAATAAGTGAGTCTTGAACATCTTTGCCTGTTACTTTCTGTCTTTGCAGTAGTCACAGGTGATCCAGTTGTCTCAGGCACTGCAATTCGCTGTCAGAGTTTGAATCCCTGTTCGTCCCAAATTACATTTCTAGTTTTGTCAGCACCATACTTGTGCTTGTGAGAGGTAAACATCTGAGACCTGCATGACTTCAGGCTTTCTTCCTACATTAAGCTGAAATGCCATGATATAACTGGAAAGCTGTTCATAGAGGCGTTAAACCCAGCTCACTCACACACTCTATCTTGGAGTATATTTGTGTTGTAGAACAGTGTGTGTTTTCTTCCAGGAACCGAGTTGTGATGGAGGCTGAGGCAGAGGCTGAGTCAGTCAGGGTAAGTTGTATCTTATGTGCAAGTGATGGTCTGACTCAAAAAGAAACATTTGTACCATTGATAAACCCTGTAGGAATTCCTGGTAAGAACAGGTCCCAACTTAAGCTGGTTGTAAGAGGTGACCAAATGGATCAGGTGATCAGACTCGATGACTTGGTTAATTGCGTTTCATTGTACTCCAAAGCGTGGATCGTTGCTCACAATATCAATCTGCCATCATATAGTTGGAATATTGCAGAGTGTGACATGAAATAAAAAAACAAACAAACGGTTTTTGATGCAATATTTTTATGGAGTAGAAGAACCTAATCTGAACTTATTTTCTATCAGCAGCAAGTACCGGTAATATTTCTTATAAAAAGAAACAAGTATTGAATTTGATGTGTGATGTACAAAAGATGTCATACAATTGGTTCTTGGAAAGTATGTATAAGAGCATGAAGAGCAGTTGTGTTGAATATGTTAATTGGATAGTGTCTCCTTAAAAGTCGCAGATAAAATACTGTACTGCTGGCATAATTCATAGTTCCTTAAGAAAATTTCTTTTGCAAATATATACCATAACCTGACCTGTGTGTTTGTGTACCAGATGAAGGGAGAAGCTGAAGCCTTTGCTATTGAGGCCAAGGCTCGTGCAGAGGCAGAACAGATGGCCAAGAAGGCTGATGCCTGGAAGGACTTCCAGGAGGCTGCTATGGTGGACATGGTTTTGGAAACACTTCCAAAGGTAGGGGATGTGTTCATAGGTCTGGGTGGCATGGGGAGGCCGAGTGATCCAAGCTTTCACTGGTGGATTGTGTCCCCAAATGGGTACAAAGCCTGTTTCTCCTGTTCTGCGTTGATCTGGCTGGATTATTGGTGTGAAACCATTATAGTTATATATCTGGTGCCTATTTCCATGATTTTCCATTGGTAGCTTTGTGGTTAAGGTTTTGGCTTGTTGCACCGAAAACCGAGGTTCGATTCCCCACATGTTCTAAGTTAGTATGTGTTAATCCCATTTCTGGTTTGCCACTGTTAGAGTGATATATACTACTCAAAGAAGTTAAAGAATACCTGATGTTTTCATATGACTATAGTTAATCTATCATGACTGGTGGGTATTTGAAACACAGCCTGACAACTGTGGGTATTTTTAACCTGTTTTTAGTAGTATGCATCATTAAAAATCGGGTTGCAGAATAACAATGGGTTTGGAACATAACTATATATTTCATAAGGTTCCTGGTCCCCTTTGAGATTATCAATATATGGTATTTTTCTCAAGATAAAGAGTTTTGTTTAGGCGAATGCATGGTTATGTATTGTTGCATTTACCATGCGCAGTAGCGTGATTAATGTACAGGAATATTCTGACGATAAACTATCCTTGTTCTCAGCTGGCTGCTGAGATCTCTGCTCCGTTGACAAACACGAGGAAGGTTACCATGGTTTCCAGTGGCAAGGGTGAAGTTGGCGCACTAAAACTGACCAATGAGGTGATGGGTATCATGGAGAAGCTGCCCCATGTTGTGGAGAACCTCACTGGAGTCAACATTAGCAGGGTGAGTACACATGGCCTTATATTAGCAGGGTGAGTACACATAGCCTTATATTAGCTGTGTGAGTACACATAGCCTTATATTAGCTGTGTGAAAACACATAGCCTTATATTAGCTGTGTGAAAACACATAGCCTTATATTAGCTGTGTGAAAACACATAGCCTTATGTTAGCTGTGTGAAAACACATAGCCTTATGTTAGCTGTGTGAAAACACATAGCCTTATGTTAGCTGTGTGAGTACCCATAGCCTTATATTAGCTGTGTGAAAACACATAGCCTTGTATTAGCTGTGTGAGTACACATAGCCTTATGTTAGCTGTGTGAAAACACATAAGCTTATATTAGCTGTGTGAGTACCCATAGCCTTATATTAGCTGTGTGAGTACCCATAGCCTTATATTAGCTGTGTAAGTACCCATAGCCTTATGTTAGCTGTGTGAGTACACATAGCCTTATATTAGCTGTGTCAAAACACATAGCCTTATATTAGCTGTATGAGAACCCATAGCCTTATATTAGCTGTTTGCGTACCCATAGCCTTATGTTAGCTGTGTGAGTACACATGGCCTTATATTAGCTGTGTGAGTACACATGGCCGCATATTAGCTGTGTGAGTACCCATAGACTTATGTTAGCTGTGTGAGTACCCATAGCCTTATGTTAGCTGTGTGAGTACCCATAGCCTAATGTTAGCTGTGTGAGTACCCATAGCCTTATGTTAGCTGTGTGAGTACCCATAGACTTATGTTAGCTGTGTGAGTACCCATAGTCTTATGTTAGCTGTGTGAGTACCCAAAGTTAGCTTGTATTCTGAAATGTAGATATTCTGCAGTGGATTCTGAAATAATGTTCAAATGCAGTTGAAAATGTTGTGACATATACATGGTGAAGAGTGAATTTTGGTCAGGAATGAGATTTGTTTGTGACACTACAATAGTTGTAATGTGACAACACTTTTTGATTTCAGGCATTGAAGATTTCCCAGCGTAAGGCATAGAAGATTGCCTGTCTGCTTTTCATTCTTGATCAACAAAAGGACACCAATACTCCACCATGAACTTTTCGATAATAATCCAAAAAGATATTCAAGTAACCATGGTAACATATAATCAACAATCGTAAAAGATGTCAACATGAAATCAAACTAAATTATAAAAAGACTTTTTAAGGAAGCACTCTGCATGTGTTTGTTAATTATAATTACTACAGGTGTGTCTTATAAGCTATTTTTGATCCCAGTCATCTACTAAGTCTGTGTGATTAATAGAGCGTTCTATAGCATAATGCATGTCAATCTTACTTCCATCTCTCCGTGTAGAATCGATGTAGAGAAATCATTTTTATATACCCTCCTTTCATTTCATTGTCATTGTACACCACTCAACATTTTTTCTCATCTTTAATGAACAGTTCTTATTTCGAACAATAATAAAATGGTATCAAACTTTATGAGGTTCAGAGTGTTTGAAACGGAGTCTGTGCTTTGTATAATTTCAACAAAATTTGAAAAAATATGTCTCGACAAATTTTTTCTCTATCAGTTCATCACTTGTGAACTGAGTGAGACAACAGAATTGGTTATTTTTGGAGTATTCTGATAGCAGACAATCAGTTGCTTTTATACAGAGCACACACACTGTTCATCGAGACTGTTTATTTGTAGCAAACCATGTGGTATGTTACTGTTTTCTGTAGATTACAGAAAATGGTTTGTGTTGCTAAGAGTATGCAGAGTTATCTGCCCATATTTTTCATCAAGGGCAGATAACTTGTGCATGCATGTTTGCGTTTCTTGATGCGGATGGTTTGGGTTACCAAATAAAGAATGTTCTTGACTGTCAAAAGAATTGAATGATACAGACTTATTAAACAGGCCATTTTGATTATTCAAGAAAACATCATATAATCTGAAATTCAATTTAGTAGAAAACTCTATTGTTGCTTGTTCATATGATTTACCTGAATAGACCTGAACGGTAGTTTAATTACTCTTTTCATATTTGTAGGACACCATGCTCTATATATTTCTCATACAATATGCTAGGCCTCCATTGAAACAAATTTTTATGATTGTTTAACTTAATTTTTGTTTTGAGACATGTTTGCATCGCATTAACAGTGTAAATAACATTCCCATTTCTGATTGAAGACCCAATGCCACCCTGTAGTGCTCATATTTCCATACTCAAGTAGACCTTAATGTTTTTTTGTATATATTTATGTATATCTATTTTATGGTCAAATAACTACATGTATATGAATAGTCAGTTCAACCACTTACACCACAGAACGGGGCACATTAATTTTCATCAAGCATACAACATGATTTGGTTGTAACAAATTCAGTAGTTATGTTGATTAAAAGCCATTAGTGTCCGTTAAGTTTTAACTTGTTTAAGAATAAACTTATTCTTTGATATGAGGTTTGAAAATTATTATTAAACCTTGTGTTTCTGTGTTTTGTGATTGTATTTATTTGCTGAGAATGAACTGGGAAGGTCTTACGTACTGGGATATTAGAACAACAGTGTTTATGCAGACAGATACAAATGGACTCGTACCATGCACCTTCAAAAGCTGGTGTCCCTCCCAGGTCTACTCATAATGTGGAGGTGGATTTCACCATGGCATGGGTTTAATACCCTACACATGTATTCCAAGTTCTATACAATCTAATGAAGCTGAAATAATTTCTTGGTCAGAACCCGACTTGCTCCAATGACGAAGATGAGATTCAGTATGGATAGAACTGAATGTTTGGTGAATTGTTAAAACCCTGTTCCGTTACTCCAGTACAAATTTGAAACATTGGTTTGGCCAGATTTCCATATAATGTGAATATTATTTTGAACATGTTGAAGCTGATTCCAAATTGTCTTGGTCTGCTTGTAATGAAGGAGCTATATACTGAATTGGTCAATATCCCAGTATCCAGTAGGTTAAGGCATCCCAGGTCTACTAAGGATTATATTGTTAAGATGGCAGCATTATGAATATAATTTTTCCTTAAGTTATTACTTGATTCTGATACAAGACGGGAGACATTCAAATTGGTTTTGGGATTAATTAAATTCAGATCATTGCACCCAGTTTCAAATGATGCCACCACAGGATGAGGCTACAGCCAGGAAAGATGCAATATTTTGAGTGAATATTATGACTATTTTGTTTGTAGGCTAGTGCCTCTGTTTGTTTCTCATTCTGAGTTGTAATGAATAGAAGTTATGTCTCTTTTGTGCTTTTGTCTTTTGCAGAAGTTTCAAAATATTGACTTCCAACTGGCAACTTTTCTGATTGTTGTACATTTGGGTTATTCTTATTTTACCTCTCAGACTCTTTTTTTTTTAAATTAATTATTTTGAACAAAAATCAATTAAGATGGACCTTGAAAACACAATATTTTGTGGTTTAGAAAAGTAATAATCACTATTACTATTATCATGATTAGCATGTGTAATTTCCTTTTAATGTTTAACCTATTTATTTTTAGTTGATTATATGATTTTATATGAAATGATAACTATTTACTATGAATAATTAATATTTACTCTCACAACACTCAAAGGTCTCTAAAAAAGTTCTGATTTGATGCTCAAGGTGATATTATTTTCAGGTGTTGGACTGCTCGACTTTTATGGAAATAATTGGAATAATTTGCATGATCACCTACAATGAAAATCCAAACAGATTCTTGTAGTACCTAGTCATTATAGACCTATTCTCATTGATATTAAAAACTTTGCATTTCGTGCCACATGTCTCATGAAGAATTATCATCTTTTCTTCATGGAAAACAAATTTATTAAGAAGCATAATTTTTTTAATCAGTTCCCAATTGTCTCATGTTTAGCAAATGTTACATTCAGTTTCATTCATATGCTTTTTAAGCAGATTTTGTTTTGACCCTTAACTAAAATGAAATCAATTTCATTCATAAGAAGGATGTAAACAGTATGAAAGTAAATATTTTTGTTTCAAATATGTGATGCCATTGCAACTGTTTTTGTTTAGGGAACACTTATCAATCAAGAGTTGGCTCAATTTCCCTTTGGTTGTATGGTTCAACATTGGTTGACTCCTGTCATGCATCAAACAATTCTTCATTCATGTAGTCCTGTTTTCCTATATTTACATTAAAGATGTTAAACCTGAGTACCTCTATGTATCAGAGTTTTTAGCTATCAAGAATGGCATCGTATTTTAGTTTATTGATCAGTTATAATGATGACTTAAGTTGTTGACAGTGAAAACTGATGACAACTTTGAAAAGAACAAAAACATATTTTCCACAAATTCACAGTGGCATATCTTGTTGATAAGATACAACACCATTGTTTAGATTTAAAGCAGCAAGCAAACATGTTTTGTATGTATAATGATTTATCTTCAAAATTGTGTACTCCCAGATGTATTTCAGCTTGGGTAAAATATTCCATTAACAAATTTCCATCAGTTTTCAATATGACAACTTTTGCATTCAGCTTTGAGAATATATTTTAAGCTTCTGTTATATGCCCTGTTCTTTTAGTTGTACATAGCCAACAGCGTTGCACTTATTATGTCATAGATGTATCGAAACCTTGTAAGTGTATGAGTCAGGAGTTTTTTATGTACTCTGAAATTATATGTTCTTCATAAGATTTTCTTTTTACACATTGCTCATGAATTGTGTTATTCTTGTCCTATCAGTATTTGATATTTGTGTATCGATTTTAAGATAAAATCTTCGTAATTATCTAGTTTTAGTTTTATGTCAATGCATGAATATGTGCTCTGATGGAAAAGACCTGGAAGAAATATCTCGAGTTGACTTCATAGAAGTGACATTGAGAAAAAAGTTTTAGTGCGATAGTGACAGAGTTCATAGGTCACACTGTGACAAGCAAACGTTGATGTCGCTGGTGCCGCTGGAGCCGCTGGAAGTACAGATGCTGTTTATGGGAGTTCTGCCTCTTGTACTTGTAGGGGCGGTTATGGTATTGTACATCTCACCTCAACATGAGTCATACATCCGATACTGATCTCACAGGAATTGGTGACTTGTCTTACTGAAACCATTTTGCATTGATTGACCCTTTCCAAATCAGAATGTTCAAAACATCTACAGTCCATGCTACACCTGTCCAAACAGGACAGTTTGCTCCAATGTAATTCCCGACTGACTGACTTTCGTTGCATTAATATCTCTTTCGAATGGACTTATTTGGAATAAGATTGACGCATCTGAATGATGTGTGCGAACATAAAACTTCTTGGTTTATACACATTATGTTCCTCCTTCACATGTGAATACATAGGCTGCTTAAAGAGTCGAACAACAGGATCGGGAAGTCAGGATCGCTGACTTCGTTGGTGCTTGTCGTCGTATACAAATTGCGTAGATTAATGCTTTTGATTTCAATCACTGGATTGTCTGGTTCAGACTTGATTATTTACAAACTGCTGTAATATTACTGATTCTGGTGTTAAATAACAGACAAACAAAACATATGGCCGCTATGCAGTGTTATTGCAGATGGAAACCACTGATGGCCCAGACGATGAGAGCAAAGATTACATCACACAAACCATGTCTTGCTCTACAACATGTGCAACATATTCCGTAGCCTTGAAAGTGTCTCTGCTCTACAGATTGCCTTAGTGTCAGACTATGGTTTGAACCATATTCATGCACAAAGTTGGGGACATTTGACATCCATTTATTGGGGTATTTTATTTTATTTGATATTTGAAAATACAATGCATTTTGGCTGTATGTATTCACGGGTGTTGGAAGAACAAAGTGTATATAAGACCATTGAGTGCTGATGCACAATAAAGGAATGTCCTTCCTGTGAGCATTCCGGGTTAGAATACCTCCCGAACCACCTTAATTGTTGGTTGTAAGAGGCAACCAAATAGATCGGATGGTCATACTTGATGTCGTGTCACTTGTACCCTGACGGTGTGGATGGTTGCTCACAATATCGATCACTGCATTGTCTGGTGTAAAGCAACAAACACACATACAAAGAATGTTGCAGTTCACAAAATAAGTGACATTGTTTATGCGTATAGATAGCTGCATCTTTCACAATGTCATTGTCAAGTTGCTGGATAAATAGACAAAACTTGCTGGGAATGTTGGAGGAAAGTCAAGAGGTTCTCATCATAGTCCTTATGTTATAAATAATGAACTTTATAAGCTCTTGGATGAAATACTATAGCCAAAGACTGCTTTCGAGTTCTAGTGGTAGACCATCAGCCTGGAGAGCTGAGGGTCGGAGGTTTGATCCCTGCCGCGTCACACAAAAAGATGAAAAGATGGTATAAAGTCAGTATAAAGTGTCTGAGTGGGGTATCCATGTTAAACTGCAGCTTGGTATCTGATTGGGCTTGCACTATAAAATCGGCATTAGTCGTGAGTAGTACAAGCAGCCACATGGGCACATGCACGTTGCTTTATAAGTGCAATAATTTTGGACAGGATGTTAAACCCCATTTCACCCCACCTCACCTCCACCTTGCCTCGCCTTGTCTCACCTATCACCAAAATTTCCAAAGCCCTCATGACCCTCTTAATTTCAAACCAATTATATTCTGGTGCAATCTTTCATTTCTTATGTCAGGGATTCTGAAATAAAAATTGGTAATTTAAAAAAAGAAAAAGAAGAAACATTTCTAAACAAAGAATACTTGGAAAGCCTAAATAAGCAGTCCCTAAACAAGTTTGTTTCAAGTCATCCCAAACCGATTTTGTTCATTTGCAAACTCAAATCATATTATTCATAGCTCTCTCGCATTAAATGATAACCTAATCACACAAGTATTTAATTATGATGAATGGACATCACAAACAAATGGTCCCAACATCATGGAGAGTTGTCCCCCTTTACTGCATTGTGCTCCAGAAAACTAGTTCACCATTGTGGGTATTCTGGGATAGAATAGATCACCTACAACCTATGCTGGTTGTACGAGGCAACAGAATGGATTGAGTGGACTTGGTTGATGGTGTGCTATGGCATCACAATATTAATCACTCGATTGACTGGTCCAGACTCAATTATTTACAGGCCGCCATCATGTAGGTGTAATAGTTTGGAATGCAGTGAATCATCTATAGAATTGTTGCATCACATAAGAAACTGAAGGAAACACCCATTCTCCATCATTTGCAAAATATAATAGACACAGACGTACTGAATGATGATGTTTTCTGGAGCAAACATCCTCAGAATAGGATAAACGACAACTTGTACAGCAAACGGCCTGAAGCAGCTGAATGAAAGTTTGCTGGGTATCATGCAACATGATAACATGTCCCCATTTCATCTGGATTCCGCAATCAGTATGTTGATGCCAGCAATACAATACTGGGGTGAAAAACAAGAAATGTAGGTCAATAAATCAAATATAAGAGTGGTAAATGTGTTCTGATTTTAGAGAAAGAGGATTATGAGATTGTGCAGCAAAACATTTTAATTCTAGAAATTATTAAATTCTGAGACTGTGCAGAAAAACTTTTTCATCCAGATTTCTGATTATACTGCAAAATATTTTAATTCCAGAAAAAGGGGAATTCTGTAATTGTGATGTGCCACATGAAGAATTTGGATATTGTGCTGCAAAATACTTTAGTTCCAGAAACAAAGAATTGTTATTATTTTGCAAAACATTGATTACTGAGAGAAAGAATTCTGAAATTGTGCTTCAATTTATTTGAATTCCAGGAATGTAGAATACTGAGATTGATTCTGTGATTGAAGTGGAATCACTTGTTCTGATGTACTGTAATACACCAAAGTCAGAATCTGAACTGGGCCAACCACACATTTTGCAGAATTTCTGTCAGTACTGTAATGGTATTATTTTGGGGCAGTAATTAAACGACGAACAAATAACTGTAGTATTAGGAATTACTGAATCTCTCCTATGAATGAATGGTGAGCAAAATGATCTGTTAACCATCATTCTTCGATTTTAGTATTATATTTTACATATTATTTTAACAAGATTAAATGTCAATACAACAAAGAAACTTTACTGAGGTTAATCGATTATTCCGAAGGTGTGACAATGTCACTTTATCAATTTGTGATGTCATTTTATTATTCTCAAAATGACATCATATAGGTGCAGATGACCAATCAGCATTGAGATATTGCTAAACTGCCCATAAAACACATATCAGAAAATGATAACACTACATCTTGTAACCCATATAGGGAATTTATCATAAAACTACATATGTGATGTCACTTAAGAATCATTTAAATAATCTTCTTTTGACCAACTCATTGTTAAGTGCGATAATAAAATAAAATAATTAATTACAAAAATGGATAGATGTTTTCATTATACTGTAATTTTTTACTGACCCTAAATAATAATTAAAAACAAGTCTGTAAGCCTACAAAAATGTAATGCATTTGCTTAGATGAGAATATGTATTTATTAGATGAAATTTAAAAAAATAAAACAAATAACATGAGCAGTATTGAACACATTATTTTATTTTTATGCACAAGAATTATTGCAAACAAACACACATAGAACTCCTTTATGTATTCACAGACTTTATTTTCATCCAGGATCTCTTCAGGAACCAAAAAGGCTATTTTTTAAGAATATTAACTTTGTGTATATTTGTAGGAGCATACTGAGTCCTCGATTTGTTCTTGTCTGAATATGAAATACATATGTTATCGAAAAGCAATTGTTAACAATTGACAAGTTTAATATTTTCAAGAATCTTCTCAATTCACAAGAAACAAGAACTTCATCAGAATATATGGGACCACAATGTGATTTGGATTTCATCATGGCAGGGAAATGTTACATTTAGGTGTTTTTATTTAATTGAAAATCCATTGTTACAAATTGTCAAAAATATTTTCATCTATAAATCGTATAAAAAAACATTCACAATTCTCGGGGAGCTGATAGTTTCTACTACAAAGGACGAATTCACTCCATAACTTAATGATTATTTGGAATGTGCCTGGTGGACTGCGATGCCTTGGTGCTATATTGATATGAGGGGTTATACAAGTGATAACAGAAGGCAGGGCTTACCGTACATGCCACTTGAGGCGGAGAATAACAGTCGAGAAGTCGAGTCGAGTCGAAGTTGTATATAAGACGGTATAGTTTATCAAAAATGGATTGAAAAATTTAACCGAAATAATATAATTTCATTTATAATCATGTGGTTTTGACTACCATTTAACAAAGAATTGTTGTTCATATCTGTTTACTAGTAGTTTGAAAAAAGGATTCATACAAGAACTACTATGTGCCAAGTTAGCACATTTTTGTAGTGGTAGTGGTTGTTGTGTTGGTGCCCCAGAAAACCTAGCCTAATTTTCAGCAAGGTTAAAGGTGGAGCCTCCTCTATTTTGGTCTTCCTGTATCTCCTAACTCAATCTGGACCAAGGCTTCTACAGCAACTGACACTTGACTTGGGTTGAGTCATTAATATAAACAACAGTAATTAATGAAGAGCGATGTCTTTGAAAGGCACTTAGAGTGAGCGAGTTGGGTTTAACGCCACTTTTAACAGTATTCCAGTTATATCACGGCGTGTCACCGTAATGTGGGAGGAAAGCCCAAAGTGATGCAGGTCTCGGAAGTTTACCACTTTGGTGAAACCCATGAGCCAGGTATGGTCCTGACAAACCTAGAAACATAATTGGGGCGAACTGGGATTCGAACCCACAATCATAGACTTCTGGTGTGCCCAAGGGACACAACTCTGCACAGCGAATCACAGCGCCTTAGACGACTGGGCCACCCATCCCCCTCAAAGGCACTTAGAAGTTGGAAGAACATGAATACATGATACTTTTTAACAGGTAGCAACTTCTTTTATTCTTTGTAACGTTAACGTTTGTAAGGGCTGTGTCTTGCCCCTTCATCGATTGAATTCACTGAAACGTTACAAATAATAAAAGAAGTTGTTGTCCATTAAAACGTGTCATGTATTTAGGATTGAAACAGTTGCACTACTCATTCAGGGTGGTTGACAGTAAATGTACAATTGGGATTAACAATTGGGATTAATACTTGGGATTAACACCTTTCAATTAATGGCTGTTGTTTGATTGCCAGCATACACATGACATGACTACGTGGTAATTAGCCTTTGTAATTATATGTTCATTAAGACAAAGGTTGTCTTGAATAGATCTCTATGACAGTTGTATGCTTTGTTGTTTTTTAAATCTTAATACTTGACATAATTTATGTTTACTTCATGAACACAGAATACATTACCTACTTTACATATTGTATGGACTCAAACACGCATGATCAAAGCAACTCGAGGCACGAGTGAATGGAAATTTGTGAAAATCCATGTTCAGATTTATAGTGATCCGGGTTTCACTGTTACCCGGCGGGTGCTCGTTTCGAAAACGAGGCTGTCGCAAGTCTATTGAAAACAAACTTACACGCTGGACTACCTCAAACAAAATCCAAGGTAAGACAAAGAATATTGTTTGTTTTTTTACAACTTATTCCACAAACTCACCGACAAGATACGTATCGCTAATTACTATATGTACAATCAAAGATACCATCAATAAAATTTGATCCCCGTATTTTGAAGACTTTGATAAATAGATGTTGTGACACTGCTCCCGTGTCATGCCCCTCCTTTTCGGGTTGCCTAGAAATTACGACGCCGTTTCTATGGTAACGCAACGCTCGTTGTGAGTAGATCCCTGTCGTTTTTAAGCGATCGCGTTGAAAATACTCACAAACTGTTATGTTGAAATATTGTAAACAAATAGTTATTCTGTTTTGTTATACAAGCTTTTTTATAGCAGTGTTTTAGTCGTTTTAATATTTAATGGCGAAATGTATCATTCGAGATGATATTTGCCCATTTTCACCGTTTTGTGGTAATAAACTGTCATAATTGTTGCCTTCCGTGTAACACTGATTGAAGATACTGGTATTTATACGTGTCTGGTCATGCTCTACCCTGTTATACGGCGCCACATGTCGGCCAACACTGGAATGTCTAACCTGTCAAACACAAGGGGATGGTTCTGTCAGGATTGTCATGCCAATCCGGTTGATCTCATTTGTATTAATTTCTTCTCTTTATAATTTCGTGTGATTATCTTGGAGGTTACAGCTGATCTTGGTTGCCTGGTTTTAGGTCAAACATTATTCAGTGTTTGTGTAAAAACAAATGCCGACAAATGTTAAGTTGATATTTCGATTGACAGGAGTGCCAGTATGTAGAAAATATAGCTCTTAGACATGTGTTTTAGTCTGCGTATTAGTATGTTAGCCAGGGAGGTAAATTGTTTCTGTGTTGTTGTTGTTATAATTAAAATTTTAAAAATGCATAAGAGAGGGTTTGGTTAAATTATTATTATTATTATTATTATTATTATTATTATTATTATTATCAGTTGATGGCAGCCTACATGAATATCACCATAATCATGCCACTAACAGAACAAACTCAATGGATGATTCTGTCATTTTGTGTCTTCATTTGATCTATATATGCTACTTAGATTTAATGTGTTTCTTTCAATCACGTCAATGTGGGTGAGATTAATGAACTTGGTAAGCATGGTAAGGCACATCATTAATTAAATATTAAACATGAATATTATCCCCAACCTGCCTTCATAATAAATACCTTGACTCCCATCATATTATTGTTCTCAAGTACCAACAGTTTTAAAAGACCCATGAGTATTTGTTTATATATATATACCTAGCTGCAAAACTGCTGGTGTGGAAGTAAGCAGTACACACTTGCTCATTTCTTCAAGAGATTCCATCTGTCGACAGTTAACATGCATGTAACCCTTGATCATTTTCTATATATATGTATTATATGTATTGGGTTGTATGATCCCCAGGGAGCTCAGAATGAAAACTAAGAGCACACTGATCCACTGACCAGTGTTATAATGTTAGCGCTTTGAGCATACACCTTGTGCATGGAGGCTAGCCCAATGTAAATATAATTTGGACATAATCTAATATTTAATTTGTTGTGGGCTGATTATTTTCTTTGAGTATGCCTTAAAAAAAACAGTACCTTGTATTTGATATAATTGAAACTGTGAGTTTGTTATGTTTAAGCTGTCATCTTTTTAAGTGTCCTTATTGTGAGAAAAATAATATGTTGTTCATAGTTTCTTGATTCCCCATTTCGTCATGTTTTTTCTTTCCAAAATTTACTATAAATACAATCTGTCACGACTCAAAGCTTATATAAAGTTATAGTGCTGTTCCTTCATTAATAAGGCCATTTGATCATGATCATGATGATAAGCCCTATAACATGTATAAGACATACTTACAAGGTTGATACTGATTTACCCTGGAAAACAAGATATTAATTTCTTCATCACATATATCTTTATATATTTATTTTTGTTTTTACTTTAAGTGCAAATAGTCATAATAGTAACATTTTCTGCTGAATACAGCATTATTTAAAAAAACCTAAAACATGATATCTTGTAAGCAGTAAAGAACTGCTGTAAATAAATAATAAACAATAAATAAATCAAAGTTTTATTCATTCATGCATTTGGTATTATAGTGGTAAAGCATTTGCTCATTTTGCCTTAGACCTGTATTTGATTTCTTACATTGGTACAGTGTGTGAAACCCATTTTTTGAGGTTCCAGCCATAATATTGCAGTGCACTGCTTAAAACATCTATCAAGATGTTTGTATCATGTTTCTAATATTCGCCCCATTTTGATACTGACAATTGACAGAGTTGAACATTATGTTACAATGACAACCACCTATGTTTGTTCTCTGACTGTTCAGTGCATTCAGTGGTGACAACTTGCTACATAGTTCCTACCTTATGGTGGAACATGGGAGTTACATCACACAGGGCACAGGTCACAAATGCGTTTCGGCAGCTTGGATCCTGCCCCACACTGAACCACAGTACCACATGTAGTGTCTCCTTGTGTAAGGGACTTTGTTCAAGACTTTGACGAACAATAAATACATAATAATCAAGGAATCAAGAAATGGTGGCGCTTTCTTGTAAACAGCATTGATCCTGTGACAGTGAAAACCATGATTCTACATGTTCTAAATTTCTGAAGACCCTTAACATTTTAATAAATTATGATTGTTTGGTAAATCCTTACCATAAATAACAGTGAGTGACAGATTATTTGAAAACAAGTGAGTAAAGGCTTGGGCCTTACACTTTACACAAGAGAAACACATTATCCACATTTCTGAATGTTGAGTAGATTATGATATATGATATCAATTGTCATGTTAAGTTGGTTGGTTGGTTTGTTGTTTTACGCCGCACTCAACAATGTTCCAGCTATATGACGGCGGTCTGCAAATAATCAAGTCTGGACCAGACAATCCAGTGATTGACATCATGAACATCGATCCACACAATTGGGATCGATGACATGCATCAACCAAGTCAGCAAGCCTGACCATCCGATCCAGTAAGTCACCTTTTACGACAAGAATAGTCGCCTTGTACGGCAGGCATGGGTTTGCTGAAGACCTATTCTTCCCCGAATCTTCATGGGTCTGTCATGTTAAGGAAGAAATGGAAGAAATATATGTGGAATGTAAGCACTCTAATAAACTTCAACCCATGAAGATCCGGGTTACAATAGGCCTTCAGCAACCCCTGTTTTTTGTTGGCGACTAACAGAATTGGGTGGTCAGGCTCGCTGACTTGGTTGATGCATGTCATCATATTCTAAATGTGTGTGATTGATGCTCGAGATATCAATCACTAGATTGTCAGTTATATACAGACTGCTGTCATATAGCTGGAATATTGCAGGGGTGCGGTGTTAAACAACAAACAAATCTAATAAACTTCAATGCGCAACATGCTCAATGGACACAGTAAGGCATTACCGTATTCGACGTAATAAGCGCCCAGGGCGCTCTCAAAATTAGAAATAGGGGGCTCTTATTAGAATATTACTTTGGTGAAAAAAAAGAGAGTTGAAAGATAAATTTCGTGGTTTATGCTAAGCATAGACAGCCTGAAATGTTTATGTACGACAGATATATTTTTCCAGAGTTTAATTGCCCAAGATTAACGGTGCATATAACACACGAGTGCGTATTATACACGAAAAAATAAGTCTTGTGTACATTGATTAATCGGAAGGGGTGCCAATCATGCCAATTGGGATTGTTCACTAGCCAATATATTAGCAAATATCGCCGTGGGCGCTTATTAGAGCGGGGCGCTTATTACGTCGAATATGGTACTTTGCTTGAACTGACAAATGAGTTTTTAAAATCTATGAGATGCACATATAGAAAGATTGCAGTGATTGTGCTTGATCTTTTGACCTTTATGCTTAAAACTGGTTTTCAAATATCTGACGTGTCTGAAGCCTTTTATTAGTAATTACAGTGTATGGTGGGTGAAAACCCCATGTAGATTCCAGGTTAGAGTAGGTCCTCAGCTACCTGTGCTGGTCGTAAGAGGCACTTTAGTGGATTGGGTGGTCAGGCCCAACCAGGACATGGTTGATTGAGTACCACAGTACCCTGACAGCCTGGATCTTTGCTCACAGTGTCAATCACTGGATTTTCAGGTCCAGACTCCATTATTTACAGACCACCCTCATTAAGCTAGAATAGTGCTGATCCTTTCATATTACTATAGTTAATCTTTCACGGCATGATCATCATTCTATAGTAATATGAAAGAGTCCGGTGTTCATGAACTTCTTTTGTGTTGTGTATATCATTATGGAATGGATACCTAATAACACCCTGGATGATCGAGGAGGCATCAGAGCTCCAGATAACTTTTTGAGCAATTGAGTTTTTACTCCAGGGCTTCTATTTTAATTGGGTTATTACATTTTTAATGGGTAACAAATATTTGTTCACTTGTCTATTCATCACTCTATTGGGTTTTTCCCAAAATTAGTGAACATTTTAAGATTTAAAAAAATAATAATAATGTTTTAGATGTATATAACTGTTCTAAATATATAGGCTTGACTCGGAAATTAGCTCCTTTGTACGTATGCTGAAAAAGCTTCATTGTGTATTTACGCATACTGTTTATATACATTTGAGTTTTTCATTTAATGCATGCATTTCTGTACGCAAGTTGATTGAAATTAATTGGGTTTTGAATATTTTGTGTGTGTATTTTATGCAAATACGCTGCTTATCTTTAGCTGTAAGGCATTTGTGGAAGGTCCCCAACCTTCCCAATTGGATGCTTCCACCCACCCACTCACCATCTCAAACCCTGAAGATCCGGGTAGGAATAGGTCTTCAGCAACCCATGCTTGTTGTAAGGGGCGACTGATGGGATGTCAGGCTCGCTGTGTAGATTGATGCTCATGATATAATCACTGGATTGTCAGGTCCAGACTCGATTATTTACAGACTGCTGTCATACAGCTGGAATATTGCTGGTTGCAGTGTTAAACAACAAACAAACAAAACTCACAAACTCGTAACTCACTCACTTTCAATTAAAAGTGGATAAAAAGGAATTCTGGGTAAGAATAGGTCGCAATCACCCTATTGCTGGTTATAAAAGATGGAATTGGATTGGATGGTCAGGCTGCGTGATTTGAATGTAATAATACCCAGCGGCATGACACTTTGATCACAGAGTTTTACTAACTGATCTATTAGAAAATATCTGCCATTCCTGGCTAGATGTGTCAAGGGTGTATAGGCATGGATGACACTGGGGCCAACTATTCGCCCAGAAAGTGAGACCGCTATGAGAACACAATCAGTAGATGAAGGCGTCAGGCCATGAATTATTCATATGAATTCCAACACTAAATGAAGGCACCAACTGTGACGGAAGGTATTCATATTGTGTATGAGTTATGCTTCTTTAATCAAGTGTGGAGCAGATCAGGGCTTGGTGTATTGTACACACACAAGTGTCTTCTGCCCTGGCAGCCATCTTGTCTCTGAGGCTTCATACCAAGATTTTGTTAAATTAGGTTTATAGTTTATGGTTGAATGGAAGTCAGGCTGTGGTATTGGTGCTGTGTGTATAAATGTGTGTTGATACATTCACAGAAACAGAAATAGCATTGGAAACGGATGTTCCTCCCCTTGGACTATGCTCCTAGCAGGGTGAGTGAGTAAGTGTGTATGGTTTTACGCCGCTGTTTTTAGCAATATTCCAGAAATGTCACCACAGGGAACACCTGAAATGGGCTTCACACATTCTACACATGTGGGGAAATGATCCTGTGTCATTTGCGTGACAAGAAAACATTTTAGTTGCTGGGCCACCGCCCCCATAGCAACCTATGCTTGTTCAGGCTTGGTGACACAGAAGCGTGTGTTATAGATTGATGCTCATCATATCAATCAAGGGCTTTCCTGGTCCTGTACTGATTCCATCATTCAGCTGGAGTATTGTTGCGTGCAACATAAAACATTGAATAAACAAATGTTGACAAATAAGAATCAATGCATTTTCTTGTGTGATCTCAGTTTGCTATTTAGACTGTATATTCGGCATAGCAAGATTAACATTAGTTTGTCAAACGATGTACATCCAGCAGGTGACACCTGAATATGTTGTTGGAGGGCTGAGGTGGTGATCGAGGTGAATTGGGGTTTAACGTCGCGTCCAAGATTATTGCACTTATATACCAAAGTGCATGTACGTGTGTGTTTGTGTGGCTGCTTGTACTAGTCCGGACGGATGCCAATTCATAGTGCTAGCTCACTGAGATACCATGCCGCAGTTTTACATGAATACCCCACTCAGTATACCGACTCCGAGCCGACCAGTCCTTGTTTTAGCCCCTTAATGTCGAGCGCAAGACTGGGTAACAAAAAGTACCATCTTTTAACATCTTTTGGTATGACACGGCCGGGGATCGAACTCCGGACCTTCCGCTCTCGATGCGGATGCTCTACCACTAGACCACGGAGGCGGTCGTTGGGTGGGAGTTTACAGGCTGAATTTACTTGTTTACTGCTATAGTTGTATCATGTGTATAGACCATTGGATGATTGATGAATATGTACTTTGATTGTTAGGTCATATTATGATTATATTGACACTGTGAAGGAAAAATACCCTCTTTATATATGCATCCGTAGTTCCTGGATGCAGGACTCATGGTGTGATTTTTATACTTTTGTGCTCCAGTCTAATTAAATTTACAGGTATCAAATCTATGATCAAGACCTGTAAACTGAAAACTGTTTGTTAATGTCCAAATGAGACTTGGAGACACAATGTTATTTATTCTTAGCTAAAGATATCACTTATAAAACTTTCAGTGCCCTCAGAATATTCCGGGTGAGCAACAAAACCTTGTGCTTGTCATGTCCATAAGTCATACAAGTCCAAGTCATGCAATTTATTCGAGTTTAGGTACAAAAATGTTGGGGTAGGACCGATGATTGTGAACACAAAAGAATGTTCAGACCAAAACAAACAAACTGTCAATGGTGATTTGAATGTGGGTGCCTTTGTAAACAATCTGTAATATAATTACACGCAAGTACGCGGGCAGGCTGTGATGACCCTGTATCATGCTATAGGTCTCCCTAGGTATAGCACACATGTGCTCTGTGTGTGGTGTTTAGTGCTACACTGCCTCTTTATTACCCTGATTACAGAAAGGTATTTCGTGTTTGTTTTCAGTTGTCATGACTTCGAGATATCTGTTAAACTTTTTTGTATTTTATTTAGTTTTTAAACATGTTAAGGCAAAGCTATTAATACTTGTACTTACTTGTGACGATTTTTATAATTTGTTTTGTTTTAGTTATGACGCGAATGTTGTATTACAGTCAGTAATGATTCTACCTATGTCATGGTGGTCTGTAAATATTCAAGGCTTGCCAGAATTGAAAGCGTGAGCAGATTTAAATGCTTTGAGAATGAATAAAGATGATGATACTGCTACTGCTACTACTGCTACTACTGCTACTACTACTACTACTACTACTGCTGCTGCTACTAATACCACTACTACTACTACTACTTCTGCTACTACTACTACTACTACTACTACTACTACTATAATTATTATTACTACTACTACTGTAATACCTACTACTACTGCTACTACTACAACTACTACTACTACTGCTACTACCACTACTACTACTACTACGACTACTACTACGACTACTACTATACTACCAGTGGTACGACTGTTTTGCTACTACTACTACTACTACTACTATAATTATTATTACTACTACTACTGTAATACCTACTACTACTGCTACTACTGCTACTACTACTACTACTACTACTACTATAATACCTACTACTTCTTCTACTACTACTACTACTACTGCTACCTACTACCCCATGCTTTCAGTAAGGGTTTGTGTGGTTTGTTTGTTGTTTTACTCTGCAACCAGCTATATGATGGCAATCTGGATAATGATAACTTAGTCTGAACCAGACAATCCAGTGATTCACATCATTAGCATCAATTAACACAATTTCCATGAGGACAGTGCAGTCCACAAAGTCACAGAGGCTGACCACCTGATCCATTTTATAGACCTCTTCGATAAGAGCTGACTGTCATCACTAAAATGAGGGCAATTGTTATCATGGCTCCAGTGTGCTACCTGGCTGAAAGTGGTAGCATGTGGTCCCGATGAGGGGATCGTTGCTCTTGTGCAGTGCACAAGTCAGAAATGAGGTGAGGTTAAGCAGCATTGGTTGTGGAGATTAGGTGGATGGGTGTCTGCGTTTGGCAACTTGACTCCTGAGCGTTTCTTGGGCTTCGGTCCAGCCCCACACTGAACATAATGTAGCACACAGTCTTTCTTTATTCAAGTGACTTTTTGAAATATGCCTCTGTTTACCTCTGCAGTGAATGGGAACCCAGTAGAATGAGATGGTAATGTGACTGGTAACTTTCTAGTGTCCCACAAGCAGCTTGGGTTATATACCCCCTGGATAATTGAGTGCACACTCATCCATTGACCCATGTAAGAATGTAGCGCTTTGAACATGCTTTAGTGTGTGGATGTGGCACATAATAAATT
This sequence comes from Haliotis rufescens, assembly GCF_023055435.1. Taxonomy (NCBI): domain Eukaryota; kingdom Metazoa; phylum Mollusca; class Gastropoda; order Lepetellida; family Haliotidae; genus Haliotis; species Haliotis rufescens. Next base: position 21,954,005 of record NW_025964372.1, on the reverse strand, counting down.
TGCACACTACTGTTGTTGTTGTTGTTGTTATCATTGCTCAATGTTGGTAACTGTTGTTGAAAAATTCTCTCAGTTTCTCAGGAAAAAGCCTCCAGGTTGAGGTGCCGAGTCACAACTCTACCTTAATAACAACGTGATGTTCCATGGTGGGAAGGGTATTTTTTTTTCTACTTTTGAAACATTTAACAATTCTGTACAGCCACTCACTGATTTAATGGATAGTTACCGATTTATTGTACAGATTAATGTTTAGTTACATATAGATACATAGTTTCCAATATACCTCATTAATATGTACCATGCTCAAGGGAGGATCCAGCTTTTTTAAAAGGGAGGGGTCCAAAATATCAAAATCCTCTTTCAGTCAATTTTACTGCCTACAATACAATAGATTTTTTCAAAAGTTCGGGGTGGGGATCCTACCCCCCTCTGGACCCACCGATGATTTTTAACCACCCCTTGTGAAGTGAGATATGTTTGCTGATATCAAGGCCCCTCAGTACAGCCCCTCGCCCGGAGTTGGTGAAATGCCAGCCCTCCATGCCAGAGTCTAGTCCTATACTGTATGTATGGTGGCTTGTGCCGGGCCTAGGTGCTGGTGTCTGTGGGGACATGCTGGTGTCTGTGTACTGACATTCCTTGTTCATTCACACACTTGACTTATACCCACATGCACTTAAGCAAAACAGAATATTCTTATCAACATTAAAGGGCGTTTCAGCTCTGCAGTTCTATCATGTAGTATGACAGTCAAACAATGTGACTTTTTATGCTTGATACTATCTTTGTTGAGGTCAGTGTTGTTTTGCAGTGATCATTATAACTGTTTACAGTATTTGAAATTTCTCATGGTACCGTCGGACCTCGTGTCGAACTCGTGTTGACCTGGAAATAAGTTTAGTTATTAGGTGTTCAAGACATCATGGGAATTTTATTCTTAAGTTGGACACTTGGGTCTCACTTGGGTCGAGACAGTTGGGAATTTGACATATCCAAGTTCAACACAATGTGGTTCGTATGTATTCATCTGGAAAAAACATCCAGATAGACCGGGAAAGGGGTTTGGAGTGTGAAATCTGGTTGGTCCTGAAATATGTTTTGATAGTTGTTTAAATGGCAATAACTTATTGTGTGAAATCTTGTATATATTGTATATTCACTTATGAACATATTGTACATTCAAACCAATCCATATACACATCCATGCATGGACCACTCAGAAATATACCCATCCATGCAATCAAAGTATACCTATCCATTGGACCAACCAACCAATATACCCATCCATGGACCATCAATATACCCATCCTATGGACGATCCACCAATATACGCATCCATGGACCATCAATATACCCATCCTACAGACGATCCACCAATATACCCATCCATGGACCATCATTATGCCCATCCTATGAATTATCCACCAATATACCCATCCATGGACCATTAATATACCCATCCTATGGACCATCCACCAATATACCCATCCTATGGACCATCAAAATACCCATCCATGGACCATCAATATAGTTTTCCATGGACCACCCAGCAATGTACTCATCCATATACCAGCCTCCAATATACCTATCCATGGACCATCAATATAGTTATCCATGGACCACCCAGCAATGTACTCATCCATATTCCAGCCTCCAATATACCCATCCATGGACCATCAATATAGTTATCCATGGACCACCCAGCAATGTACTCATCCATATACCAGCCTCCAATATACCCAGCAATGGACCATCTACTCGCCACAGTAAGGGAGTTGTCAGTGCACACAACAGACCACCATATGACAAATCCCACCAACAAAACAACCGAGGTATGCACACGTCAACCTTAAACATGTTAAACCTGCCTCAGATTACCTATCATCTAGACTTAAATACTTTTACCTATAAAATCAGGCACAATTCTTCACACAAAAGGTTCAAGTGCTATCTAGTCCACGAGAACACAGCAGCTTAATGACACCCTGGGAGACCAACCTTTCCTCACCTCAGATCCCTTGAAGCTTACAAAATACTAATCATCTCAATGACATAATACTGCCCTCAGGTATTCCTACTTACAACATGCCTTGATAATACCTGTATGTTTGACCAGGATGGGCCTCACACATGGTCCACACAGCTCTAAGACTCTCACAGGACACACAAGCTGTGTGGGTAATTGGAATACGTGGTCCAAGCCCTATAAATCCTTCATGACTTTCTGTAAGGCTTGTTTGATATTTTCCATTTGGATTGCCATAGGGTTCAGACTGAGTGATGTATGCTTATAATAATGGGAAATATCAACAGAAGGGTTTATCATACTCCTAGCTGTACAGTGTATTGATTGTATTGCTTATGGTTGTAAAGGGGTGTATATACATGCCTATATCACCACTCTCCTCTGTCTTATACCCCATTGACAGCTGTTAAATCAGCACACAAGGACATGTGTTAGTAATGGACATACCTAAGCATTTAGTTTTCATGACATTTTTCCAGGAAATTTTACTTTATGGAGACCCAATTAGAATTTGTTGATCAAGTCTTATTGATTCTACTTCGGAAATTAATAGATTTGTGTGATTTTGCCGACTAAGACCTTGTTTTGGTTGATATATAATTTCTCTATAATAATGACCTATAGCTTGTTAAAATGTACATTCAGAATTGCCAGAGAATTACTGGCTCGGAATCAACTGCAGAAACACTGGTGTGATGCCATCATTGTCAATGATATTGGTTTATAAATACTGGTCTGCAATATCGACTGTTTCATGTCAGGGTGTTTTTACCCGTTTTAGATGGGAAAATATGATATCGAGTGTGGTTATATATTTGTGTTAAGTTTCAATGTTCCTTCTGTCACGGGAAAGAGCAGAGAATGATCACCAATCAGGAGTGTGTTGTTTTCGGTTTATGGAAACGTACACAAAAAATATAGCTTGGTTAGCCAATCAGATGTCATGGAATCACTTACATTATTTATTTGGAAATGAGTGAAGCATGCCACATGTCTCCAGCCTTGAACCCCATGTTCATGCCTTGGACCCCCAAATTTACTGAGAGTCCCCTAGACTCCAAAATAGATCGACCCAGGAAATTGATCTGAGAATGACCTTAGCAGTTGTTAACAATATATTTGTGTATGTTCATGCTTTGGACTCTAAAAGTTTATTACTGAGAGTCCACTGGACTCCAAAATAGGTAAACCCTGAAAATAACCTGAGCAGGTTTTAACACGATATTCACTGGTTGGTGTTTATTGATCGTCATCCAATCAGTGAGTCTCATTTGTAGCAGGATGTAGGTGTTGTGTGATTATCACCATTTTGGCAGATCAATACATTTGGTGACGCTAAACCTACAATTAATCCAACACCAGAGTAGTGTTAATGACTCAATTCTCTCAGGATTTCAAAATAATCTCTTAAAGAATTTGAATTTGAGAATAAAATAAACTTGCTGTTTGTAATGAATGTTTGAATGATAAATCAAAGCGTAACAGTCACGTCCACAGCTTTGTTGTTTCTGAAAAATGTACTGATAACTACATAAATTTAATTTTGTTGGTTTACAGATTTTTGTTTTGTTATTTTAATATGATGTTGGTGGCCCAAGTTATTTTAATGTTTTTCCTTCAAATGAAAATCTCTGAATTTCCTGAATTTATAACACCTGACTGCACTTACGAGGCACATAAATGTTGCATTTACTTTTCCTAAATAACTGCACAACCAGATACATGTACTGTATTTGACGTAATAAGTGCCCAGGGCGCTCTCAAAATTAGAAATAGGGGGCTCTTATTTGAATATAATTTTGGTGAGAATAAAACAGAGTTGAAAGATTGTAAATATTGTCGTTTATGCTGACAGCCTGAAATGATACAAAAGAAAATTCTGTGTGTATTATACACAACAGATATACTTTCCAGAATTTAATTGCCCATAATTAAGGTGCATATAACACACAAGTGCGTATTATACACAAATATATAAGTCTTTTGTACATTGATCAATCGGAAGGGGTGCTAATTGATTGTTCACTAGCCAATATATACGCAAATATTGCCGTGGGCGCTTCCTAGAGCTGGGCGCTTTTTTACGGCGAATATGGCATGTAACATCAAAAGGTTGTAACTCAAACTTTGTGGTTTACACCTCGCTTTGTATTTCATATTTCACAAGGGGTCCTTTTTGCAACACCAACTAATTTGAGTGATATAATGAAATACAAAAATATATACTATAGTCACTCTTTATGAATTATTATATAGTGAGATTGTAGGAAATTGTGATAACAGTTTACCATGAACACAACAATACTCTGTATTTTACTTGATATACTAGCTGCCTAAACACTTATTGTAAAGAACTATCATTAGTTGTAATCTGGATGATCCATGTTGTAACATTGAATCAGCTGAATGCTGGACCTTGGGTGTGATGTCGGTATTACCTGACCTGACTAATCCGCCATTGTTTGTTGGAGAATGCATGGCAGGCTCGGCTACAGCTCAGATCGAGAAAAGTCACACCCCAACTGGGATTGCGTGTTGATTATTGTTTATATTGGCTGTGTATTTATTAGGTGATATTGTCAGTATGACAAGTCACCAGGTTATTCTATGAGCGGTTTAAATGAAGTCCATGGCAAGTTGACTGCTATATGTTTATTAGTAATTAGTGAGTCAGGAGGCATATTTGTGAAGGAGCAGATGAGTAGTCAACAAGAAGGGGAATATTGTCAAGCAACATGAGAGGTTGGTATTTTTGTAGTGATAAGTGACTGTTATTTTAAAAATTGGTGAATATCTGAATGTGACAGTTGTTGCCTCACATGATTGGTTTATTATGGACAGAGTAAAGAAAATTACTTCTCAGGCTTGGCTAGATGTCCCAGGTTGCAGGCAGAGTTGTGTCCCTTAGTTTTACCAGGATCCATTAGTTGTGGGTTCTATTCCCTAATCTACTCTGATTAGGATCCTAAATGTTCTCTCAGCATCATGATTGTGGGTGACACCAAAGTGTAAAGAGAGCGGAACACACACACACACACACACACACACACACACACACACACACACACACACACACACACACACACACATTGGTAAGTAAGTAAAATAATCTTGAACATGTTGAACACAATGTTAAACCTCACCTCACTCCACAGAAATGTTGATGTCAGCTTTAGGCTTTCCTAACATATTAATCGATCAAGTTGTGATATAACTGCAATACTGTTCAACGCTCACTAAACTCACTGAGGGGCCTGCAGTCAGTGATTCAAGTGCAGTGAGGCAACTTTAAGAATATCCATGTCTGCAGTCCATCACACTATTCCTTCCTTATTTCACTATTCCTTCCTTATCTCACTATTCCTTCCTTATCTCACTATTCCTTCCTTATCACACTATTCCTTCCTTATCTCACTATTCCTTCCTTATCACACTATTCCTTCCTTATCACACTATTCCTTCATTATCAAAATGTTCCTGCAATATCTATGACCACAGTATCTCACTATTTCTTCCTTATCACACTATTCTTTCCTTATCACACTATTCCTTCCTTATCTCACTATTCCTTCCTTACCACACTATTCCTTCCTGATCACACTATTCCTTCCTTATCTCACTATATGACACTATTCCTTCCTTATCGCACTATTCCTTCCTTATCACACTATTCCTTCCTTATCTCACTATTCCTTCCTTATCACACTATTCCTTCCTTATCACACTATATATCACACTATACCTTTCTTATCACACTATTCCTTCATTATCAAAATGTTCCTGCAATATCTATGACCACAGTATCTCACTATTTCTTCCTTATCACACTATTCTTTCCTTATCACACTATTCCTTCCTTATCTCACTTTATCACACTATTCCTTCCTCATCTCACTATTCCTTCCTTATCACACTATTCCTTCCTTATCTCACTATATGACACTATTCCTTCCTTATCACACTATTCCTTCCTTATCTCACCATATGACACTATTCCTTCCTCATCTCACTATTCCTTCCTTATCACACTATTCCTTCCTTATCTCACTATATGACACTATTCCTTCCTTATCACATTATTCCTTCCTTATCTCACTATATGACACTATTCCTTCCTTATCACACTATTCTTTCCTTATCACACTATTCCTTCCTCATCTCACTATTCCTTCCTTATCACACTATTCCTTCCTTATCACACTCTTCCTTCCTCATCTCACTATTCCTTCCATATCACACACTATTCCTTCCTTATCTCACTGTATGACACTATTCCTTCCTTATCACACTATTCCTTCCTTATCTCACTATATGACACTATTCCTTCGTTATCACACTATTCTTTCCTTATCACACTATTCCTTCCTTATCCATAGTTCTTCCTTATCAAAATGTTCCTGCAATATCTATGACCACAGCGCTTGATAACTTGATGACTTAGGCCTCTTTTGGTTATTTGGTTACAGATATTTTCTTCCCAACCCAGTACATCCATGGACAGAATCAAAACATTCTACAACATGATGTTGATCTCTTAAACCTGTTAAAAGTAATTTCTGTCCAGTGAAACGGTGAAAAAATTAAATGGTTTGGGGAATAACAAGTGAAATGGTTGCATGCTTTCTTACCTACTCCTAAATTGACATACTTTTTCAAAAGTAATTTTATTAAATACTTTGCCCGAAGATAGATAACTACTATCAAATTTGTTATTTTCTCCACATGTGTGAAATTTTGGGAAGCAGATCTTGTTCACCAAGTAATATAGATAAAACTCCCGAAAACTAGAAATATACCAAACAATCCTGAACAGCTTATGACATGAACAACGTGACATGTTGAATGTCTCAGTAATTTGTACCGCTATTGATTGGTGTGAGCTTAGTCTGAGGATTATCAATCACAGACGTATAAAGTGTCTTGGTTTTCAGTGTGGCAGTTCAACCTGAACGTCAAATCACAATTATATTACTATATGTACAACCCACCGTCACACACCTGATTGCCTGTCTGGTATAGGGCTGTGTAGATGGTGGTTATAGACAACTCAATTGGGAGAATTGCCATACTAGGGCATTTTTCTTTTTATTCCTTGATCTTCTGATCTGCCCACCCTGAGGGACTGATCATTTATTATAGGGGGTAGGTGGGTCAGAGGGTTATGATGTACTAATGCATTTTTGTACAGAAATTAATGACCTTCCCACAATGCTTGTCATATAGTGGATGACCCTCCCCATGTCCTTGTAAATCTTTTTCAGGACATTCCCTAAAAAGACAAAATCAAAAGCACTTTATGTAAGAAATAAATGACAAGTTGGAGTTTATCGTACAATAAAACACTGCAAGGAGTATAAACCATAGGTGGCGCAATATCGATTGTCATATCTCTTTTGGAGGCAATTGTTCGGCCATCATGTTTATCTGTTGCCCAGCTACATCTGTGGGGAACAACTCACAAGACACTCCCCTCTCAAAAAAAAAAGATTATCCAATATGCAATGTCATCAAGATGCAAAGCATATGTTGGAATCTCCAGAAATGATGTCATGATAGAAAATGTTTTATCGTGAAATAAACCACACTTCGTTCTTCATTGTTCTTTGTGATTCATCGCGTAGCTATTTTATCATAAACTGTCCATTTTTTATGACCCTTTCACGAATATGTGTATTATTATGAGAATAACGAACGATCTATGTATTACTTCCCAAGAGAAAGTTAAACCATAATTCAAAGTTTCAAGTTGCTTATCCTCTTTAATATACTATCCCTTACTATCCTCGGAATTTCTAGCGGCTTTAACTCAAACCAAATGTATCCCTACACAACACGAAACAAGCGACCTTTTGACGACACATCGGGTTGTGTAAATAACTCACTATAATCATTCAAAAAAACTCTTGCAAAACTTTAGAAACATGTTGTTGCATTTAATTCAATGCTTTTAACAAATGCAAGTTAACAATTTTATAAGTCTACATTGGTGAGCAGTGTTTAAAATAATTTTAAACCCAAAAAGACCAGGTGGCCAGGTGTTCCATAAATGTTGCCATAAATCTTCAAAATGACTTGCCTGCATTCAGATAATATAAATATTGCAAAGTCATGAAAAATGAAAGACAAATTATGTCTTGATTCAGTAGAAACAATGCAAACAATTTCTTTAGAATCTACGATGAGTTATGATAAAACTGAAAACATAAGTAGTCTTACAATTATCAGCCAGACAGTTGGGCAGGTTAAGGAAAATTTCAAGCAGCCACACAGAAAAGTTACCAACCACGGACAGGTGGGCAGGCAGTTATTTCAGACACTGTCGGTGAGTGTGAGCATGTCGGTAACTACTAGTGTTAAGATGGCTTTGTAAAACCTGGCCTTGGATCTTGTCCTTCAATGTTAACTTATCTCTACAGTTGCTGTACATCAATGCATGGACGCTATAACTAGTAGTGCTAAGATGGCTTTGTAAAACCGGGCCTTGAATCTTGTCCTTTAATGTGAGCTTAGCTCTACAGTTGCTGTACATCAATGCATGGACGCTTTAACTAGTAGTGCTAAGATCGCTTGGTAAAACCGGGCCTTGAATCTTGTCCTTTAATGTGAGCTAAGCTCTACAGTTGCTGTACATCAATGCATGGACGCTATAACTAGTGGTGCTAAGATCGCTTTGTAAGAAAACTAAATCAAGTACTGATCTTGAAGCAACACCTCCACCTGCCTTGGATGAATCTTACAATGGACTGGTAGCACTAAGTATCTTAGTGTTACATCTACCATCAGTCCATGGAAATTTATGACAGAAAGTAGCACTAAAATATGAAAGTCTTGTAGTACAATCAACCAAGGCAGGCACAGTCTCTGATTCATGTTGGTGTTCAAAACAATGATTTATGGTAAATGATATGTTTACGGACAGAGATTGACAAGCTATCAGAATACCTTGATCTCCAAGATCTGGCGATCAACTGGTCATTGTTCTATCTCCAGGAAGGGCAACCTATTCCTCCAGGAAAGGCCCTAGTTCCAGGTGATGGTTGAGCCTGTCCTTGAAGCTCCTGGTTACATTGTAACTTTATTTACTTACCTCAGAGTGAGTAAGCTGCAAGTAGCCTTGTCCTGTTGTCTGACTTCGGTGTTGTCTGAAAGTCTGGTGTATCTCATTGACTTGATGTGGACTAAGCCCACTGTCTTGTGTCTGGCAATGAGAATAAGTTGAAGTCTGTTTAGGCTGCACACCAGCAAGGTAGGGTCATTTTTTACGAGGAATATTTGGTGTAATGGGGACGTGGGTCAGTGGTAAAGCTCATCAACTATACCTATAATGGATGCCTGACTGAAGAATTATTCACACATTTTAGTAGAAAGTAGAAACCATTAAGAACTGTTCTGGAAGTTTTCTGGTGGTTTGATCATGTATTCTCTTTCATTCATTTCAAGTATAGCAAAACAATTAAATCGCACGAGATTCTGTGGCATTTGATTGGCTCGCAAAGCAATTATTTGACATTTATGTTCTCATATCCCCCCCCCCCCACACACACACACCCACACGCGCGCACTCATGCACACACGCACGCACGCACCCACGCACACACACACAATAAAACCAGACCAAAACCCAAACAATAAAAACAAAAAACAAAAACAGGTCACACTCAATATCGGCTTCTTGTGCGTTAATAAGCAGGCTGTGAAGTAATTAATGTTGTCGTTTTTATTTAAAAGAATTAATTTCATTATTTTTGGCATTTATGGAGTTAAACATGTAACAACAGGTAAGCAGGTTTTGCGTAAATCAGACATGTGGAAAAAAAAGTCAATTCTTAAGTACTTTGAGATTGTATAGAATCCCCATGTCATTAATGTCTCATGTTGTATACCTGCTGAACAGAAATAATAAAAGAAACGACAGAAATCATGAGCTTGTGCCTTGTTCAAAGTATGCTTTATATTTGTGTTTGTATAAATTTGTTAGAAGAAGATACTATGAGGATATTATTTTGAATAAAAGCTATCCTCATTTCAACATTAGCATTTTTATCAATTTGTGTATTTCCTTCCAACTGATCAGGTGAGGTTGGGTAGCCCACTGGTTACAGCTTCCGCTCATCACCCAAAAGGCCAGGGTTCAATTCCCCACATGGGTACAATGTGTGAAGCCCATTTTTGGTGTTCCCAAATGTGATATTGCTGGAATGTTGCTAAAAGAGGAATAAAACAACGCTCACTCATTCCAACTGACCATCTGCAAAACTATCAATTAAGCTATTAATCCTTAAATATGGAAAGATATGTTACAAGTACCATAACTAATACAACATGAGCTTTACAAGTGATCTGACATCTTCCCGAGGCAAGGGTGTTAAATGACTATAAAAGTCCAGTTTCCACCCTGCCGAACTAGGCTGCAATTTCCAGGCTTTATTGTAGCGTCACCAGTGGCTATTACGAGTTATGTCCCTTCTATGTTCCTCCTATTGACCAATCAGATTCCATCTCTCATATCATTTGCTTCAAACAAACAGGCAGGGTCAAGTAAAAATGATCAAGATCTATATTGTAATAAAACGGGTCTAACCCCGTGAAGTGCATCAAATCACGTGAGCACCTTGATTAAAAACATGAAAGATTTGGAAAATATCTGTCGGCGCCCAGATGACGGTACACATGTTTTGCAAACCCTGCAGTTGACCGAAATCTGTACGTTGAAATTCATGTTGTTAACAAACCAGATGTCTTGTTTGTTACGCGATTTTGATTGGACTATGCATAGACCCGTTAGTCCAGCCAAAATGTAACTCAATAATTGCAGGCTAGTTCGGCAAGGGTTGAAACTGGACTTTATGGTGAGTTAACTCCTTTGCCTCGAGAAGATGGTGATCTGAGTGTGGTGTTCAAGTATAGCAAATCAATGACTGGCTTTTGAAATGTTCCCTCCACAGTGAAAAGATGGAATCTGAGATAGGGAAGTTAATGACGAATTGGCAGCCCAATTACAACAGACTTCCACTGTACTTGGAGTCCAGAGTGCCATTCAGAGATGTGTCATGCATTTATCATGTTAATATGCCCATTCTCTGAAATATGAAACTGATAATGTATTATTTATTAAGATTATTTTTCCGTTATTTTCCCAGACCAACTCTTGCTCTTGTATTAAGGACAGTGATTTACTGAAGTATAAAAATTGAAATGATCTTTTAAGATGATGATGATGATGATGATGATGATGAACCCTGTTTTTCATGTGTTACAGATGACGAGTCGTGAACGGTGGCCATGGATATAGGGACTTCAGGTCAAGGGCACTAGGGGAGACTATCAAGATGGCATTCCTTGGCATGAGTGACGATTTCGATTTAGATGATGATGGAATTCTCCGGGACTCTGCATCAAGTGAGCACTGCATACTCTGTCATGCATTCTACACGTCTCCAAATCTATAAAAACAACTTGAGGCTTCGGGGGCTGAAAGGTCCCAAGTACCCGATGCCTGTCCTTCTGGTGTTTCATCATGGGGTAGGGGATGGGGGTTTGAGAATGGTCTTAGGACTGTATTGTCATTTTTTCATGGCCCTCCCCAGTACAGTTGTGACAACCTCCCCTTGACCTCTTTCGCTGTGTCAATTTTTCATCATCCCTCATTATCGTTTTCATTCTCCCCATCAACACCACATTCACAAATGACCCGGGCCCTAAGAGTCTGCTGATGAGGATCTTGTGGCTACAGTGTGTGACCTGGCTGATGCTGCAGGTGCCCAAAAGTGTGGGTTGTGTTACCATGGTTACTCTTGCTATCAACCACTGATTTGCCTCTGTCAGACTTTATCATTTACAGGCTGCTTAAATATAGATATACATAGTATTGCTGTCTTAGACATAAAACAACATCGATTCATTCTAAATCTTAACACAGGAAGGAATAGATAACTATTATCTAGCCATTACAGACATTTGGCCACACCAAAGGCTGAAAGATCAAATAACCAACACAGCTTTTTATCTTGAGTCCCAACATGCTTCTTTGGGAATTTATGAATTTTCCTGTTTTTAGTTGGGCCAAATTCCTTTCTTTTTGTGTATAATTGGGCTATTCTTTTATTTTTTGTGTATAATTGGGCTATTTTTTTTATGTTTTGTGTATGATTGGGTCATTCCTTTATTTTTGTGTATGATTGGGTCATTCATTTATTTTGTGTGTGTGATTGGGTCAATCATTTATTTTTTGTGTATGATTGAGTCATTCCTTTATTTTTTTTATAAAAGTGGACTATTCCTTTATTTTTTGTGTATGTTTGGGCCACACCTTTATTTTTTGTGTGTGATTTGGCCATTCATTTATATTTTGTATAATTTGGTCATTCATTAGATTTTGTATAATTTGGTCATTCATTAGATTTTGTTTTATAATTGGGTCATCCTTGAAGACATCAATGTAGATGTAAAACTAGCGTAACTGTGAAAGTGTTTCCATAGCAACCGTAATAAGAAGAGTCATAAACAACTCGCATGACAACATTTGTGGCAGGATCTGACAGTAAGATCAATGGGCAGGGCTTGAAGATTGTAGCAGAGGCACAGGTAGGCATTCGGGGGAAAACAACTGTGCTATGTTGTATTTAACCAGTATACATATGGACTAGAGACTTTGAGAACAGTTTAACGCTGAAGTACTGTGAGCATGAATAGGATGCAACAAGAAATAACATCATCATAATAATTCATAACCAATCTAATCATAACTTAGTCATTCTGCAAAGGTTTCTGATGATGAGGCCCCCCCATTGCGTTCTAGCAGATGCAACTCTACTTCTTCAGTTAAAGAAAGAACGGAATATAATGAGTGATGGTAGGGTCTTAAGGGTGAATACTGTGGAGTCAGCAATTACTATTTTGATACCGTGCCTGGTGAAAAGTAGAACTGGTCATATTTATTTCTAATACTTCCCAGTATTAAAATTGTATAGTTCATCTTGGAACATGTAAGTTCTGGCAATGGAAATGGCACATCCTCAGTGTTATAAATATTCTCAACTCTGTTTTGTTTATATGATTAAAATTGTAAAATATGTTTGCAAAATCCATTTCAAGTTTGTGGAACATTTATGCAAGAAATTGTGGCAATGTAAACAACTAAGTGTCCACACAAATTTTAGGTGTGTGGCATTTCCCGGTGGATGATGTAAAATTCAGGGACTTACAATGGAAGGGAGGTAACTCTGTTATGTCTTGCCCCATGGCTGTTGTGTTTGGGCTTGTTATGGTAATGCTGATAGTTGATGAAATATTATCTTCATTCTTTCTCATCCTACTCATTGTCACGTAAACAATTAAGTGTTTGAAATGTTCAGCTCATACTGATTGTTAACAGTAATTATTAAGCATTGTTAAAAAAGGGTTATCATCGACTGTTTTATTAAACAACAAACCAGATGTGAACACACAATGCAGTGTTAGGTCGAATCCAGGATATAAAAAACAACAAGCATGTATAAACATATGTAATGGCATGAATGATATCTTAAAATAATGGATTAAAAACTGAGAAAGTGTTTTTTGTAAATGAAAAACTGTTCTATTTCTCTTTGTACATAATGTATATTGAAATCTTATTTTATCACTAAAATTTTAAGAGAGTTTAATCCTTGATTCCACGTTTGCAAAATTTAGGGGCATTTGTAATTCCATAAACCAAGTTTTTAAAAATGCCCTACCAGGGTACAATCAGCCCTTTAGAGTAATAGTTGGGAAATGTATTTAAAGTTATGCTAAATAATTAAAATATAAAAAAAACATATACCCGGTAATGTTTTCAAGACTCAAGATTCAAATCAGCTTTGAGTGACAGAGATGTGTTTAACACTGCAGTATTTCAGTTATTCCATGGATGTCAGTTTAATGTGTGATGAACATTATGCAGAAGAATTACCTCATTTGGATGACATATGAAGTGTGTGATGCTAGATCAAAGATAGAGTTGGTGAATCTGGGATTTAAAGCCATGACCAGTGGATCCAGGCATTGTTAAGGGGCACAACTGGGATTCTTGGACCCCAATTCCTTCAAATCAACTTTGCATTTTATCACAATACAGATGATTCAAGCATGTTTTCTTACTGTGTTTCACTAAATTTCAGAACTTTTTGATGATATTTTCAAATATAATTAGGAGTAACCTGTGTGTGATCATAGATGATAGAGACTGAAAACAGGTATATACTTCATAGCCTAGATCACCTCATGTATACTCCTTAAAAGAAGTAAAGGATCACCCGATTCTTTTACATTACAGTATACTACAGTTTTAGTGAACTCAAAGGGACCACTAATTTATAACCGTAGTTCGTTATAAGCATACATACAACATCTATACAGCAAATGGACAGGACCAAAAATTAAATTTGTAATATATCCGTCAGTTCGTTATAACAGTAGCTTACTGTACTTTTGTTATGTGTCATGGCATGTCAGATTTACTTTGGTGATGTGAAAGAATCGGGTGGTCCTTAACTTCTTTTGAGAAGTATAGTACTTTATGGCTTATAATGACCAGAATGGTTTATTTACATCAACTTTGGATACTTGATCTTTTAATATTGTTCAAACCAATTTATACATACCAATATGCAGGAGAAAAACGCATGTCTGAATAGGATTGAAAAAAGTGAATTCTAAAGAAATAGCTTATCTTTTAAGATATCATTATTTCAATTCCGTCCTAATTGTTCTTGGACAAAACTTTTTACAGAACCATTATTGAAGTATTGGATTGATACAACCACACTTTTACAGTATTTCTTTCTTTTTGAACTTTTTGAGGTTTAGGTAGGTTAGTTCATGAAACAAGGAATATATTTAGTGTGGCCACAGCAGCTTAATGAAGTCTTGTGTCAACCCACGTTAGTAAAGGGACTGTATCATTAGTGCTTCAATGATGTACATGCTAAACATCCTATTTGTTGCAAGAGGTGATTGTTTGATCATCATGTACATGATTAAATCCCTTATTAGTGTTAATATTGCAAAACAAAGCATGTTTTCATGCTCTATGAGAAATATTGAAAATGACTGTAAAAATTTTGATACATCCCAGGAATTTGTGGGAAGTAATGACGTTAATCAGCAAGTCAGTGAGAGTGGTTAAAGGACCACCCAGGGAGTGTATGTAGATCTTATTGTGATAAACACTGTCAAGAATGTCGATAAAAGATTGATAAAGTTGGGACACAATAGCATTTTGAAACTCCTTGATTTGCCTCGCGTCAAAATACTGCATAAGGATTATGAGATCCTAGGGAGTAGAAAGGGACGCTGTGAAGGAATAAATCAGAATTTACAGGTATGCCATCCTTTTTTGAAGCTATTATTCAGTGTCTGATCTGGAGCATTAAGGTGGTAACACATCTCACTCATATGTCACCACTCGCCTCTTTCCGTAACAAACCTTGAAGATCCAGGGTAGAATAGGTCTTCAGCAACCCATGTTTGCTGTAAAAAACGACTTTGCTTGTCCTAGAAGGCGATCGGGGATCGGGTGGTCAGGCTTACTGACTTGGTTGATGCATGTCATCATATCCCAATTGCGTGGATCATGATGTCAATCACTGGATTGTCTGGTCCAGACTCGATTATTTTACAGACCGCCGTCATATAGCTGGAATATTGCTGAGTGCGGCGTTAAACAAAAAAAAAACCCTAAAAAATCTTTCCATAACCTTCAAAAAGACTCATCCCCTTATTGATGAATGTCATGTGAAAATATTACACAATGCCTGCTCATTTTTCATGAAAAATGTTACATAATATGGGTTGATGGCAAAATATGATACGATTCATAGGCCAATCCCCCCATCCCCCCCACACATATGCAGCTGGTCCTAGTTAGCCCATGATTATTGTTTAATGTCACATTTAAGATTATTGGACTTAAATAGCAACCTGCTTCCTTGTGCCTGCTTCAGTTAACCTGGACAAACGCCTGGTCTAGTGCACTCATATACCATGCCACAGTTTAACATGAATACCCCACTCAGTATACTGACTCTGAGCCCATCATTCCTTATCTTTTCCCTTAATGCTGAGCACCAGACACTGTAACAACAAGTACCACCTTTTAACATTTTTGGGAATAATGCGACTGGGGATCGTAACAACCCGTGAAGATCCAGGTTAGAACTGATCTTCAGCAACCCATGCTTGTCATTGGAGGTGACGGGATTCGGCGACTCAGTATCCTAGATGTGTGATGCTCATGATGTTAATCATTGGATTATCTGGTTCAGATTTGATCATTTACAGGCGTTGAACAATAAAGAGGGGATCGCAACGACCTACTTTCAGCCAGTGGGATGGTGGGGTGGCTTTATGGTTATAGCATTTGCTCATCACACTGAAGACAAGTTTGATTCCCACATGGGTACGTTTATGCTGTCCCCTGCTTGATATTGCTGGCATAAGTTTAGAAGAGACATAAAAACCTCATTCCCCTCACTCACACATTCAAGCTGTGTGCTCAGCCTGTTAACCTACACCTTATATCAGGGAGTGTGTAATTAGACTAGTGAAGGAGATTGGGCCAGCGTGCCTACACACTTTGTTTTATTGGACAGTTTAAGAGCCTGTCCTTTACAGCCCTAGATAATGGTGATGTGTGCAACATTGTTGGTTTATGACTGATTTGTATGTCAGTATTGAATGTAAGGGCTATACTCTGTTTCTGTTTCCTTGTATCCTTGCTGGATAACTTATTAGGGTGAGAGTGAGTGAGTGGAGGGGTGGGTGCGTCAGTGGTTGAGTTTGTCTTGGTGGTCGGGCGTTCAAGAGGTCAGATTGGCTGTTGAGAGTTAGGCTTGGCACGAGTTTCAATCCATTTTGATTAGGGGAACTTATTCACCACTTTAGTAAAACCCGAAATTTAATAAATTTGCTTGCTGTCAGGTTACAGATCATTATTGGGTCAAAGCTTGGATTTGAACCCAGACAAGCAGAGTGAGGCCCAGCTTTGTGTTTTTCACTACTTGGTTTACCGATCCACCAAATCTAATATTGCACAAATGTGGAATACACATATTTTATGGAGAATAATATAAATATACATTCGAATGGATGTAGCAATTTTCATGAAATGATACACTTTTTCATTTTTGTATTGTAGTACTTGAATATCACTTTCTTAAAAAAACATATACTACTCAATGTCTGATAAGAATCGGGAGTATCCAGGTGCATTCTGAATGTGACTGATTGTTAGGATATGTTGTCATATCATAGTATTCAATATTTCCATGGAATAAACATCGATACACAATACAATAAGCTGATAGTTATCTTCGTTTTGCATCACAGTATGACCTGTGAAGACCTGTGTTAGAATAGGCCTTCAGCAACCCATGCTTGCCGCAAAAGGCGAATATTCTTGTCGTAAGAGGCAACTAACGGGATCGGGTAGTCAGACTCACTGACTTGGTTGATGCTCATGATGTCAATCATTGGATTGTCTGGTCCAGACTCATTTATTTTCAGATCGTTGTCATTCAGCTGGAATACTGCTTAGTACGGTGTTAAACAAGTCGGCGTTAATGGTCTGACGACTCATGACTCATGGCTACATGTCAGGGCACAACTATGTTTACTTCTACCACACCTATGTCAAGTCTATGAAAATATAATAATTAATCTATTATGGCCTAATTCTTTGCGATGACAATATGGTTGTATGAATTTGTATTCATGAAAAGAAAGCTGTGTTTACATTTACCATGACCTTGTCATGTCTAGGTACAAGGCTGATTGATGGGTATACTGGGTTGTGATTGTGGGAGCACTGATATCATACAGTGGTTATGACTTGTTCCAATAAATTCATAAATTGTGACCAACCAGGAGATAAGGGACCTTTATAATGGGTGAAAATCCCATTTTGAGTTTGCGTTATGTTTTACATGACATCACACATGCAGTAAGTTGACATCAAAAGTCTTGACAATTGTATCCTAGCACCCAAAAGGTCCCTTTTCTCCTTGTGGGTCACAATAGTTAGTGATTGTATAAAACTTCACACAGTGCAATGGCATAATTATATTCTGAGTGAACCTGGAATCCTCTTTGAAAAAGTGGTTCTCTTTCTTTGGATATTGTAACAGTATATGAGCAATAGAAAGGTGTTAAATATCACTTAAGGTTCGTAAATATTTTCATATTGCAAAAAATGATGAAGATCTAATACTAAATATCTGTAGCAGCTCTTGGAGGAAAAGGGGGCACAGGTCGCCCAGTCGTCTAAGGCGCCGTAATTCGATCACTGTGTAGAGTTGTGTCCCTTGGGCACGCCAGCAACCTATGATATTTGGGTTTGAATCTCGGTTCACCCCAATTATGTTTCAAGGTTTGTCAGCACCATACCCGTGCTCATGGGTTTCACCGAAGTGGTAAACGTCTGAGACCTGCATCACTTTGGGCTTTCCTCCCACATTAAGCTGTCATGCCATGATATAATTGGAATACTGTTAAAAGTGTCGTTAAACCAAACTCACACACTCACTCACTCACTCTTGGAAGAAAAGGGATACCCAATTTATGTTGTCTATACCATGCCTACTTAGCATTAAGAAAATCTGTGACCAAGCAATTGCAACAAAAAGGTGTGAATGGTTTGTACAGAGGATTTTGTAGACAGATGTTTATCGAGATTGAGTGGTGAAGGGAACTGATCAAGGAGAGAGGTGTATACAGGAATGGACTATAGTGGACAGTAGGGAGGGTGTTAACTGTCGTAACACACTGACCAGCTTGTACAGGTGTTGTGGTCTTGTTAGTGCCTGAAGACTTGTTGGACACTTTACCAGGTTATAAGGTGATGTATATGTGTTACGGATGTATATCACATCTGTACATGTGTAGATTTTGGAGAAGACTACATCCCCATTTTGCTTTGTGAGTGGTAATGAAAATAGAGATTTGGTTGTGTTTGTGTTGCGGTTACTTTCGAGGGACCACTTAGGGAGGGACCAACATGGTGTCAATATTGCATCTCTCAGCAGACAAACTCACGTGTATTTCATTTTTCCTATATCTGTGGTAGGGCTGGGATGGGTAACTTGGGTACCCGGGTTGGGTGGTTACTGAGTAGGACCCGGATACCCACAGGTCTACCAGGACATAACGTGATATATTGATTAATGACAAAAATTATTTAGAACTCTATGGTTACATTACAAGTCACTAATGTTCGCATTTCTTTCTGACTATGCACCCATTCCTTCCGACTTTTCATATGGTTGAATAAAGATATAACTTAAGTCAACTTCAGTGGATGCATGATCGTTTTATACATGTATCTAAATAAGTGCTGTGGTAAAAAAATCCCCAGTTGGACATTTTGTATCTCTTGAGACCTACAGTGGGTACCCGGGTAGGGTCGGGTTGGGTCAGGTAATAAGGGGATGGGTACCTGGGTAGTAAATTTGGACTCTGTGGTGTCTTAATTATATATAATATTAATATTAACTATTATATTAATAATAAGGGTGTTTTATGCATCTCTCAGCAGACCTGAAAAACAAACTCAAATATTTCAAATTTTTCCATTTAACTATGTCATCTGTTGGCATGAAGAAAATAAGGATTTGTAGTTTGTTCACTTAAAGATGATTAGCCTGCAAAAGTTATAATGACGATAAGAATAAAATATGAAACAAATTATTCAAAATTATCTAGATTAATTTTAAAGCCTATGATTAAAAAGAACAGATATTCCATTCATGGTTGTAGGACTATGTTTCTGTGATGCATTGAATAAATAAATGCAAAAAAAAGTTTGAGATGTTTTTCAAGGACCATGTTTTCTATACATATATGACTTTTGTTGTAGGCACTGGAGGGTTCCTGATCGACAATGATGGTATTGTGAGAGATGACCTTGACCTCTACAAGAACACAGGTAACTGGACTGACTCAGGGTTCGGAGGTGACAAACAGTCAAGCACATCCACATTGCGACAATTACAGACAAGCTTTGATGATGACTCAAGATTATTTGATGTTGACCAAAGTGTGAATATCAGTGAGCTTGAAGCTTCCAAAGATGACCTGAGCTTTGATCGAGAATCTGTCACCAGTTTTGATCATGATTTTCAAGATGGAAGCCGAGGCAATACATCTGCTGGTATCATCAGTAATAGAAGCTCACTAGAGAAGCCCCAGAGTGGACAACACAATGAACACAATCAAAGTGCTACCAAATCAAACACTGACAAGAGTGAACTGTTCACTGAGGAGTATTACCAACAGTTGCGTGACCTTGGTGTGTTAGTGGACGGTGCTGATTTATCCAATACCAAAGACTCGGTACAAGATTTTGATCAGCTAGAGGCACATCTGTCCAGGGAAAATATATTCGATGAAACTGCTCAGACAGACACTATTGCTGATTTTTTTAGAAAAGAAAATGAGAGACAGATTCAGGAACAGCAGGCATATAAGTCGCAGGAGTTCAGGAATGGGGGAGAGAACAGATTCCGTCCAAATTCTGTAGCCTCAGAGCAGACGCTCAGCAGCCATTCCTTCCCAGAAGTCTCTCCAGAAGAGGCCCTGATGCTGTATAATGTCAACAGAGCTGCAGATTCATTTGATAATGGGAACTTTGAATACGGAAATCAAAGGGTGGTTGATACAACTGGTTTATTTCACCGAGACGGCGACACATCAGGAATATTTCACCGTAGCGGAGATGATGATGAGATCTTCTTCATCACCAGTCGGATGGGCACAGAAGCCCAGATGCCAAACTTCAGTCAGAATGTGTCCCCTGCTCCATACTCCCCACACAGCAGTCGGCCCACAAGCCGTGGTAGTGTCTACAGCAGCAGGTCTCAAACTCCTTACAGGGACCTTCAGCAGAGCTCTACATCACTGACAGATGTCTCACGCCTCGGATTTAACCAGAGTTCGGTTGAACATGAACAACCAGACTCTCCTGTGAAGAAGGAAGAGAGGCCACAACTTCAGACTCGTCCTGAGTCTGCCAACAATCAAAGCAAGTCACGACCTTCATCAGTAGCCAGTCACAGATCAACAGTTTCCGAAGCTCATTCCTCCAAAACAAACCAATCCGATTCTTCCAAACAGCTGTCGAAGGCTCGATCAGAAGAAAGTTTCTTTGAAGGGAACAAAACTCCCAGATCAACAAATGAAAAAATGCCAAAACGACTCTTACCGAAACCGGTTGAGGAGAACCAAAGCTTCCGGATGAAGAGCAAGAGCACAACCAACATCTCAAACCGACATGGTCCTATAAAACCCACACACTTGTCCATGTCTGACTTGTCCCGATCTGGAGTGGATGATGGGCTGGAGGGAGAAGGTGACAGGTCACAAGGAGAGTTGACAGTAAAGCTCAAACAGGAACACTTAAAGCGGAAACAGGCTACAGAGCTGGTTCAACAGCTACAGAAGGACTATGACAGTCTCTTGTCCAAGTATGCTATGGCGGAGCTGACCATTGATCAAATGAGGCTTGGGGCAAAGATAACACTTCATTCAGACTCCCCGACACCGAACCAGATTCAAACTGGGACCTTGACAGTGGCTCAACACCCTCAGGTTCTACAGATGGGCAGTGCAGCACATGGGGTGCTCTCAAACTCTCCCGCTCCAGGGGTCGCTGGACACTTCAGCCCTCAACCTGGTGAGTACAGATTGCTATTCCTAGCCAGAATAGGTCCATAGTAGCCTTTTGGTAAAAGATGAATGGTAGGGAATTGGGGGTTACAACATGTGACCTGTGCGGTTGTATGTCATTGTGCTATGACTGTGTTGGTGTTCATGTTATCAACCACTGGTTTGCCCGCTCCAGATTTAAATATTTACAGGTTTCTGTGATGTAGCGGGAATATTGCAAACTGTGACTAAAGCAACAGTCACTTCCGTTACAGAGTTAGGTTATGCTGCATTTGTGACCAACTCGTGTTATTCCGGGACAAGCTGAATAGCGTCTTGTGGCCATCTGTACGACTGGGTTCTGTCTAAGCACACATGGGCATAGCTAAAGAATAGTCAACTCGTTGCGTAATGTTTCACTTTTATTTCTCCCATATATCTTATATATTCCAGGTGCTATTCCAGGTTCACTTGACAATGTACACAAGTAAATCAATAACAAAGAACTGTTTCTTATGTCAATATTTTATTTTCAAACTATTTTGTTTCCCATCCCCCTCCGACCCCCATCCCCCTGATCTGTTATTGATATCTGAATACATGACAGTGTTGACAAACAAGATATGCTGTTATGCATGTACATTGGTACATTGAAATACTGTTCAATGCCTTGTTAAACCATACTCATAACATGTAAGTTAGCTGACAAAGAGGGTTTTCACAGACTCAAATCAAACCTTCTGTAAATTGGCTTATTTGGTAACACAATATTACGTAGTTTTATAAAGAAAAATCAGGGTTTTAAGCATTTTCCAGCAAACATTTTTTCCTGTGTAAAACCTGAGACCAAATATTTTCATGACACAGGTTATATTTTGAAAAATAATCTCAGGTGTTTTGTGTTGATGACCATTGGAAATCAGGGATAACAC
This sequence comes from Haliotis rufescens, assembly GCF_023055435.1. Lineage (NCBI taxonomy): Eukaryota > Metazoa > Mollusca > Gastropoda > Lepetellida > Haliotidae > Haliotis > Haliotis rufescens. The sequence goes on along the minus strand of NW_025964372.1, from coordinate 21,931,388 downwards.
TTGATGAGACTTCAGTGTTTAATACGGCCCAGAACATGCCATGATGATGATACTGCCAGTTTCATACAAAAGTGGAATGTGACTTCGTGACTGGACTATGTTGTATAAATTATGGATTAGTTTGCGAAATGAAATAAGTGTCAGTATGTAACAAGGTCTCCCCAAAGAATATTAATTGGTTGGTCCTAAAATATGTGAAAACCTTATTCCGTAAAAATAGGGGCAACAAATGTGTGTTGTCTAACAGTAAGCATTATGAAAACTTGAAGTATTTCTCAAGTATATCTACATAAGGCTTAGGTCGTTTACCATTTATTTAATATTCCTACAAATCTGTAATTATTGTAGTTCATAGGTTATCTTACTTATTACACATGGTATAATTCTTCCATGAGGAACTAGTGTTTCCCATATCATTGGACCCATTGTTCACCACAACACAGCTTATAGCCTCAAGAGCATGAAGTACATGTACCTAGAAATGAAGTATTGTGTTTAGAATCTGTTAAAACAGAAAAAACCAATATCAGTGTTGAACAATTTGATCTGTTCAGTGCTAAACCAAAACAAAGTTGCTTAATCGAAAAGACTTGAACAAGTTGCCATGATAGAGCAAATATCAAAATGTCCGCCCAAATGTTATGCCAAGTATTCAGTGGGTGGCAACACTCGTTCACATGAGCAGTCAGCTGTGAGGCAGGGCTAAGATCTTGAACACACAAGCCAGAAAGCCTCTCCCAACACAATGGCCTGTCCTATCAACTCCATAAACTCCTTTAATCAGTTAATCTTGCAATTTGATAATTCTCAAGCAGATAATTAGGTTTTGTGCTTACAATGTGAAACAGACTATATTGAAAGAAATGTGTACACTTCTTCTCACAACATGTACATGACATATAGATTCAATAAAAAAATAGTTCAGGTGTCCAAAGGGCATTTTATTTTTGGTTTTATGCATGAAACAAGTAAAATTGCAAAATATTAAATATATTACAATGCTTCACAAATGTATCAAGATATCACCATGATATATTTGACAATGAGTTGGACAGTAGCCATTTATCCCTTCATGTGTTCTTTGTCAGTGGGGGTGGTGGGGTAGCCTAGCGGTTAAAGTGTTAGCTTGTCATGCCATTCGATTCCCCAAATGGGTACAATGTGTAAAGGCTATTTCTGGTGTCATGATTTTGCTGGAATATTGCTAAAAACAGCGAAAAACCATACTCACTCTCTCACTCACTCTTTGTCAGTGATCACTGAATGGAGTGGAAAATCCAGTACAGCAAATAAGGTGTCTGTGGGGATCCAGGTTAGAACAGGTCCCCATCACTCGATTGCTAATGTGTTAAAGGCCTAACAAAGAAAACCAGCAGAGGGCTAGCTACCAGACTATGGAATATGTACACACTTTAAATGGATGGAGCCACTCAAATTACAAAACAATCTCCATAAAGTGTGCAAGGGAAACAGACACAGTAAATCTTGCAGATGTCATTTGTTGCTGTCTGCATGATTTCATTGTGTTTGGTTTCATTGAAAATGTGCCAGGTTCTTATAATCATTATGATGTTAACTTTTTAGGGTAGGCCGGTGGTAAGAGGTGACTAAACTGTGTTGGTTGGTCAGGCTCCCGGAGACTTGGCTGTGTAGTGTTTGGCAAGGGGATGTGGAGTGGCTCAGTCTTTCAAGTAAACAGTTGACTTACCTTTGCATGTGTTTGTGATGGGTGATACCATTGCGGAAGTATACACTGCGAACACTTGATATCATCACTGTTTGATAGTGATTTTCAAGCACATGCTCATGATGTAGTTGGAATTGTACCATGGACAATGAACAATGGACAATGAACAATGAAAAATGGACAATGAACAATGGACAATGAACAATGGATTTAGATTATGAAAATTGTTCTCAGGCCTAAGTTAGTGGTTTGCCTGATCCTGATTGACTATAGTTACAGGCAGCGGTGATATGTGGAATTATTGCTGACTCCAGCGAAAAATAACAGATCAATAAAACCTATGTTGGAATGTGAGTTATTGATAAACAGCTGTCTGTTGTTGAGAGAAAGATTGATGGATTGTTTTGTCGCACGACTAATACTTTGAAAACATACATGGTTGTCTAAACATGGACACAAAATGGAGCTGCCTAGTGACTAAGGTTTTGTCCGCTACGAAGAAGGTCCAGGTTTTAATTTACCACATGGGAACAATATGCACCACTGATATAACTTGAATTTTGCTGAAATTGCACAAATAACCTACTCACTCACCATGAATTAGAATAATTAAGAGACACTTTCCAACAGAAAATATAACAAAAATAGTATAAATTTATCTAAATTTTCCAATATACAATATTTTTGACGGATTATAAAAATGAAAAAACAACAACACATATAAACTATTGCTATTTAGATACAGGTAGATCAAATGCATTTGTATGGTCTCTGGCAAACTTGTAAAGAGCATAAAACCTTACCTGACAGAAGTGGAAATGGTACATGTTATTGTGAAACAATGTAAACATGTTACACTAAAAAGTGATTTGGCATTTATTTCCCCGCCCCCTAAGATATCCAAGTGAAATAAAAATATTTTGCTGTAATTGAAAAGTTTACTTTCATTATTAATTGGACCTCTGCTCATGCTAGTCGGTTAGAAAAATGTGCACAAACCATTAATATATGAAAATAATCGCCGATGAAAACACAGCTGCACTTGAGCTAATGTTGAACAAAGAAATTAGTCATGTGATTCCATGGACAATAACGAATTACTAGAGCTTGTCCGAGACAAAAGTCTGTTCTAGTCTCTGAGCAAAATGTTCTGAATGGCTTCATTAAAGATGAAGCTGACGCCTCAGGTCACTCGATCTCTGGAACAGGGTATAAGATTATCCTGATCATGTTGGACCCACCGATGTGTGTATAACTAAGATTAAGGTGTAATATCAGCTTACTGTGTAGGTTCAAGAACATGGTATATAGGAACATTGTGTTACATAGTACACACTCCCAACAGGGTGTGCTGAGGAGTTGTCAGGACAAGGTGGAAGATTCTTGGAGTTATTGTGTCAGGAGCAGTGCAAGGAGCTTTGTGAAGGATTGGTTTAGCTTCAGAATGTGGTTTGAGAACAGGGTGACTTGGCCTTGGATTCAGAACAAGTTGTGTTGTTGATGTGAATGGGCGTAGGTGCTAATATTGGTCTTAAGGTCATTGAAGTGCGCCACAATTCACGTTGTCAATGTAAAAGTGGAAAGTGCTTGACCTGATAACTTGTTCGTGTGATGGGTTGTGAGGGACTGGAAGTTGTGAAGGAATCAGTTTGAAAGTATTGGATACAAGATCATATAATTGAACCGTAGCAGTTTTTGGAAATGCTTTTGGTCTTGTGAATTCCGCGTGTGATCAGGTGCCAAAAAGATCTGGTCTTCAGAATGGTGAAGGTTTCATGGTGGTCCGGGTCAAGGACAAAGATGACGAAACTTGTTAGAAATTGTTTATAAATGGAAGAGACATGTTGATCTGACATGCTCAAGGGAAGAATTGTGCTGCACAGTGTCTTTAGTATGGCATGCTTGTTTATGAACTGCTGGGTGCTAATTGGTAGGGCAGGATATGATTACCTTTTTCGCAAACACCAGGTGTCATCACTGATTTTCAGTGATATATTCCTTTAGTTTTCACTGCTATTTTGCCTTTTACCCCCAATGGAATCTGTTCCATCGGATAATCGAGACTGGTTATTCTCTGGCATTGACGGTTTGTATTTATCATACATGTCCTTGAAGATGGTTCATTGACCTGAGTAGTTGGAGTGGGAAATATCTAACATGAAGAGAAAGAAAGATTAGTGAGACTGACAGCCTTGAACACATGCAATGTGGAGCTAGCGGCTTTTGGCTGAGGAGTGACCCTGTTTCTTGTCCCGAGTCCTGCTTCAATGAGGATCCAGTGTGTTCGGTTCACTTCCTGTTGTCTAGATCTCCTGACTGAAGGATTGTGCATGTACAGAAGGAAGATTGGTTATTTGCCGTCAATTCACCCAACCTTGAGAATTTTATGAAGCACCTTAGATATTACTTCTTATTTTTCAAGCATTGATTGTGTTTACTAGGTAGACTGTACTGAATCAGTGCTTCTAAGTTTTCAAGCTGATATTGAGATGACTCCTGACTCCGGACTGAAGGAGTGTGTACGTGCAGATGTAATGGAATCTTGTCACACAATGTGGACACATCAGGATAAGGATAGTCACAGAATTCTGTTAAGTGTTTCCAGGATATCCATTTGCTGGGATGAAGAAAATCTGTTGTGTTTCCAGGAATTCATCAACTTTGAGAATTTTATGAAGCACCCAATGTCGTACTTCTTATTGTTCAGGCATTGACAGTTTACCAGGTAGTCTGTCAATCAAGAGACATATGTGAAATAGTGCTTCTGATTTTTCAAGGAACACAACTGTATGGTCATCAAATGTTTGGCATCCGTCAGAGGAAGTATGGTTTGAGAACTGCATGGCACTTTAGGGTTTACAGTGTGTGTGTTGGTAGTTCCAGCAGTTGGTTGTCATCATGACACAGACCATCACCTACACCAAGCCTTGGCGCCTCCCGATCTTCCACAGACTCTACTCCATACAGGAAGTCAGTCACAGTGGGGAGTACGATGATGGTAATATGATGTTTATACACAGGATGTAGCAATTCATACATTGTTGTAAGAGGCGACTTATGGGTTCGGATGGTCGGGCTTGCTGACTTGGTTGATGCATGTCATAGTATCCCAATTTTGTAAACCAATGCTCATGATGTCAATCACTGGATTGTCTGATCCAGACTCGATTATTTATAGACTACCACCATATAACTGGAATATTGCTGAGTTTGGGGTTAAACAACAAACCAACAAACATTGTGGTCAATAAGTGTGTTAGTTTTAACTGTATTTCAGTGATATGATGTAGTGTGAGCTTGATGTGGGAGGAAAGCCTGAGGTGATGCAGATCCTAGATGTCTACCACTCTGGTGACACTCAGGAGCATTATTAACATGAAAACCATGATCAGGGCGACTGGGTATACTTTTAGTCCACACCTTAATCACATTAAGTTTAATATTGGGTCTTCTTTTCGTTGCACTGCAGTCAATCCATGTGTAAATATTAGAGTAAACCAAGGTAGACAACTCTGACTGCCCTGGCTCACTTCCTTGTCAACACATGTTTGACAGTACTCTCCTAACCATTTGTTTGTTTGTTGTTTAACACTGCACTCAGCAATATGACAGCTGTCTGACGGCGGTCTGTAAATATTCAAGTCGGGACCAGACAATCTAGTGATTGACATCATCGATCAATGCAATTGGGATACAATGACATGCATCAATCAAGTCAGCAAGCCTGACCACCCAATCCTGTTAGTCGCCTCTTAAAACAAGCATGGTCACCTCTTTTGGCAAGCAGGGGTTGCTGAAGACGTATTCTCTACCTGAATGTTCATGGGTTGCTCTGCTTACCATACTGTCTTGTATATGGATATGCTCCGTATGATATTGGTTGATGTATAAATATAAATTTCACATCTGTAACTGCTGGTGTAGTGAACATCCACATGTTGCACAAAAAGCATAGAAGCACTTTTTGATAGATATACAGTAAACTACGGTTAAAACGAACTCAAAGGGACCACTAATTTAAGTTCGTAATAACCGTAGTTTGTTATAGGCATATAAACAGCATATATACATCAAATGGCCGGGACTAAAAAATAAGTTTGTTAAATCCGTCAGTTCGTTATAAGCGTGTTCGTTATAAACGTAGTTTACTGTATATCTATCTGCTAAAATATATGTTGTTGCCAGTTCTTGGCAAGAGATGATCAGCTATGTGTAAACTGATTTTCAGACATTATTGCATAACAGAGAATTTGTTAAATTTTAACTTATATCATTGGATAAGAAACTTTGTTTTCCATATCCTTTGATAATGTATGCTAGAACAGAAAAATGGCTTTACATCTTCTTGAATATACTTATGTAATTGTTTAAGAATCCAATTTTTGCTAGCGGCAGATATGATTGTCTGCATACATTCCTACATGTTCGTTGCTGTGTGTGACTCAAGTGTGTCTGTACTGGGTGGGCACTCAAAACAGGAAAGGTTTAAAGGTCAATTGTAAAATTGAATCGGTGTGTGTGTGCTGCAGTCAGATTAGTTTAAAACCGCTGCTCAATAGGACTGGATCGTTGACATCATGTGGACATTTCGCTGCATATGAATGCCTTTTTTAATTAGTATGTTTTCTTTCTCAATCCCAAATTTGGAAAAAACCCATGTTATTCGGCTTGGATAAATGAATACCTCCCTCAATGGCATATGAAGTTTGATCAATATTAATGACAACAATTTAAATTCAATTTTATTAGTCAGCATTCTGGTAACCAAACAGATTCAATTCATACACAAATTCATATGACTTCATCCATTGTATTGGGATGTTAAAGTATTTGAGACTGATTCAAGTCTGGGAGAGTTCATGTTGAGGGAGAGCACTACAGAAAGTTAATGATAACGGTTGTATTTTACAAAGCTGATAAACTTTATGTGTCAGCATTCAACAGTCCCTGAACCATGTTATGTCCCTTCCTCAGGCCCTTACTGTAGTGCTATAGCCCTAATTAAAGCAAGTCTAAATTTGCCACAGGTTCTCAATGGGTCTCCTTTTCAATTTAAATAGAGTGGCTTGTTTCTATAAAAAATATTTTTGCTTGGCAAAGCGTTAGTCAAGCGCCCCCTGGTTTAAACTAGATACTGGATCACTTGCATGAGTCGATGGTCTTTGTAAGTTAAAATTCTCACATAGTTCAGTTATACAGAAACTCTTTCTAGAATACCACTAATATGATTGATGTAATATGGTCAGGTAACTGATGGACTACATGTATTTATATCATACCTCCATGTCATGATGAGATCTGATTGGACCAAGTGATCTTGATAAAATACTATCTGTCCTGCTTTGGAAGGAAATACATTTCTCAGCTGGTGAATAAATCCCTTATACCCTTCCATGAACAGAAGACAAACTGCACATGGATTTCTGAGAGGAAACAATTTTTAAAGTTAATTTTTTATGTGTAAAATCATCATAATGTACTGTTGTAAAGCAACTTTTAAATATTTTATGGTTTCCAGATTATTACTGACTTTTCAAGTGACTGGGTAGAAATGTAAATAAAAATATATTTGTACAGCTCATATTTTTTTATTTTTAATATTTGGCATAATGTTGTTTGGGTGGGTTGGTTTATATAGACAAAAACAGATGATAAAGTTGTATACACTGCAGGATGATCACACTTTCTTCAGTAACCATGGTAACATGTATTTGTATTAATTACTTCTTTCAGAGAAGACTTTGTTTGCCTTTATTATGTGTTTGCGTTTGAGCAGTTAATATTTCCAACTTACCTTTCGTTCGATTTCTGAATTATTTTGTAATATTAGTATGAATAAGATATATACCCTTTGGGCAAATATGAAAGTACAGTTGGTTCAACGTGAAATGTTCTGCCAACTTTAGATTACACCTGCTATTCTGAAAGCAAGTTTATCGAGATTGTATAAGTTATCAGTGATTTTCAACAGCACTCCTGTTCCAAGCATGCTTCAGATCACTTGATTCTGATACATAAATATTGACTGCAAGGTTTATTACACTCTGCATGTCCTCCTGATCCCTGGGTCGGGTGAACAGGCTTATGATAATCAGTTTGTTTGACTTGCCCAGGAAGGCGTTGGTTCCTGCTCTGGCAGACAACATTGGATGACACATTGTGCCATATTTGCTGATCGCTGTTGGCACGGGACCAGGTGCTTGTGTATTCATTGATGTCAGGAGATACTTGACAAATAGCCTTTTGTCAATACTGCAGATATACTAGTCCCTTCAACCCATTCAGTATTATTTTCAGGCTATGAATAGGTTTAATGCATATAGTGCTACCACTGATAAGAGGCGCTGAGCTGAGGAAAAACCAAGACTGTCTTAGAGGTAAAGGTACAAAATTTTGGTGTAAAAGTCAATGTTAGGACTGAGTAGAAGGTTCGAGATAGCGCTATGTAATTTTATCTTGAATTTGAGATAAGCGGTTAAATAGATATGTTGTTATATATTTAAACGGTCAGGATCGGAGAAATGTTTAAAGATATCAGTGCCAAGATCAGAGATCTCGGAATAACTTGGTCCGATGTATAATTTTGAAATGTGTTTGCATTGAAAACACTGCAGTATCATTAGAGAGAAAGATATGATATGTGATGCATATCTATGCATATGCATTTCAAAATTATAAGCATTAGGAATATGTCTCATGGTTCAATGGTTGGAGAGAAAACAGCAACGCAGCATGATAATAAGATTGGAGTGCATTAATATCATAAACAACTATATACAATAACAAGAAGGTGCCAGTTAGCACTAATGGTGGTGGTACCCCGGGGTACCTGGCATTACTCCAGCTAGGCAGAGGGTGAGGCCACATCCACATCTAAATTCCACATCCACATTCACATCTAAATTCCACATCCACATTCACATCTAAATTCCACATCCACATTCACATCTAAATTCCACATCCACATCTAAATTCCACATCCACATCTAAATTCCACATCCACATCCACATCTAAATTCCACATCCAAGTCCACATCGCAAATACAACTCGCTCACTCGCTCACTCACTCACTCACTCACTCACCCACTTACTCACTCACTCACTCACGTAATGATACACAATAAATTTATGGAAAGTGTTATTTGACTACGGATTTATATCCCCTTCTGAATGTCTGATACAACATTAAGCTAGTTTACAGCTCACACCACCTTACAACCCCATAGTGAGCTTGTCCTTGTATATCATTCACGGAGAGAAAGAAATAATATCTGTATCAATGCCTTGCCTGACTTGCTCTCTAATGATATACAACAGACAGAGGTTTTTGTAATCATATGCCACTGCATTCTCATAAAGTTGTCGTGACCGATTTTGTTAAATGGACTGGTTGGTGAATAATCTTTCCGGGCATGATAGTGTGTGGGGGAGTCTTGCTGCTACACTCTGATTAATGATTACAATAGAAACACTCTACGCTGAGAATGGGAAGGTAAATAATGATTTGTCTTGCTAGTAGATTTGAGTTGTCAGTTATCCCCACAAGGAACATACTTGTGTCCTTTCCATTCTAGATAGTCTCAGCTTGCGTGACAACCGAACACCGACCAGTGTCTCGGAGAGTTGGGCAGCAGGACGGTCAGACAGGGGGGTCGGAGGGGATTCTCGGAGACCGTCAGTGACCGAGTCGGAAGAACGCGGATTTGTACCCCAGAATGTCGGAGCTGAGAAGGTGAAGACGGAGTTGCTGCATCAGGCCAGTGGACTGAATGAACGGGTAAGCGGATATACACATATGTACTGAGGAGTTTGGACTTGTCGCAGGGATTTTGTCATAATAGGTTTGTGTCCAGGCTGTTGTGCTGTTGTGCTGTTGTGCTGTTGTGATTAATTTACTTGATAGTTTGTTCATTTAGTATCCAATCAGTAATGCAATTTGTGATGTTTGATTATTTTTCAGTTATTGTTACATAATAACCAAAATCTGCCATGTGTAATAATGTTGAGGAAAGATATCTGATATGTTGCCAATTATATGTAAACGTGCCCTTGTTGAAAGTTTTGTGTAATTTTATCGAAAAGTTGCAGTTTCATAGACTGATAGTTAAGGAGATGACTCGATAAAGTATTGGCATTATTATTTGTACATATGGGTTAGGCATGAGGAGCCCGTTCTTGGTGTCCTCCCACCACAGTGTTGTTTCTGGAGTATTGATTAAAGAGGCATAAAACATCATTCCACTATGAATTTGGACATTACTCAATTCTGATTTATCAGTCAGAGGTATCAAATCACAATTACCACCTCTGATTGAAACAGGTAATGCTAGAAATATTACTTCTTTCTCAATCATTGTCAGCAGACACTTGTACATAAATATATGTACAAGTATTGGTTACAAAATGCAGAGCTGTGGTTACTACAATATATGAATGTATTCAGATATGTGGGGCCATACATTTTGGAAAGAAAACATGATAGAATGTTATTAGGGGCTGGTAATTTATTAAAGGGGAGGAGGGAGGGGCATGAAAAATTACACAGTTCTTCTTTTAAAAATAAAATAATAAATTTGAACATTATTTAGGGGTACTGGTCATTTATTGGTCATGAAGAAATGTCACATAATAGGAGGGCTGAAAATAGGATAGTCCTTAGACCAAAGTCACTGCCCCCCGTAATTAATGAGCAGGAGGGTGTATTTTAAGGGCCACTGTGAGACTGAAATTTTCCTCGCTTTCCTATAGCTGACTGTGACGTCATATGCCTTTGTCACACTGATTGGTGTGTCCTCATAATATTGACGTGTTGGAGGTAAACATACTGTGTGTTCAAAGTAGAGCAAGGTTACCTGTAGATTTAACCTTGCTAAATTGCACATATGAAACCTCATGTTGCATGTTCAGTTTCAAAGTCATTTTAGTCCTGTTAAATCCACAGGTAACCTAGCTCTACATTGAAATCACAGTGTGTTTATCTCCCAATCTACTAGATCATTAATTCGATTTTATGGTCTGAAATATTTTCAACACAAATAGAATATGACCTTACTGGCATTACATAGAGGGGAGTATCTCTGAATTACTAAATGGACACGACATTATATACATATTATTTTTCAGCTTTTAAGGATTATGCAAATATTTGAATAGTACATGTCACACTATTATCGTCATGTGTCGCCATCAGAATAGTATATGTCACACCATGTCATGTGTCGCCATCGGAATAGTATATGTCACACCATGTCGTCATGTGTCGGCATCAGAATAGTATATGTCACACCATGTCGTCATGTGTTGCTGTCAGAATAGTATATGTCACACCATGTCGTCATGTGTCGCCATCAGCAAGATCGACTATTAGATGTCCTTAAATCATACGATGCGGGTTTGAAACGCTTTCTGACAAAATTTGTAATCTTTCACTTGTCAAAAGAAATAAAAAAATAGTTCCGTCAATTTTCAAAGGGTGAATTAAGTGAAATGTTGGTTCAAGATAATGTATACTTGACAAACAACTGTCCATTCCTGAAAAATAATGGAGTGTTTAATCAATAGAAAAATGACATCACAGATGTGTAATTGGCCACAATGGTTGGAGATCATGGATGGTGTTTAGATTGTCGACATGCAAGTCAATAAAAGCTTTGATGTATGTATTGATAAAAAGTTGTCTCATTCTGGCCTGGTTCTAAGATAGCTTGTCACATCCTACATTGGGAAAACATGAATCATGAAAGTTAAAATGGATGATAGATCAGTTGGTGGGGAAAATATCAATACAACTTCGATTAGCTGTCAGTGTGTATGTCTGTGTCGGTTTATCTTATCTGACAAATGTCAGTTGTGTTGCGGACCAAGTTTTCTGCTTTCTGGAAACACTCACAGTGTCCAATGTCCTGCATCCACCAGATACTGGGAACAGGACGGGTCAGCGTGGGGTTGTATAGGACTGTCAGCGTTGGGTTGTATAGGATGGGTCAGCATGGGGTTGTATAGTACAGGTCAGCATGGGGTTGTATAGGACGGTCAGGGTGGGGTTGTATAGGACGGGTCGGCATTGGGTTGTATAGGACGGGTCAGCGTGGGGTTGTATAGGACGGTCAGCATGGGGTTGTATAGGATGGGTCAGCGTGGGGTTGTATAGGACGGTCAGCGTTGGGTTGTATAGGACGGGTCAGCGTGGGGTTGTATAGGACGGTCAGGGTGGGGTTGTATAGGACGGTCAGCATGGGGTTGTATAGGACGGGTCAGCATGGGGTTGTATAGGACAGGTCAGCATGGGGTTGTATAGGACGGTCAGCATTGGGTTGTATAGGACGGTCAGCGTGGGGTTGTATAGGACGGTCAGCATTGGGTTGTATAGGACGGGTCAGCGTGGGGTTGTATAGGACGGTCAGGGTGGGGTTGTATAGGACGGTCAGCATGGGGTTGTATAGGACGGGTCAGCATGGGGTTGTATAGGACAGGTCAGCATGGGGTTGTGTAGGACGGTCAGCATGGGGTTGTATAGGATGGGTCAGCGTGGGGTTGTATAGGACAGTCAGCATGGGGTTGTATAGGATGGGTCAGCGTGGGGTTGTATAGGACGGGTCAGCATGGGGTTGTGTAGGACGGTCAGGGTGGGGTTGTATAGGACGGGTCAGCATGGGGTTGTATAGGACAGGTCAGCGTGGGGTTGTATAGGATGGGTCAGCATGGGGTTGTATAGGACAGGTCAGCGTGGGGTTGTATAGGACGGGTCAGTGTGGGGTTGTATAGGACGGTCAGCGTGGGGTTGTATAGGACGGGTCAGCATGGGGTTGTATAGGACGGGTAAGCATGGGGTTGTATAGGACAGGTCAGCATGGGGTTGTATAGGACAGGTCAGCGTGGGGTTGTATAGGACGGGTCAGTGTGGGGTTGTATAGGACAGGTCAGCATGGGGTTGTATAGGACGGTCAGGGTGGGGTTGTATAGGACGGGTCAGCATGGGGTTGTATAGGACGGGTCAGCATGGGGTTGTATAGGATGGGTCAGCATGGGGTTGTATAGGACAGGTCAGCATGGGGTTGTATAGGACGGTCAGCGTGGGGTTGTATAGGATGGGTCAGCATGGGGTTGTATAGGACAGGTCAGCATGGTGTTGTATAGGATGGGTCAGCGTGGGGTTGTATAGGACGGTCAGCATTGGGTTGTATAGGACGGGTCAGTGTGGGGTTGTATAGGACGGTCAGCGTGGGGTTGTATAGGATGGGTCAGCGTGGGGTTGTATAGGACGGTCAGCTTGGGGTTGTATAGGACAGGTCAGCATGGGGTTGTATAGGACGGTCAGGGTGGGGTTGTATAGGACGGGTCAGCATGGGGTTGTATAGGACGGGTCAGCGTGGGGGTTGTATAGGACAGTTCAGCATGGGGTTGTATAGGACGGGTCAGCGTGGGGTTGTATAGGACAGGTCAGCGTGGGGTTGTATAAGACGGGTCAGCATGGGGTTGTATAGGACGGGACAGCGTGGGGTTGTATAGGGCGGGTCAGCGTGGGGTTGTATAGGACAGTCAGCGTGGGTTTGTATAGCATGATGTGGCTTGATGCACTGAACTCATTATACGATGAGTATTGTGTAAATTACCTAATGACATCAATATTACTGGGTACATACCTTATTATATGATAATTTGACTTACCTCATATGATACTATATTAAAAATAAATTACTTCAAGATGTTACATTTATTATACTTACCTTATATGATACATTTTATAAATAAATTCCTTAAAAATATGTTACATATATTATACTTACCTTTTTATATGAGACATATTATAAATATATTTTTTAAAGATATGCTACATGTATTATATTTACCTTATATGATACATATTATAAATAAGTTATTTCAAGATATGCTACATATATTATACTGCTACATTTGTTATATCGGTACTTACCTTATATGTTATGATACCTTATTAATATTTTGGAAGATATGAGACATATATAACACTTACCTTATTACATGTATTTGATACATATAAATATAGTACTTGCATATAAAATACATGTATAATACATATTATATTATTATACCTAAATCACTTGAATATATAATTCATGTATCATACAATCATACACACAATGATATGTATCCCATTAGATACGTCATGATAAGATACATATTTTATTATGCTCACCTCATGATATTTTACTTTAAGAAAAACAACATTCACAAATTTTCGGTATTTTCTAGATATATATCTGCTTTTCTCAAGTAGAGAAATGTTCTGGCTTAGTTGTTATATAATATCAACAGCATGAACATTTCTATGGCCCCAGAACCTGCAAATCAGTTTAGTGTGTCATGTACTGATGATGAAACCACTAATTAAGTCAAGGATTGAATGCATTAATGTGTGTTGAATCATGACAGTTGACACCTGTTTTGGGGAAAACAGTACATGTATGAAATGCTTGAAACAAAACACAAAGTTCTTTAATAGATCTGTTCACTCGATCACTGACTCCCATATTTCCCCATCTTTCAGACATGTTACATTTAGACATAACCTGTCATGAACCACCAATAGTTCATGTTCAACAAATGATGCTCTTATAACTCAACTGCAACTTCTAAAATACCTCTTAGATATATATCAAGTTGTTCACATAAAACAGATTTGTAAATAAAGGTTGTCCTTTATCCCATGGTAAAGTAAATCTTACAAATAAACTACAAACATGTATTCATAAAAATCAACCGATCTTACTCAAACTCCGTAACATGTTGAACATAATTCTTGTGTGAAAAGCTTTAGACTAGAATGAACCCTGCATAATAGCCTCACCTAGACAACAGTGTACAAAGATAATATCAAGTGTCAGACCTGATCTACTGGTGAGAGGTGTGAGTCAAGGGGCATTTCCTAGTCCAAGCCTATTGTGAGAATTTCCAGGAGGGTATTCAAACCATTAGATCATGTAAGATTGTACCTAAGGCTTGGTATTGGCACAGGAGAAAAGTGTAAGGTATGTTTTTGGTTCCTCAAATGGCATTTTAGAAGTTTTATAAAAGATATCGTTTAAATTTATACTATTTAGATTGTAAGGTAGCTTTGCATTAGCTTGGACAAACATTGTAAGTTTTTATTTACATTCCACAAAGAGAATTCGATGTTTTTGGAGATGATGAAATTTGTACATATACCAATAAGATTGTTCATATTTCTGGGAGCAAACTGTGAAGTATGAATGTTTGTTATTCAAGTCAGTTTTCTGGTGGGTAGAAGTTATGATAAACTATTTTACATTGTATAACTGCATGGCATTGGAACATGAAAACATTTTGTGGTGTGATTTGCTTTCCTCAAAGGCATTTTAGAAGTTTTCTTAAAGGTTGGATTCAAGCTGATAGCCTGATACCATTTGGATTGTACTTGTTGTTGGGGTGTACACAGGTAAACTTGTTAGGTATGAATTTTCTTTCTCAATGAGACCTTTTTCTTGAGGTCGGAGTTTATACTGGTAGCATTTTGATTGTAACATGCAGAGATTAAGATTGTAAGATATGAATTTGGTTCTCTAGGTGGTATTTTAGAAGCAGTACATAATGAATGTATTATCATGACATTGTCGATAGATTTCAAGAAGGTAGTTCACATAGGGTTGGGATGGGTAACTCGGGTACTCTCTTGAGACCTGCAGTGGGTACCCGGGTAGGGCCGGGTAATAGGGGATCGGGTACCGGGTAGTAAATTTGGACTCGTCCCACCCCTTAGGTCACACCTTGTAATGAACAAAGGGTAAGCTTCTTCTTTGCTAATTGATGTTAAGGGTCACAGTTGGCTCAGCCGTCCAAGGCACCACAATTTCGCTGTGCAGAGTTGTGTCCCTTGGGCATGCCAGAAACCTTTGATCGTGGGTACGAATTCCGGTTCACTGTGATTATGTTTCTAGGTTTGTTAGCACCATACCATGCTGTGGGTTTCACCAAAGTGGTAAACGTCCGACACCTGCATCACCTCAGGCTTAATTCCTCCTATGTCCTTCCGACATGCCGTGATATAACTGGAATATGGTTCAAAGTGGCGTTAAACTCCTCTCACTCACTTACAAATTGATTTTAACATATTCGAATTAATAATTTGTATCCATCAAATAAAATATAAACAGTTTGCATGTAGGACAAAATATATGAACCGTGTATGCCAGCTTTCTCTACTATTCTGTATTATTCAAGAACATGTAGCAGCTAAAATTGTGAATAAGGATAAACAGTTTGAAACATGAATTGAAACAATCTTGATCAATGATGAATTAACAAAATATTGTACAGGAAATGGAAAAAATGCAGATTATTAAGGTTGGTTATTAAGAATAATATATAACCCCCGAGAACCACTGAATGGAAAATAGATTTATTAGTTAAACAAGATATTAAATATGAACCAGAACATACTATGCCCTACAGTAGTGTCGGTAGTTGATATCATAGAAGAGCAATCAATATGTCATGGCTTTTTGTTAGCGCTGACATATTTGACCCGCCTTTCAGTACAAACAAAAGGAATATCGGTCCTATCTTTGGTTTTATTTTGTATTGGTATCAGTTGTGCCGGTCTGAATACAGGTATTTCAGGAATGCTTTGTTGTGCTTAATTAATTCCTTTTAGATGGGAAAGGCATGGAATAACAACATTGCCTGGGGTATACTGTTATTGGTTAGGGTAATGCTGTTGGTTTTTACAGACATTACAGGGGACTTTGATGTATGCAATTAATTTGAAATTGAATATGTTTTCAAGTAGAGTAACCATTATGGTCTGGACTCTTGGTTGTAGATTGGAATTGTGGTAGATCTATGAGGACAGGTTTTGCACACCTCATTGCATTGTACATTGGATTTCATAGTTTGCCATTTTCATCAATTAATCCCATGTTTTGATGCCCGACGTTCTAGTTTTTGTATTGTTTTGATGTGCAGAGCTGTTACCAGTAGTATTTCCCATCAGTTAAGCTGTGTTTGTTCTGATTAGCTTATGGGGAGAATTGGTCCCTGTACTGTATAAGTTGTAGCATTGTCATGAGGGGTACATGTAGTTTTATGTGTCCCACACTTGTATGTGGGTGATTATTTTTACTGCTGTAACAAATTTATTATACCGACATGTTTAAGTCAGCCATTGTAAAAAAATGAAAACAAATTCAAAATTGATAGAAAACAGCTGTTTGATTGAGCTGAGGTTGACTTGTGGTATGTCATGTGACTTTCATTGACTTGGAAAAGCATGCAGGCTATTGCTTTGAAGCGAGGTATAAGGGATTTATTCTCTCACTCAGAAATCCATGTGCAATCTGTCTTTTTCATGGTGGGGTATAAGGGATTTATTCTCCCGCTCAGAAATCCACATACAGCCTGTCTTCTTCATGGTGGGGTATAAGGGATTTATTCTCCCTCTCATTTAACTTCCACATTCTGTTACAGATTGAGTCCTTCAACTCCCTCCTGGAGCAGAGACAGCTGACCCTTGAGGAGCAGGAGGAGGTGCTTGAGAACATCCGCACTGACCATGAGGTCCTCCGTAGACACTACCTCCAAGCAAAGGAGGACTACAACGTACTTCGGCGATCAGGTGCCTCCCTCAAAGATGCCAACTTTGACCAAGGCAAGGAACTGGAAGGAGAGCTGTTCCGATTGGGTATGAAATTTGATGAAATTCATGCCAATGTTGACACAAACTTGATGGAAAAAGCAGCACTCCGTCAACCGTTCCAAAGCAACAGACTCGCAGACTCAATGGAGGACAAGGATGAAGATGATGAACATGCAATTGACCAACTGAAGAGGAAGATGCAGGGGACTCTAGCAGGAAGTGATGTTGTGCCACCCAAAGAGGATACCGATTTTGAGAAAAAGTTACAAAGACTTCATGATGAGTATAATGCGTTAATGGATCGGTACCGACGGTTGAAACAGATGGCCAAAACGCCTGAACGTGACAAGGAGATTGATAACTTGGTCAGAGTAAGTATGTTTGTGAAGTTTTCGATTGTTTTTGACAATGGATGTTCTGTGATCAAAAGGAATGTTTGTTTGTGAATGCTCAGGTTTTATGCTGGGATTTATCTGGGATCCCAAACAAGCAGGCAAACTGGAAAAACATAATTGTTTGTTCAATATTGGTATATAAGATTTTGAATATGATTGACTTATGGATTCCGCCTTTAACACAGTTTTCTTATGATTATGGAAAAGGTTTTATCACTTTCATTTAAGCTATTTTTTTCAAATTCAGAGGTATTTTAACATTGTATTCTTAGCACTTAACATTAATTAAACTACATCAGTTAAAATTTGTTCATTTGAACGAGTAATCTGTTTGAATCATTGACCTTTCTGTTCTTTGTTCCTGTAATTGCGCCATCCATTTCAATTAATTGTTCCCTTAATTGTTCTGTTCATTGTTACCTTATGGGGCACGGGTGGCCCAGTCGTCTAAATAGCGATTCGCTGTGCAGAGTTGCATCCCTTGGGCATGCCATAAACCTATGATTATATGTTCGAATCCTAATGTGCCCCGTTTATGTTTTTAGGTTTGTCAGCACCATACCCATGTAGGTTTCACCGAAGTGGTAAAACGTCTGAGACCTGCATCACTTTGGCCTTTCCTTCCACATTAAGCTGACTCGCCGTGATATAACTGGAATAATGATAAAAGAGGCGTTAAACCCAACTCACTCATTGTTACGTTAATTGTTCTATTCATTGATCCCTTAATTGTTTTATTTGTTGTTTGTGTTGATCAATTCATTGTATTCCATTGTTCTCAAAATTGTTCTGTTCATTGTTTCATTAATTGTTTTCTATTGTTCTGCTGACTATAGAAACTGAAGCAGATTTGTGATGAAGCTCCGGACATGTTCCGTCTTGCTCCAGAGCTGGAAGAAAGGTTTGTCCCTTGAATTTGTCAGCTCATCCTGGGATGCCAGGGAAAGTCCCCATGAAATGTGATTCCTAAAAAGAAATTATGTATCCTTGAAATATGTCTAAGGCCAAACTTTTTCAATTTCATGTTTCACAGATTTATTCCAGCTTTTCCACACAAGGTTGGTCAAAATATAAATAAGAGTAAAAAGCAATGTCAACCATTTATTTATTTATTCTGCCGTGGAGTTTATATGCAGCTGGCTTCTTGAATCACTTTTAGACTAAAAGTTTTAGTGATGTAAACATGGATTTTTTATTGAGGGTCTGTATTACTCACCGGAGACATAACAAAAATAAATACTTTTATGTTTAGTTTATTTATTTTCTGGCTGTTTTTCAAAAGGAGTGACAGGCCTGTGAAAATAAAAATAAAATGTGTTGCCTAATTGAATCCTGCAATATTGCAGCTAAGAGCATTTATAGTGTTTATTTTATTTATTAATCCCTACTGTTTAAACGTGGACTCAGGTGCCACTGAGAAGAAATAAAAATATTGTCTCTTGAATCTGAGATTCTTCAAGATTTACATCTGTTTGGTTTGTCTGTACCATGCCTGTGTTACTTGGTTTCACCAAACTTGTAAACATCTACTAATTTGAAAATTCATCCATCACAAAGTAAAACTCTTTGATATGACTGAATTACTGTTTATATCTGTGATAAACACACCTGCCTGACTTTACTTGAAACAGCCCCAAAGAAGATAACTGAAAATACCCCTAGGACTACTCACCACCTATCATGATGTTTTCTATAAATGCACATCTTGAAAATGATAGTGAATGTATTTCACTTTGCAAAAAAAAAGTAATTTCTGAAACATATTTTATTCTGACATCTGTGGATTTTTGGGGCATTTCATATGTTCAGTTGTTACTTTTCTGATTCAGTGTAATTGTGCCCCAACATGTTTAATATTGGCTCACTCACTGACACACTCAGGCCACCCACCACGCAGCTGCAACAACCCAGCCTCGAACCATCCGACCTACCTCCCAACCACCCTGCCCCCTAACCACCAACTTTTAAAAGCCCACCCAACCAGTCAACCAACTACCCTACCTCCCAACTATTGAACAAACCTTTAAACGTCCAACCAGCAACCATCCAGCCCTCCCAATCACCCACCCACCCATTCACCCACCCATCCACCAACCCACCAACCCACCATGCAACCATAAACCAATTTCAAAACAACCCAACCCACCACTCATCCAATTATTGAACAAAATTACAAACATTCAACCAACATTGATCCAAACTCCAAACCACCCAATCAACCAACCAACCAACCAAGAAACAACCAGTCAATGGTTTAATCGTCCTGTGTAGTGCATTTGGAATGCTGTGATCTGAAATGCAAATTTATTGTGATATTTCTTTTTAAGCTTTTCATCATAAGATGAGAAATACAGAGTGAAAAGATGAACTTAAAGATTGACATTATCTTGTTTTGTTTCCAGATGGGAGAGGATGCAGAGACAAGAATCAAGAAACGCATCACGTGGGCAGTCTCCGCAGCCGGAATCAGCATCCCCTGGGGCCTACTTCCTGTCGGGAGAGGAGGCGAACAGACTACAGCGACAAAATCAGGTCAGTTTCAGACTATCACAATACTATTCCAACAGTTACAAATGCCTACAATAGTCAACACCAGTTACAAGTAAACCCCCGCAGAAAGTCTGCATGGTTTAGTAGGAGTTGCAAGTATTTTATGGGTGCTTCATGGTCTTCACTATTTCATTAAAAATAGAACTGGAAAAATGAGAATAGTAAAAGTACATAAAATAGACATGTTATATTGCTGTAAATATTGATCAATTACTATGAGAACTGATAAATTGATGTGTGCTGAAATTAGCTAAATATTACCATGGTTACAGGGAAGAAGTACGCCAGACTACAGGTCAGATTCCCAGGACCGACACCAGGAGCCAGGAACCAGGCCTGGTGGCCAGGAAGGTATGTTTCATAAATCTGGCTCCGATCTTCAAGGTGATGTTAGTGATACAATTGTCAATAATCCCAAACGTCAACACAAGACAGTTATAGTACTAGCATCCCCATGGAACGGATCACTGATATCATTGCAGTCCGGTACAGATTATCCATTCTTATGGGTACGATTTATGGCTTATGGGTACAATGTGTGAAGCCCATTTCTGGTCTTCCCCGCTGTGATATTGCTGGAATATTGCAAAAAGTGGTGTAAAACCATTCTCGCTCGCTCACTCGCTTTACTCACTGGTTTGTTGTAAATGGGGATTTTATGAATGTTTCGAATGATTAATCACAAAATTGTAGCTATGTTTTGTTTGATTTGTTCAATTTTGTGCAATAAATTGCTTTCTATCGGCTGTATGTAACAGAGAGACTGTTGAATAATTTTCTTAGATATTTTTACCAAGTTCATAAATCAATGATACAAGTAAAAGTATATTTTTACATTTGGGAACATTAGTTGATGAGATCAATAACCTATGAAACAGGTTTAATGGCATAATTAGTTTTGCATATTTAGATCACAGAGCAAACGTTGCATGTAGGTAATTTTCCTAATTTTACATTCAGGAAGTGGAAATAGAACAAAATATGAAAAAATGAATGGTTACCATGGCAACACATCCAGAGACAGTTTGTCATCTCGAGATCGAGCATCTCCTTCAATGCCCAGTAGAGGGCGCCTCTCACCATCCTCACATGATCGGCGATCACCGACACAAGATGGACGTTCGCGGTCACCTAGGGATGGCTACTCGCCAGTCATCAGAGGAGGTCCTCGGGGATCAGGACGCCCCACCCTCAACATCTCCAGGGACAGACTGTCGACTGACGGGAGAGAGCTCTCACGGGACGATCCAAACACATCACTGCCCCGCCCTAGACGCCACAGTCATGACTTCAGGGACCACAAGATGAGGAAGGTATGCAATATTTTTCAACATATTTAAAGAGGCACTAGGCACAAAGTCCTTCACGTTGAAATCCATATTGTTCACGTACTGGATGCCTAGTTCATTACAATATTTTGATTGGACTATGCCTATACTCATTAGTCCAGCCAAAATGTAACTCTAGAATTCCAGCCTAGTTCGGCAAGGGTGGTAACTGGATGTTTATAGTCAGTTAACGCCCTTGCCTTTGAATATGACAGTCCTTGCAAAAATGAATTTGGTCATTCAAACTCAAAATGAAACAAACGAAAAATGGTTACTGGATGGTGTTCTATATGATATGGGTATAATATTTGTGTTTTGGACTTCACATTTACAGTGTTTCGGCAACTGTTTTGCAGCCTAGTAGCGTTTTCAGAACATTTGTAATTGTTTTGGTCAAATCCATTTTTCAAGTTTATATTTTCCTTTGCCCGGTAGTCTTTAAAGATACTACTCAACATTTGTTAAGAAGCACACCTTTGACTAAAGTGACTATTATAGTCCTAAGCATATGTTGAGTAGTGTATGAGATTACCTTAATAACCAAAAAACATCATGCCTAAATTACATATCTATGAGTAAGTGCAGTCACCCCATAAATGACATCCTCCCTCGTCACCTTGCTGATTATCCTCTTTGGTCATGTGGACAAGGCGTCCAACCATAGATCAGAAAGTCCATGGTTTGATCCCATCACAGAACTTGGAAATGTTATGATTCCTGTGGGTAGACTCATGGTACTAATTGTAGTGTCTTTACCTACACTGATGATGGGTACTAGAACATGTGAATTACACATAGATCTAAGCTGAACTCGCTTTCCGAGATGGCATGAATGAGAGAAATTCTGTGCTGTTTTTGATAAGAGAGATGGAGCTGGTGACGTAATTTTCAACATGAAACGATCTTGGTAATTGGGTCCAGGGTATTGATCGTAATAGAATGGATATATCATACTCAGGATAATCAAGGATGTGCGTATACTGACTTTGCTATGAGACAGCATTGACTCACTGACGGACGTGTTCTTTGTTTAGCATCCTGGTGGTGGCAGCATGCATAGTCTGGATGACAGCGGCATCTCGGACCAGGAACAGGGGGCACTCGCCAACCTGCCGGGCCCCGGAAAGTTCAAGCAGATGACGAAGCAGACAGGAGCTGACGATGTGGACAGTGGATTTATAGGATCGGTGGTTGGGTCAGACGTCACTCGTCCGTTACCTCAGCAGCAGCAGCAGCAACAACAACAGCAGCAGCCACTGAGACTGAGACACCCTGGGGACTCAGGGAGAAGGAACAGGGCGAGGTGAGACAAACAATCTTAATCCATGTCCATATCCGTATCCACATCCATTTGCAAATCCATATCTACATCCACATCCAAGTCTACATCTACATCTAAATTCCACATCCACATCCACATCCATTTGCAAATCCATATCCACATCCACATCAATATCCAAGTCCACATCCACATCCACATCTAAATTCCACATCCACTTTGCAAATACAAATCCACACTCACTCACTCACTCACTCACTCACTCACTCACTCACTCACTCACTCACTCACTCACCTCACCTCACCTCACCTCACCTCACCTCACCTCACCTCACCTCACCTCACCTCACCTCACCTCACCTCACCTCACCTCACCTCACCTCTACCTTTTTTTTATTTTCAGTAGTGTTAGAAGTGGTGCTGACACAAGCACATCGGACACAGGTCATGGTCGGTCAAGGTCAACTAGAGACAGTGAAAGTGACCGTAGAGATAGTAGCATGCAGAATGATAGCATGGAGGTGACGGCCAGTTTCATGGATGACCCGACAGAAACAGAGGTCAGTGAAAGTGACAGAGGTCAGAGGTCGCAGAAAAGACAAGGTCGCGAGAATCGGAATGTGGGTCAGCATGACCGGACTTCAGAAGGTTACTCAGGAGAAGGTAATTCTAATTGTTATTGTCACAAACTTGAGTTTGAGTATGTTAAAAGACATTTTTGTTCATGTTCTCTACATGAAAGTTGCATAAGGAAGCTTGTATAAGTGAGGTTTCCGTTACTTATATTTTAAAGATAATTTATACAATGTTGAATTATTTTTTTACAATTTTCATGAATGTTTTTTTAATATAATATCCTGATTATATTTAAATCCATTAGTAATCAGAATCAACTCTTCAGATTTGTTTATGGATCATATTCTAAACAGCTTAAATTTCAATTTCATTCCTTGATAACTTGATGCTTTTTCTGTGACCAGAAGACACCGATGCTACACCAAAACCTTCAACAAGGTTGAAAATTAGCCAAAAAACAGAAAGCAAGGAAGTCGCATCACCAGCTAAACCTCAGCGGAAGTCACGCACCCTGGTGTCAGAGGAGGAAGAGGAGGTAACTCCGAGAGCTACACCAACACGAGGGATGGGAGGATCTCGATACGCCTCTTCATCTGACATGGAGACACCGAGAAGTGTCCAGGCAAAGACAAGACAGACTGCTCCGCCAAGATCAGGGGCCACCAGGGCGACACCTGCTGGCAGACAGCTGGATCGAACAGAAGAACGAACTGTTAAAGGGCGAGAATCCCTGCTGAAGAGTAATCTCCAGCAAAGGAAGGAAGATAGGGCAGTGGGGTCAGATCGAGAGTGGGACAGAGGTCACGAGTCAGATGCTACACGTTTGTCGTCTGCATCAGGGTTAGTGTAGATAATATCATCAGGTCGTTGTTGAAGACAGACTTCACATATGATCCCCTATATTGAAATACCCAAAACAAGATATAAATTTACCCATACATAGCCATATACATTTGATACGAGTGGACACATCCATTGCACAGTGAGTGAAACTGATTTGAAAGTCATTTCAGCTCAACTGAAGTCTGCAAAGTAACCAGTTTCATGCACTGTAGAATACACTGCTTCTTACTTCAGTGCTGTGCACTACCAAGCTAGGGTGTATTCCAATGTTGGGAAGACCGTCTCCATTGTCTAGTTGTAGAGCGTCCGCCCGGAGTGTGGAAGGTTGGGGGTTCAATCCCTGGCCACGTCATACGAAGACATTCAAAGATGGTACTTTTTGTTACCCTGTCTGGGGCTCGGCATTTAGGGGCTAAAACAAGGACTAGTTGGCTCGGCATCAATATATTGTGTCTGAGTTGGGTATTCATGTTAAACTGTGGCATGGTATCTCAGTTGGCTAGCAATATAAAAATTGGCATTAGTTTGAACTAGTACAAGCAGCCACACACACACACATACACACATGCATGCATGTTGCTATAACACTGCAATAATCACCATGTTAACCCCATCTCAACTCACCTCCAGTGTTTGTAAAGGTAACAGCCCCTCAGCCATAGTGCTTATAGTTCCTAGTATCTTGCTCACAGTCTTAGAATAAGGCTCGGGCACCCCCCATGTGCTGCCATTTGCTGTGCTGAGTTAAATTCCTTAAGCATGCCAGAATCCTGTGACTGTAGGTTCTAGTCCTGGGCTTGATGACATTGATTAAATTTTGTGAATTGGTAAAAAAGAAATCTGTCGATACCATTTTGTAAGTAATAGTACTTTCACAATAGTTCAGTTTCAATCTTGAAAGAATTTCTTTTTGTTCTTAACTGTTGTATTTATTTTGAAATACTGTTTCTTTGACTGTTATTTATTGGAAGTTGTTATTTGTTTTCAGGTCTCGTCTACGCGCTCTACAGGATGAGGTTGAGAGGTTAAAGGAGAGAGTGGAACAGGCTGTGGAAACCCCCCCTCAAGCCCCTCCTCTACCTCCTCAAGGTCAGCCCGAGTACTATGACCCTTTTGATGATCCTTATGGCTTCATGAGAATGCCAAGGAGAAGAGCCAACTCCTTTTCAGGCACCAATGCACGGGAGTGGGATGAATGGTACTGGACACTGCCCAATCAGCGGAAGAACGATGGCTCGGACATTCCTCTTGGCTACGCTGCTGCGGATGCTTACGCTGAAGCGCCCCCACCACAAGCTGCAGAATCTCCCGCCAGAAGTCGATTACGGAGACGCAGAATGGAAAGGATGAAGAAAACAGAGCAGGGAAATAAGCCTGCAAGTGGACCTATAGAACATCCTTCTCAACCTTTTGCAGGTCCTGGAATTGTGCTAGGTGCTCATCCTGGGTTAGCAACTCATCCGGGAGTAGCAACTCATCCTGGGGTGGCAGCTCATCCTGGGGTGGCAGCTCATCCTGGAGCTCATCCAGGTTTGAGGCCAGGAGCTGTGCCAGGAGCTGGGCCTGGAGCTGGGCCTGGAGCTGGGCCTGGAGCTGCCCCCGGAGCTGTAGGTGGGTTTGTCGGGGCACCTACATCCCCTAGAGATGGGGAGGGTGTTGGACTTTATGAATATTATGTCCCTTCCAGGTACAGCACACAGGGGATGAGACAGCAACTTGCCAGTAAGGGTTATTTCCGTACTCCCTCTGGTGCCAAAATCTACGCCAATCAACAGCCAGGTGCTCCCCAGGTTCCTGGTTACCATCCAGCTGTTCCCCACGGACACCCCCCGCCTCAATATGCCTACTCTAACTATGGAGAGGGTCATGTCAGCCGAGGCTACCAGTCCGATACTGCTGGCATGCACCCAGGAACAAACCGTCCCTTTTATACTATCCGTCGTTCTTCCAATAGACCAGCAGTGTTTTCTGTGCCAAGGTCAAGGCCAGTTATGCAATCCTACTATGAGGACTATGATTCTGTGGATGGGCGGTCAGGCTATCAGACTGATCCTGGAATCGGGGCTGGTTCCCGGACATGGAGACAGAGATCGTATGTGGTTGAAGCAGCGACCTGTCCTCTCTGTGGAGGCTCAGGAGAACATACGCATGCTGAATATGATGAAGGCGACAACTTGCAATATCACACCAGGGAATTCGTCACAGAGAGGTGAGTTTTTCAAAATGTGTGCTCATTCTCCCTTGCAATTGTTTATGTACAAGGTGACTATTTTGGGAAATGGAAAGTGTGACACTCGTTTCTGGCGTCACCTGCCATGAAATGAATATTGCTGGAATATTGCTAAAAACGACATAAAACGACATAAAACCTTACTCACTCACTCACCAGTTTGGGCATTGTATAGGCAAAATGTTTACAGTGTGTAGATATAGAATAGCCACGTATTGACCATCACGCAAATTACCATTTTCAAAGGGGCATAATATGTACATATTTATTGATTTTTATAGCTCTAATATCCATGGAGTTAACATAAAACTGCTCAAAAGTGCTGTTGAGTTTGAGACAATACACTTCCAGAAAGAAAATAATACTGTATTATTTTCTTTCAGTAACTGCAGTATATGTGTGTTAAAATGCCATTAATTAGGCATCCACGGCATGATGCAAGGGACCACTCACTGAAGGCTTTGATGCACTGGTTGTAGTTCAAATGACAGCTAAGAGTAAAACCATATTCACTCACTCCTTCCTAACTTCCATGTCAATGTGAATGAATGCAAACATAACCTTGTACATTTTGTAAGCTAATTTTGACTGTTTAGATCGAGTAGGCCTCATAGAAGGTCAAGGTCAGTGTCAAGGTCAGCATCAAGGTCACATCACTTTAGCCCGGAGCGGAGTAGCAGTTACTGGATTCGTGAGTTCAGAGACACTTCCAGTGATGACACAGATGAAGAGATATATTCACGGCGAAGAAGGTTGGTGCCAAATATTTAGTTAGTAAAATGGAAATTCATTTTCGTTATTGTGTCTTCTCCATCAGTCATCCAGTGCCTTTCAAAACCTAGTGGCTTTGATTTCCCCTGTATGTATATTGTCTTCTGCATTGCCGTTTTGCATGTATCATTGTAAAATTTAATGAATATGCTGTGAGGATGTCTGTTTAGTGTAGACTTTAGTATTACTTTGACTTATTGGGTGGACCATCTTCCCGAGGCAAGGGAGTTAACTGACTATAAAAGTCTTGTGTTGCCAAACTAGGCTGGGATTCTGGAGTTACGTTTTGGCTGGAGAAACGAGTCTATGCATAGTCCAATCAAAATTGCGTAACGAACGACAGCGATTTCAATGTGCAGATTTCGGTCGACTGCAGGATTTGCAAAGCATGTGTACCGCCAATTTGGCATCGATAGATATTTTGCAATTTTTTTCATGTTTTCAATTGAGGTGCTTATGTGATCTCATTCACTTCCCGGGGTAAGACATGTTTTATTACAATATAGATCTTGATTATCGATGAGATCAACTTGGCTTTTGTTTGAAGCAAATGCAAGTGAAAAGAGAGATGGAATCTGATTGGTCAATAGGAGGGACATAGAAGGGACATAGAAGGGACATAGAAGGGACATAAGTCATAATAGCCACTGGGGGCACTACGATTGAGCCTGGAAATTCCAGCCTTTTCATCAAGGGTGGAAACTGGACGTTTATAGTCAGTAAACTCCCTTGCCCTGGGAAACTGTGGGTGGACAGGCTCGCTGACTTTGTTAATTGCAAGCATCGTACCAGATGGAATAGGTTGTTGTTCATAATATTGACCACTGGTTTGTCTGGTCAAGTTTGATTATTTACAGGCCATCCAATTGGTGTGCTATTGTTGCATGTGGCATTAAACAACAAACAAAACAAGTAGTTTTATTTTTTGTGAAACTCTTTACGAGTTCTGCCACGGATCGGTAGTGTAACCCGGTCACCAAGTTTGTCACATGAACAAAGGTTTTTAGGCATGGCCAAGGCCGCAGCATACAATCAGAACACATGATACCTCTCAAATAGCAATACTATCGTTATGACAATCTTTCCTGTGGAAGCCTATAAAAGTAGTTGTTTTGCGGAATTGGCTTTTATAACGTCGATTTACTAATATTGAGCTTGTAGAGAATATTTCAATCGATAAGGACATGAAATTCAGCTCGGTGTGACGTTAAAAAAAATAGTCATGTTTTGATGGGCGTCCGTTCAATAGCAGATTTATTAGAGATCGTTAGTCAAAGCATAACTAGCTCCAAAACGCATGTGTATTTTATGTTGTTGTTTTTTTCAAATATTTTTTTTATTAAATTCAGTATATGACATTACAGAGTAATACATTGAGTAGCATGTCTTGTGGTATACTTTTTAGGTATAGGTTACATACCTATACAGCACACAGCAAGTCAGCAAATTTTAAGTTGGCAACAATACAAGAAGCTGACAAAGCTGAAGCTATTATTGGCCCCTAAACTTTCGACAAATTGATCAGAATACCCCTTGGGGCAAATGCTGACAATCCTTTTGCATTTTTTGCATTTTGTAATCTTGGTGGTTTTCTTGTCCTTACTTTTGATAATCTTTTTCAGGAGCCGAAGTTTATCACGCACAAGACGGAAAACTAGAAAATATAGAAAAGTGCATGGCTCCTACAGTGACAGGGATGTTGATGTGAGTTGCTTTGTTTTCTTTTGTGAAGATCCGGGGTAGAATAGGTCCTCAGCAACCCATGCTTGCTGTAAAAGGCGACTATGCTTGTCGTAAGAAGTGGTCGGGCTTGCTGACTTGCTTGATGCATGTCACTGTATCCCAATTGCGTAAACGATGCTCATGATATCAATCACTGGATTTTCTGGTCTAGACTCGATTATTTACAGTCCGCCGTCATATAGCTGGAATATTGGTGGGTGAGAAATGAAACATCCAATTACCTGTATGCCAAATTTATAGAAGACATGAAAAAACACTTTTCATAATCAAATATAGAAGTAACCATGATAACTTATTGTTGTATTGCATTTTGTTTTTGAGGCATAAATCAAAACTCATCTTTTTTGGGGGAAGTGTACACATATTCAAATGCCCATTAGCATGAAGACAGATTCAAGTGACTTTCCAAAGATTTAATTTTTCTAAAATGTACTTTTGTAACAAATTCCAATTTTTTTTGCATGTTTTTGTTTCTTTACACTTGATATGTTGAAAGCTGGGGGCTTTTTCTTATACCTGGTTAGAGTCATAAAGGACACTTTATCAATTGAGGTGCCTCTACTTTTTGTATCGATCCCCAATTGAAACAGCATCTCTCTACCCTGGTCAGTACATGTATTAACAGTGGTTTGTTGTGTACACTAAGAAACCTGTTCGACATGTGATCACAGTTATTTTTGCCTTTGAGTACTTACTGAAAACTCTTGTCAGTCATATGTTCCCTGACAGCTAGTGGAAATTTGTATGCAATTTCAGACAATACTTTTTAAACATGTTGGGATAGGAATGTACCCAAAAATTTGTTTATCCAGAAATTGTTTAACCTTACATATAACTTCAATGGAAATATGCTACATGATTTAAGGGACCCTGCATATGATAGTAGAAGAATATTTGATGAACAATTTACATGTAATAGTAAAAACAATGTCGTTGTTTCAGAAGGACGATTCACTAGATATTGATCTGAACGAGTCTCTGAATCTGACTGAGGATATTCGTGGTCTCACACGGAAGATGCTACGGTCTATGCGTTCCGACTTACGCAGTTATAAGAGGCGGGATTTTGGCTCTTCAGAGTGGTGATGCCAACAAGGAAAGCCTCAGTTCCTACATACTATGATACTGATTGCTCCAGTTTCCTGAAGCCCAACACTTTTACCTCGGACCTCACTAGCAATTCAAGCACAGTATAGTTCCAGAACCTGAAGGTCAAAGCCGGATAAGGGGTGGTCAGGTAGCCTAGTGGTTAAAGTGTTCACTCATCACGCTGAAGACCTGTGTTTGATTCCCATCATGGATACAATGTGTGAAGCCCATTTCTGGTGTTCCTCGCTGTGATATTGCTGGAATATTGCTAAAAGCAGCGTAAAACCATACTCACTCACTCGTTCAAACCCCGATGCAACTTTAATGTTGTTCAAAGCAATTTACATTGTGTAACTCTCATGACGGCTGTAGGATGAATATCTAGTGGTTATGTGGCTGACTGTGTCATCGTGTCCTGAAGATGTGGATCTTTGCTCTTGCTGTCAACCACTGGTTTGCCTGGTCCAGATTTAATTATTTTCAGGCCATTGTGATCATGCTGGAATATTGCTGACTGCAGCAAAACAAGATTCATTCACTGCACAGAAACAATAAATCACTCTGGGGTTGGAGGAGATCTGATTACTTGTTTCTGAGGAACCATTGTATTGACCTATCCTGATATTCTGCTGAAATATTTAAATATATATAACCTTGGAAACAGGTATGCAAAATCTGGATCTACGGAAAAGGAAGACCAGATTTTAATTCAAGCAGGAGTGTGTCTGTTTTGCTTGATAAAATATCTGTGATTATCGTAACCGTGGTTACCGAGCTGGACTAGCCTGCACGAAACAGACATTGAACAAGGTGGAGTTTTATTTAGAAACTTTTATACTTCATAAGAAAAATGTCCGTCCATTATGTTATGCAATGCAGTATATTTTGTCAAAATATATGTCTCACATTACACAGCAATGAAGTCATCATGTCATGAAATCCAATATGGCCGTTTTGTCAACCATTTTGTATTCAGGTCTTCCTTTGTGTTGAGATCATTTTACCATAAATTTTCCATTTTAGGATGAATATAAGTTAAAAAGGTTGTCAAAATGTCATAAGATAAAGATCTGGTAATATTGTAACTATTGTACCCTTTTGTGGGTCATTTATAGAATTGAGGACTGTAGCTTTTAATGCTTGTTTTACATCGTGTTATTCCTGTAGATGGGTGTTGATGTACTGTAATCTCATTTCTTGAGCGATGTACCACTTTTATGCAGACATATCTTCTTGTATACAATATACAGGCTAGTTTTATCATATTCATTTAACTATCCTCAATTATCCAGAGTATTTGATCTCCATTCTATTAAGATAAATACCATGGACCCATTTTCTTCTTTACATTTGTTTTCTTCTCGATTCTTATGACATAATTTTGAAAATAGCTGTCCAATCAAATTGCACTCATCAGCGAAAGAAATTTTGTACAAAGTTGCCGTTAAGAGAGAAATAGATGGAGCCATCACTTCCATAATGAAGCTATGGTGGCAAATAAGTCCAGGGAATTTATCATAATAGAATAGATATAATACACTGTATTAATGAGGATGTCCAATTACTATACAAATGTATTTTGCCCGACTTGTCAGTTCGCTGATATTATGCCATAGTATATGATGTGTTATGCTTCTATCTAGGAATTGGCTGATGAAGGGTAGCTTCAGTTAAGCATCACACTGTAATTATATAATGGTCATTTGTTTTTCATTCATTGTTATTCTGAACTGTGAAAACAGGAGTTAGCCATGTTGTATTGGTGTAGTATGTGTATCCCACTGTTAACAGTTCGGTTGTTGACACGCAAAGTCAGTGGACATACACTTGGCACACACTGGACATTAATACCTGTGCAGCAATGAACAAAAGCCAGCATGTTTGCATTGAGATTAAAGGCAGACTGTGATTTTTTTATATTTTAATTAGCATTATGCCATGTTTTGCAAATAGGGAAACTTCACCTAAGGTTGGCTCACAGGGTGATTAGATCCTACCACCAAACTCAGTCCCAATTCCATCATCAGTCCATCATCATGGTAATCCTGCCTCAACCCAGTCCTTATTCCTTTCCCATCCCAGAATATAATCCTGCCCCCACCTGAGTCCTTATTCCTGGCCTCACCATAGTCCATATTCCTGCCCCAACCCAGTCCTTATTCCTTTCCCATCCCAGAATATAATCCTGCCCCCACCTGAGTCCTTATTCCTGGCCTCACCATAGTCCATATTCCTGCCCCAACCCAGTCCTTATTCCTTTCCCATCCCAGAATATAATCCTGCCCACACCTGAGTCCTTATTCCTGGCCTCACCATAGTCCATATTCCTGCCCCAATCCAGTCCTTATTCCTTTCCCATCCCAGAATATAATCCTGCCCCCACCTGAGTCCTTATTCCTTATTCCTGGCCTCACCATAGTCCATATTCCTGCCCCAACCCAGTCCTTATTCCTTTCCCATCCCAGAATATAATCCTGCCCCCACCTGAGTCCTTATTCCAGGCCTCACCATAGTCCATATTCCTGCCCCAACCCAGTCCTTATTCCTTTCCCATCCCAGAATATAATCCTGCCCCCAGCTGAGTCCTTATTCCAGGCCTCACCATAGTCCATATTCCTGCCCCAACCCAGTCCTTATTCCTTTCCCAACCCAGAATATAATCCTGCCCCCAGCTGAGTCCTTATTCCTGGCCTCACCATAGTCCATATTCCTGCCCCAACCCAGTCCTTATTCCTTTCCCATCCCAGAATATAATCCTGCCCCCACCTGAGTCCTTATTCCTTATTCCTGGCCTCACCATAGTCCATATTCCTGCCCCAACCCAGTCCTTATTCCTTTCCCATCCCAGAATATAATCCTGCCCCCACCTGAGTCCTTATTCCTGGCCTCACCATAGTCCATATTCCTGCCCCAACCCAGTCCTTATTCCTTTCCCATCCCAGAATATAATCCTGCCCCGACCTGAGTCCTTATTCCAGGCCTCACCATAGTCCATATTCCTGCCCCAACCCAGTCCTTATTCCTTTCCCATCCCAGAATATAATCCTGCCCCCACCTGAGTCCTTATTCCTGGCCTCACCATAGTCCATATTCCTGCCCCAACCCAGTCCTTATTCCTTTCCCATCCCAGAATATAATCCTGCCCCCACCTGAGTCCTTATTCCTGGCCTCACCATAGTCCATATTCCTGCCCCAACCCAGTCCTTATTCCTTTCCCATCCCAGAATATAATCCTGCCCCCACCTGAGTCCTTATTCCTGGCCTCACCATAGTCCATATTCCTGCCCCAACCCAGTCCTTATTCCTTTCTCATCCCAGAATATAATCCTGCCCCCACCTGAGTCCTTATTCCAGGCCTCACCATAGTCCATATTCCTGCCCCAACCCAGTCCTTATTCCTTTCCCATCCCAGAATATAATCCTGCCCCCAGCTGAGTCCTTATTCCTGGCCTCACCATAGTCCATATTCCTGCCCCAACCCAGTCCTTATTCCTTTCCCATCCCAGAATATAATCCTGCCCCCACCTGAGTCCTTATTCCTTATTCCTGGCCTCACCATAGTCCATATTCCTGCCCCAACCCAGTCCTTATTCCTTTCCCATCCCAGAATATAATCCTGCCCCCAGCTGAGTCCTTATTCCTGGCCTCACCATAGTCCATATTCCTGCCCCAACCCAGTCCTTATTCCTTTCCCATCCCAGAATATAATCCTGCCCCCACCTGAGTCCTTATTCCAGGCCTCACCATAGTCCATATTCCTGCCCCAACCCAGTCCTTATTCCTTTCCCATCCCAGAATATAATCCTGCCCCCAGCTGAGTCCTTATTCCTGGCCTCACCATAGTCCATATTCCTGCCCCAACCCAGTCCTTATTCCTTTCCCATCCCAGAATATAATCCTGCCCCCACCTGAGTCCTTATTCCTGGCCTCACCATAGTCCATATTCCTGCCCCAACCCAGTCCTTATTCCTTTCCCATCCCAGAATATAATCCTGCCCCCACCTGAGTCCTTATTCCTGGCCTCACCATAGTCCATATTCCTGCCCCAACCCCATCCTTGTTCCTGACCTCACACAAGTCCTTATTCCTGGCCTCACCATAGTCCCTATTCCTGCCCTTGCCACAATCCTCATTCCTGCCCCCATCCGAGCCCTTACTCCTGTCCCAACCCCAGTCCTAATTCCTGAAACCCCAGTCCTTATTCCTGACCCAACCCGAGTCCATATTCCTGGCCTCACCATAGTCCTTATTCCAGCCCTTTCTTCATATTCAAATGGTTGTCAACTTGCTACCTCTATCACATCACTACTAGGCCCTGTCACAGAACATGCAGGATGTTATTATTAAACACTGCACTTTGTGTACTGTTTTACTTCCATCCGTCCACCTTACTATCAAGGTACAATCATCACACGTTTATGTGTGATTACAGTGTCAATCTGTACTATTTTATTGATCCAGTATCAGGAAGTCATCTCAAATTTTGAACTGCTTTTTCCATTACACAACATGGCAGGAAGCAATCCGGCTAATCAAAATTAAATACTTTTCAAATGTAATTAAGATGATATTTAGTAAATTAATCTTGGAGGAGCAAATCATTGTTCAGTAAAGTATTCATTTGTATTAACTTACCTATTCAAAGTATTTCCTATCATACATTAGGATAGTCTGCAAATGCCCCCATATATTTTGAAGACAAACTTCAAACTTCACGAAATCTGGTGAACATTATATAAAATATGTACTTTGAACATTCTGTGGTATTTTTTAGCATTCTGATGATTACCATGGTCAAAGTGACTAAATTGTCTTAAATAGGCATCCATCCTCGGCAAACTTTTATGTGCTCTGAGTGCTAAACACACTTATGTGTTTTAATTATTCAAATGTATTACGTATGTCAAGCTACATTGTGATATGAAAGATATGCAGCTATGGCAGATAACATTAAACTTACCTATTTATATCATTTGCATATAAAATGCACATATCCAGTATTAATCATTGAAATGTTTTGGCTGATTTCAAATATTATTTATGATAATTGTTTTTTTAATTCATATTATATTTCATATATCAACTGGGTTTGAAAATATAAATTTACTTTTTGAATTTTAGATTTAGATACCTTTTGTATCTAAAAAACTTTTATAAATGTGATAAACAGTTAGGCATACCAATAACTGGTTTTAGAACAGAACATTAATGTTGTGTACTTATTAATGTTTTATTGAGTTTCTTATTTTTAATATGTATGACACACATATATTCATAATATGTACCAAAATATCCGTCCTTGAAGCTGACAACATGTATTTTATTATATTTCATGTAAATGCTTCGTATAGTGTGATTTCAAAGTCATTTACATTTTACATTTACAAGTCAGTGTCTGGTATTTCCTGGAATGATGCATTACTTATGGTAATACTAAGTGTAAACATATGTTGTCTCACTAGGCCAGATTATTTGTTTTCCTGGTTGTCCATCTTTGTAATAGACAGTGGACGAGTGACAGTACTTTGTCGGGATATAAAGGTACAGTCTGGAGAACAAAGGGTGTGTCATCTTTGTAATAGACAGTGGACGAGTTAAAGGGATAATGACAGTACTTTGTTTGGATATAAAGGTACAGTCTGGAGGACAAAGGGTTTGTCATCTTTGTAATAGACAGTGGACGAGTTAAAGGGTGAATGACAGTACTTTGTTTGGATATAAAGGTACAGTCTGGAGGACAAAGGGTTTGTCATCTTTGTAATAGACAGTGGACGAGTGAAAGGGTGAATGACAGTACTTTGTTTGGATATAAAGGTACAGTCTGGAGGACAAAGGGTTTGTCATCTTTGTAATAGACAGTGGACGAGTTAAAGGGTGAGTGACAGTATTTTGTTGGGATATAAAGGTACAGTCTGGAGAACAAAGGGTGTGGTGATACAGAGTCCTATTGTTCTTCCAACTGTTCCTTTTAACCCTGATAATGTACTGGCAAGATTCCACTGTCTTAGAGCACAGTGAAATACTCCATGGTATAATCCCTTATATTAAGAGTCCCTATGGCACAGGTGCACTCCTAATGGTACAGTCAGATTGTGCCATGAGGGCATGCACAGAAATGTTGTGATGATGTATATAATGTGGATCATGTTGTAAATGTTTTTTTGCAAAACTTAATACGGACAAATTTGTAAAATGAACATGCGTAAGACACAGTGTGGTTAATATAGTAATCCTGGGGATTATGAAATAGATAAGGATGCTATCAGTCTCGAACCCTTTGACAAAAAGACCTGTAAAAGTAACAACCCCTAATCATTATCATGATAGAAGATGGAAACCAAGGACATTGTCTGGCCTTAACCTGTAATAGTTGACCACTGATTTCTATATATACTTGATATATAACTGTATACCTAACTGTGTCCATCAAGTCTACATGTACCACAGTTTACGTGTAAGTGATTCTGTCAACATGTACAATGACCTACATATGTGTGATTCTGCCAACATGTATCACAATTTGTAGACATATGTATGATTCTGTCAACATGTACAATGACTTACATATGTGTGATTCTATCAACATGTACAATGACCTACATATGTGTGATTCTATCAACATGTACAATGACCTACATATGTGTGATTCTGTCAACATGAACAGTGACTTACATATGTGTCATTTTGTCAACATGTACAATGACTTACATATGTGTGATTCTGTCAACATGTACAATGACTTACACATGTGTAATTCTGTCAACATGTACCACGGCTTACATGTGTGATTATGTCAGTGTAGAAATTAGATATTCTGACAGTGCTCTAAATTTGATGTACAATAAACAAATAGATTTATTAAAATAAAGATTACATCATACAACCTGAACAGATGGTGTTGTTTTGAAAATAAGACAACAGGTTGACACTAGTTTCTACTTGCAGAGAATGGCTGCAGTGTTGACACATATTATTTCTGATGCACTATTATCTTTCAGAACTATTTGTTCATTACTGTATAGGATTTGACTAAGAATGTAAGGTTAAATCCTTAGGGTACCAGATGGTTGTCTGAACTTGTCTGATTATCATCAATGGTTGTGGGACTTGATGAACTACTTGCTTAGAGTTTGTTGATGTTGGCGGCTGCAGTGTCTTCTATGAAGATCTTAAGTGTGAGTGAGTGAGATTGGTTTTACACAGCTTTATGCAATATTCCAGCAATATCACAGTGGGTGACACCAGATATGGGCTTCACGAATTTGTACCCATGTGGGAAATTGAACCTGGGTCTTCAGCCTGATGAAGGAACGCTTTAACCACAAGGCTATCCCACCGCCCCATTAAGATCTTTAAGTGGCATTGAGAAGCTGTCATATTAATGAAGATGCAGAAGGTTGACTTGTGGTTTGCAACTTCCTTATATCAATGCAACGTTTCAGTACAAGTGCTGGCACATTTACCAGTTTCATACTACAGATTCTAAATACCACTTAACAATAGTTAAAGAGCAAGTGAGCGAGGTCTTAAGCCGCTGAATCATTATTCCATCAATCTCATGGCAGGGGAAACCAGAATTGGCGGCAGGCATTGTAACCATGTCAGATTTATATTTAAACCTATGCCTCAGCACAAGGAGCCAACGCAATGTTCATGAAGTTCGTCTCTTTCTTTCACACAAAGCTGAAGTGAAGCAACTGTTCAGTGCAGGGTTCACTC
The DNA here is from genome assembly GCF_023055435.1 of Haliotis rufescens. NCBI lineage: Eukaryota > Metazoa > Mollusca > Gastropoda > Lepetellida > Haliotidae > Haliotis > Haliotis rufescens. Next base: position 21,893,546 of record NW_025964372.1, on the reverse strand, counting down.
ACTCACTTACTCACTCACTCACTCACTCACTCACTCACTCACTCACTCACTCACACACTGGTTGACTAAAAATGAGAAGTGAAAGTATTATATTTGAAGATGTATTGAAATATATATATATATTCCTACTGACTCAAAAGCACAACAGCCGCACCATCTGACCCTCCATTACTGGTAGTACATCGGTCCCAGAAATTAAAAAAAACCTAGTTGTTTCACAATAGCTGTGATATACACAGTGACTTGTATTTGTAACATTCGTAATATACTCACAGCCCAAAGAAATGCGAACCATAGATTCATATGGAGAAGTATGCACGTTAAGAACAGATGTTTCCAATATGTACCAATTAATGACAAAACTAACAACCAGTCAATTGTTACCTCAGAGTGTCACGATATGCTGCACGTGATTTCCAAACTTTGCACACTAATCCTGCACGAGACAAATGGTGCATCTCTAGTCATGGATCTATGTCATCACATGGATGTGTTCATGAGCGTCGGTTCACACAACATATCAGTATAATCATTTGAACATCGAACCAATGTAATATCTCTCTTCATATGTTAACCAACATATATGGTATTCGCGTTTCTTTTGGCGGTTAGTATACATTAATCACATTTTATAAGTTATACCAAATCATCATCATAAGCACCAGTTGTTAAAACACTTTATACTAAAGACAGACATGTACTAAGCACACATTATACACTAAACACTTTTTTGTACCTTACCCATTTAATATTAAACAAACTGTCATAAATAATGTACACTGAACACATACTAATTTATACTAAATATATTTTGCATGTACACATTTTATACTTTAAAACTTCTGTATACGAAATATATTTTAAAGACGACACTTTTTGTAATCCGAGCACAGCTGAAGTCCCAGATCCAATGGGTGTTGTCATTCAGACACGTGTAGTACGATCACAACCTGATAATGTATCCCACAAATACACTTTATGCAACATCTAGGCACGAGCTGCATGTACACAGACGCCTGAGTCCAAAGTTTCATTGGAAAGTGAAGGTCCCGTTTGTGCGAACTATTCACCATATGCGCTTATATTCTCTTTGTGGAACTCGAGCATATGTCTGTTGCTCTAAACCAGATAAGGTTGGAATAGTTGGGAGGTCAATAATTCTCGCAACTATACCTTAATATCACGATAAAATACTGTCAATCTACTGCGCAACATAATGTACCCATAACACTTTAGTACTAAAGACACTTACGATTAATATTACAGCCATTTTTACTAAGCTTTCTTTACCGAATGCATTGTATTTTATAATAAACACATTTTACTATCAGCACCTTTGGTACAGGGGAAGAATATTCTGGACACTATTCTGTACTATTAATTAAGCACATCTTGAATTTAACATATTTTGTACCAAATACATTTTATAATATATACATTGATGCTAAACAGTTTTATACGCAACACATTTTGTTCACAAAATTTATTGGATACCAGTCACATTTTATACCTAGAACCTTTGGTATATTTTATACTTAACACATTTTGTACTCGTGATTTATTATGTTAAACACATTAGGTATAGACGCATCTGATACTAAACACATTTTACACACATATACATTCACATAAACATAGTTAAACTGTTGTTTTGAAGCAGTTATTGAAATATCTTGTCTCAAACAGATAATCCTACTCCTTCTGAAGGCACAGGTTTAATGACACACGCCGTGGTGTCTCACCCACTGACAGACTGTGCCTGAAATGCGATACACTTCTGGTGTGTTGACTAGTCTCTGTAACTTCAAAGGTGCACCCTCGCCTGTATGTGTCATCACATCTTGCCCGTTTGGAAGAATATTGCGGATCTCCAGAACAGGTCGACTGGCGTTTCCGCTTAAAACGCAGGCTGAAACAATGAAATCTTTGTTTCAGTTGTTGATATTTAACTTCAAAGATATCTAATTTCAGATATCTAAGTATTTAACAACATTGTTTATTTAGTGATGATTTAATCTCTTGATTACACTTAATCAATTTCAAGTATTACTGAAAGAGTTGAAAGTTGAATGGGAACGAATGTTACGTTATATGATAAATAACTATCGTGTCAGAAACAAAGTCCACGTGGACACGTACACTTACCCCTACGTGTAAAACACATTCAGACCGATCTCACCTCTTCATTATTATGGCTCTGTGTTGATGGCTGCACAGGTCAAGTGGAGTTCGCCCATCTTTATCACGGATGTAAGGATCCCCTCCTGCCTTCGTCAGCATCTCAGCAATGTCCAGTGACCCACTTTCACAGGCGTAGTGGAGTGATGTTCGGATAAAGTCATCACACACATTGACATAGGCCCCATGTTTCAACAAATGTGCCACAACCAATAAAAATCTACCAATACAGGCATAATGTAGTGCTGTTTTTCTAGATGTGTCGGAATTATTTGGCATTGCGCCCATAAGAAGTAACTGTTCAACAAAGTACGAGTTTCCGTTAGCAGAGGCGAGATGTAGCGATGTTTGCCTTGTGCAGTTACTAGCATTTACTGTATTACCTGCAATCTTCGGTCCAACACTTCCAAGCCAGTCAATTATGATCTGGAACATATCTGTTTGATCCGATCTACACGCTGCATGAAGAAGTGTGTCACCACTGCCATTGATGTGAAGACAGAGGGTGTGGGGTAACAGGTGCTTGACATTCTTTTTCTGTCCAGTCAGATATGCAACCCATATAGGCGTGTTACCGTCGTTGTCTTTAATGGTTGTATTTGCCCCATGCTCTACCAGGAGTAAGGCTGCTTGGCCACTGCAGCGACTTGCCAGATGCAGTGGCGTTGATCCGTTCACAACGTCCTGGTGGTTCATGCAATCGTTAAACTCTTCACCGAATGATCTCCTCAACCACATCACCTCAAGCAAGAGATCGACAATGACACTATGGCCACGTTCACATGCAACATGGAGGGGTGTTTTACCAAATGTATTTCTCATGCAAAGATCCTTGTACCCCGAAAGTAGTTCCCCAACAATCACAATTTTGCCCGTGCAGCAGGCTACATGCAATGGTGTATTTCCCAAGTCGTTTTGAGAAGGGCCAGCTCCAGATTTCAAACAATGTCGAAGTATAGTTATAATGTGTGTGAAGTCATTATTTTGTTTGTTTGCACATCCATACAGAAGGAAATGAAGAGGTGAATCACCTTGAAAGTTTCTAGAATCCACACACGCACCTGCTGCCAGTAGCGCTACTACTGTGTCAAGATCTGCATTTAGTGAAGACAGGTAAAGCGCAGTTTCATTGTAATTGTTTATAGCATTGACATGACATTGAGTCAACAGACTACGAACTACAGCTGAGTGTCCTTGTTCTGAGGCAATATGAAGTGGGGTATCTCCATTCCTGTTTTTCAGTTTTACACAATCTTTCTTATCATGTTTTAGAAGATAGTCAGTAGCGCGATTACTGCCTACCATTGAGGCAACATGAAATGGTGTGTTGCCATGATCAACTGTCAGATCCATGACATTGCTGCACCTGACTAACAAGTTTAGCCTGTTTATGTTGTCCATTGACTCTCGGAGGTACATCCAGATGACATCCTGCATTCTGCCATATTGGGTTAACTTTGCATGGGTGAAGAAGATACGAGCAATTTTGTTATTGCCTCTCCTCATTACAATGTCGAGGGGAGTGAAACCATTGTGATTTTTTATCCATGCCAAACTAGGACTGGTATCGAGAAGAAAAGCACACACTCTGTGTTTGTCATAGGAACACGCCAGGTGCAGGACATTATCACCTTCCTCTGTTACATGAGTGACATCCATGCCTACTTTGAGACACATCTTAAGAATATGCATATATCCCTTTCGAGATGCTATATGACAAAACATTTCTCCATATTTTGTCTTCATACAAACTTCAGGGTTCCCATCGTTTCTTTTTAGTTTCAATATGATTTTACATACTTTCACGTCCCCATGTTCACAAGCTTTATGGAAGATTGTGTAACCATGTGAATCAATAGCATTTGAATTGGTACTTGACGACAACAAACAAGCAACAATATCCATGAATCCAGCATCATAAGCAAGATGTAATGGAGATATGCTTTCATATAAATGGCTGTCATCCATGTCTGACAGCCACCCAGCGCTATATGCTATAATTACACTAGCTACATCATCATGGTCACAGTCGCAAGCTGCTTTGACTGGAGGGACAGGAACAAACTCAGTGTCTGGTTCATCAATCACTTCTATCACGTCATTTCCTATTTCCCTTACACTCAATGAATCTTTCGAATTTTTCTCAGAGTGATGTGAAGCCGGAATGTTTTTCATTGAGAATCCTTTTTTTATATGTTTTTTAAGCATCGATGGAAACACTGACTCAGAAGAGAGAAATGCTTTTGTTACCTTTGAATTGCCTTTCTCACATACTTTCAGGAGGATACTTTTACCATACTGATCATCTTCTAGCACATCTGCACCTTGATTTATAAGATACTCTGCAAGGTCAAAGTGGTTACCATCCATTGCTGCATGCAATGACGTCATACCCTCAATTCCACTTCTCCCCGTTTTTAGAATGCAATCTATGTTTTCCCTTTCCTCTTGAACTATGTCACTCAAAGAAACTGAAAGTGGTGATATACACTGAATGTCCTTTGAAGAAATATCAGCTCCATTTTCTATTAAGTACCTCACCACATCTTTATGCCCTCGCATACAGCATGCAATTAAATAGTTACTGCCATTTGCTCCAGCTATTTGTGACTTAGCCCCCTTTAACATCATTAGTTTTATAACATCAAGGTGGCCTTCTACTACAGCGGAGAGAAGTGGTGTGTTGTTAAATTTGTTTTTCATATTTGGATCTGCACCATGATCCAATAGATAGTTAACAATTCGGTCATACCCTCTTGCACATGCTATATGAAGTGGTGTCCGTCCTTTATGTCCAACTGCATTTACATCTGCGCTTGATAAAAGTAATGCTTCCACAGTTTTAATATTTCCTGATTCACATGCAGGATGGAGTGGAGTATCACTTTGACAGTCAGTTTCATTTGTTACAGCCCCTTTGTTTACCAAGTGTTGCACAGTTTCTGTATGACCTGATTTAGCAGCATAGTGTAGACAACCTTTTAAAGATATATTCGAATTGCATTCAATCAAATCTTTAACTATGTTCAAATGACCTTCGGATGCAGCACAATGAAGCGGTGTTTGTTTATCCACGTTCTCAACGTCACTGGTGTAATGATATTGAATGAGAAGCCTGACACTTCTCTGACATCCCCTTTCAGCAGCAATGTGCATTGCTGTTTCCTTTTTGCAATTTGCCAGAGAGCCATCAACACCACGTTCCAGCAAAGTCGCAACATTGTCAGGAAAACCATATCTAACAGCATAATGAAGAAGTGAGTTACCATCAGGATCGGCAGATGTCAATGTCGGTAGCGGAATATGATCAGATACGAACTTGAACTGTTCAGAATTATTTAACTTTGAAACTGGCACATTTGATAATTTAGTAGTATACCTAAGGAGTAAAGCTATGGCCTTAAAATTATTATTTCCAATGGCTGCATGAAAGGGCGCTTTACCTTCATTGTTTGCATGGCTTGGATTTGCACCTTTCTCTAATAGCAATTGCATAGCTAAAACTCTTCCATTTTCAGTACAAATATAAAGACCTGTGTTCCCGTTTTTATCCACATGATCCACATAAGCCTCAGAATCTAACAGTAATTGTAGCATGTCAATGTTTCCTCTTCTACATACCAAATGAAGGGACGAATAAACAGCTTGATCCGTCCTGTACATATCATATTGTAACAATAATCTCACTATGTCAATATGTCCTTGGCAACATGCTTCATAGAGAGCTGTCCTAACCTTCCTATATTTAGTTTCAATGGAAGTGGAGAGGTTATGAAAAAGCCTTCGAGTATTTTGAACATTGCATCTTCCAGAATATGTGTTTGAATTTATGTTATTATTACATTTATGTAATAAATATTCGATAATAGCTGTGTGTCCATATCTAGATGCAATTATTACACATGCGTCAGCATGATCACTGAATGGAAAATTATCAAAATAACTTCTCACCAAGTTAATATTACCGCAGGCAACAACAATGTGAAGGAGATCACCTCCTTCAACCTCAGTATTTAGTAACTTAAGTATTTCAATGCATTTTATATTCTTCAAGCTTTCTGTTGTTATCAGGGTATTTTGAAGGCATATCTCATCACATATTTTAGTTAGCAATAGGAGGGTTTGTGGTGAGTTTTGGTGACATGCTTCACGAAGGAAGAATTCTAAAGTTGCATCTGGAGGAAGTATCGTCCACAACATCCTAAATATTGCAAAATATTTCTTTGTAAGCACCCATTTCAGCAATGATTGTATGTCGATTATGCTCGCCAGGTTTTGCAATCGTTTAATCAACAGTCGAAAATTACGATAAGCACTTGGCTCACGAGCTCCTTTCTCCAGCAGCAGCTTAACAATCTCTATATCTCCCCTCCTACAAGCTATAGCCAGTTCTGAATACCCATCCATGTCGCTACCTGACACACAAACTCCTTTCTCCAGCAGCAGCTTAACAATCTCTATATCTCCCTTCTCACAAGCTGTAGCCAGTGCTGAATACTCATCCATGTTGGTACCAGACACACTAGCTTCTTTCTCCAGCAGCAGCTTAACAATCTCTATATCTCCCTTCTTACAAGCTAAAGCCAGTGGTGAATATCCCTGTCTGTCGGTATCTGACACACTAGCTCCTTTCTCCAGCAGCAGCTTAACAATCGCCACATTACCCCGCTCACAAGCTAAAGCCAGTGGCGAATGCCCATACCTGTCCCTGTCGTTTTCTGTCACACTAGCTCCTTTCTCAAGCAGCAGCTTAACAATCTCCTTACTACCCTGCTCACAAGCTATAACCAGTACTGAAAACCCAGTTGTTTCGCGAGCTGACACACTAGCTCCTTTCTCCAGCAACAGCTTAACAATCTCTAGATCTCCCTTCTTACAAGCTAAAGCCAGTGGTGAATGTACCTGTCTGTCGGTACCTGACACACTAGCTCCTTTCTCCAGCAACAGCTTAACAATCTCTAGATCTCCCTTCTTACAAGCTAAAGCCAGTGGTGAATGTACCTGTCTGTCGGTACCTGACACACTAGCTCCTTTCTCCATCAGCAGCTTAACAATCGCCATATTACCTCGCTCACAAGCTTTAGCCAGTGGTGGATGCCCATACCTGTCCCTGTCGTTATCTGTCACACTAGCTCCTTTCTCAAGCAGCATCTTAACAATCTCCTTACTACCCTGCTCACAAGCTATAACCAGTACTGAAAACCCAGTTGTTTCGCGAGCTGACACACTAGCTCCTTTCTCCAGCAACAGCTTAACAATCTCTAGATCTCCCTTCTTACAAGCTATAGCCAGTGGTGAATGTCCCTGTCTGTCGCTATCTGACACACTAGCTCCTTTCTCCAGCAGCAGCTTAACAATCTCTATATCTCCCCTCCTACAAGCGCCAGCCAGTGGTGAATACCTCAACAGGTCGGTACCTGACACACTAGCTCCTTTCTCCAGCAGCAGCTTAACAATCTCTATATCTCCCCTCTCACAAGCTAAAGCCAGTGCTGAATACCCATACATGTCGCTATCTGACACACTAGCTCCTTTCTCCAGCAACAGCTTAACAATCTCTAGATCTCCCTTCTTACAAGCTATAGCCAGTGGTGAATGTCCCTGTCTGTCGCTATCTGACACACTAGCTCCTTTCTCCAGCAGCAGCTTAACAATCTCTATATCTCCCCTCCTACAAGCGCAAGCCAGTGGTGAATACCCCTCCATGTCGCTATCTGACACACTAGCTCCTTTCTCCAGGAGCAGCTTGACAATCTCTACCTCTCCCCTCTTACAAGCTAAAGCCAGTGCTGAATACCCATACATGTCGCTATCTGACACACTAGCTCCTTTCTCCAGCAACAGCTTAACAATCTCTAGATCTCCCTTCTTACAAGCTATAGCCAGTGGTGAATGTCCCTGTCTGTCGCTATCTGACACACTAGCTCCTTTCTCCAGCAGCAGCTTAACAATCTCTATATCTCCCCTCCTACAAGCGCAAGCCAGTGGTGAATACCCCTCCATGTCGCTATCTGACACACTAGCTCCTTTCTCCAGGAGCAGCTTGACAATCTCTACCTCTCCCCTCTTACAAGCTGTAGCCAGTGGTGAATACCCATCCATTTCGCTATCTGACACACTAGCTCCTTTCTCCAGCAGCAGCTTGACAATCTCTATATCTCCCCTCTCACAAGCTGTAGCCAGTGCTGAATACCCATCCATGTCGGTACCTGACATAATAGCTCTTTTCTCCAGCAGCAGCTTAACAATCTCTGTATCTCCCTTCTCACAAGCTATAGCCAGTGCTGAATACTCATCCATGTCGGTACCTGACACACTAGCTCCTTTCTCCAGCAGCAGCTTAACAATCTCTATATCTCCCCTCCCACAAGCTATAGCCAGTGCTGAATACTCATCCATGTCGGTACCTGACACACTAGCTCCTTTCTCCAGCAGCAGCTTAACAATCTCTATATCTCCCCTCCCACAAGCTTTAGCCAGTGCTGAATACTCATCAATGTCGCTATCTGACACACTAGCTCCTTTCTCCAGCAGCAACTTAACAATTTCTATATCTCCCTTCTCACAAGCTGTATCCAATGCTGAATACTCACTCATGTCGGTACCTGACACACTAGCTCCTTTCTCCAGCAATAATTTCGCCATGACGTTATGTCCCTTTCTTAAACACATCACTGCAATATGTGTGTCGCATAAAACAGCTCTAGCAGCGTTCATATGAAGTAGCATCTGTACCACACCAATATTGTTTGAATATGCAGCAATCAAAAGGGGGTGTTGGTCGTCTACAGTAACAGATCTATCGGCATCATACTCTAACAGTAACTCGATGATATCAGTAAACCCCCCTATGCATGCTTTATGTAAGGGTGTATTAGACCCATCATAGGGAAGTGGATAACTTCTGTGATTTAATATCACCTTAGCGACTTCAAGAAATCCCTTCTTACAAACTATATCCAAAGGCATTTCATTTGTGTAATTCAGCATAGTACAGTCAGCCCCCCTCTCTAGCAGCATGGATACAATATCTACGTCTCCCCGCTCACAAGCAATATGCAGGGGTGTGTCTCCTTCTGCATCCCCTTCAGAGATGCAACATTGTCGTGAAATCAGTGCCACGAGGTCATGGTTACCGGATCTACATGCAGAGTGTATTGGTGCGTTAAACAAGATGTCATGGAGATTAAGGTCTGCACTGTGCTGTATAAGACATTTCACAATATCTATGTTTCCCATAGTTGCAGCAACTAAAGCAGCAGTACTCCCTGTTTGGAAAGGTATGCTATTTCCGGACCCGTGGACTAATTGTTCATTGACATCAAATCCACTCTCCAGGAGATAAGACACTACGCCAGTATGTCCGTAAAGACTGGAGAGGTGAAGGGGAGGTAAGGCATGGGTGTCATATGATTCAATAATTGTCAGGGTTTTTTCCTTCTTGTGTGTAATACCTGGTAGTAACTGTGGAAGTTTAGGTATCTTCTGACATTCTATTAATTCAGTTTCGGAGCAGAGTAATTGCACAATGCTGGAATTACCTGAAATACAACAGGGAACGAGACAGCCAGCCTTTTGACTATCTGTCAACCAGAACGACAATGATTTGAACAGTTCAGCATTCCTCCCAAAGCACATCCAATGTATGAATGTTCCACCAAAGGTCTTATCTGTATTTTCCAAAATGCTGTGGAAATCATCGGATTTTAGCAGATGTTGGACTGCTTTCCTGAGCATTACATTGAAATGGAAGTATCCACAAGAATCGTGAGACAACACTAATGCAAGGTTATTCAGCAACACTTCCTTGGCAAATCGTCTTGCCAAATCCTTTACCATTTTCCCCTTTAGCCACACATGGAAACCACCATCTTGTGTGTGGATCCTGAGATAATGGTAGATGAATTTCAGATCAATAATATCAATGTATTCTTGAAGATGATCTGCAATCACTGTCGATATTGTCTTTTGTATTTCGGAATTTCTAAGTGTGACACATGTGTTCATATTTGATATCAGTACAAGTTTCTCTAATCGAAGGAATGCATTCCTTATTTGGGCATTTGTAGGTTCCCCACAATGACAGAGCTGACAGCCCCATTTGATATAGTCTTTTAGAGGGGAACTATGTTCGTGGCATTCAAGAGTCGTTAACTGCAGATGTCCTTTCATCAAACATACAAGTGTCAAGGCTACGAAGGAAGACTTTTGATTTTGGAATAGCTCCTCACAATATGAACGTAAGTCTGCAGGACACGCTCCTGAAAACAATACAAGTTTTATGACTGGAATTGGCAAAAAATTTGATCATGAGTATTTATGGTTCATATATTTTCTGATATACTCAAACAAATGTATGAAGGATGAAGATACAAACGAAATACAATACATTCAAAACTGAATGATAAATATCTTTAATGCAAACTTGATATATTAGAAAAAGTAATATATTCTCCCAAAAGAAATGCACAGGTGAAATTAATAATATATGAAAGACATTAGCACATAAATTGAAGCATGACTATGTGCACGTGCCCGTTCTGCACAGCCAAACATCATGAAGAGACCTGCAAAAGTTGTGTTTGTGTATGTGTGTTAGCATGTGTGCGTGCGTGTGTGTCTCTCAGAGTGTGTTAAGCGAGGTGTTACTATGGATGAGTTCTGGGTTCACCACTCTCAGCCAGAGACTAAACAACAGTCAAAGCACGGGCAACATATAACATATCCTCCGGAGAAGGCTGCAATGCATGACATTGGTTTTGAACCCATTGATCATCCTCTGTATTCACCAGATTTGGCACCTCTACCAAAACTTGAGGAAAAAACTGTCTGAAACGCACGAACTGGGGACGTCATTTCTGCTGTAGAGGACGTATAACACAACCAGGAGGAAGCCTTCTACACCATCGGGATCATGGCAATCCAGCAGTGTGGGCAGAAGAGTGTTGACCTCGAAGGGGATTATGTTGAAAAATAATTGACATGCAACTCCATCATAATGAGGCTCAGAACTTCGTAGCACGTGCAATATCATTCCTACAGAACCACAGTGTGTGGTTCATACCGTCACCCTCCTACTCACCAGATTTGAACCTGATAGTACACCCACTTCACTTCGTCCATGGGCATGAGGTGCCAGACAGTACTTGACGTTAGTTCCATTGTAGTAAGTTTCCGAGTTATATTATCACAATGGACACGTTTACTCATCAAGTGTTCACATGGGCAGAAAATTATGTTTCTTTTTACACCAATTTTTTCAGCAATTGACTTGATGTGCTTTTTATTATATAATATTATTATTTAACATCGAGGTGAAACATAATATTTCTCAAAAGATTATGGTTTGACATTTTAGTCCTGCTGAGAATGTAGGACAATTCATCCGCAGGCCTACCTTTTCAGTTTCACTTGACACAACTTCATAAAGACCCTCGAATTGAGTGCATGCCAAGTAAGGCTGGACTCAAAACGACTTTTATAACTAGAGCCAGAATAGTGTTGATACTACTCACGGGTGAATTTCAATTGTAAGGCTCAGAGATATATAAGATCGAAATCCCATTGCATTGTCACAAGGTAAAAGGAGTTGTCGTCCTTACCTGGTGTTGTATCATGCAGGTCAGATGGCGTAATCTCACTTGTTGCTTCAATCTCCATGGATCCTATCGTGTGGATACTATCTCTCACAATAAAGTTTGTGTCCTCAGTCATACCTCCAGATGTATCCAACCTCTCTTGTTTCTTGACAGTCGAAGGTTCCATCTTCATGTCAGAAATGCCGTCCACTAGTTCTTCACAGATGACACTTTCCTCCTGGGAGTCGATGACAGAAGTTCCTGTGGATATACTCTTCCTTCTGTTTTCCGTCTCTGCATGTAGTTTTCTGGTATTCTGGTTGGTGGAACTGGAGCTCTCTATGATTTCAACCTCATTGGATGATTGCACGTTGCTTTCTTCAATGTCACCTGCTTGCATCTCTGCTGCATTTATTATTTGCTGTTTTACATACTCCCTGTATCGAGTCACGTGACAGTTCCTCATGACACATGGGGAGACACCTGACAACAGTGCCTCAGCAGCCTGCAAGTAACATGAAAACCCTGATAATCCCTTAACACAACAGCATTCATTTTATTTGTATACACACTATGTTGCTGAGGATCGAATTTGTAATTTAACAATAATTTTGTACTATGAGCAATAGCAACATCTATAATTTAAATATTAAGAATCAGATAATTATGTCTGAACGTTTTGTATCATGCTTTTTACATACTCCCTATATGCATATGACATATATGTGAGTGGTTACCTCATTGTCAAAATATCTTTCCTAAAAGATATAAAAACTCCATTTACTTACCATGAGAATAAACACACCACAGCTGCTGCCATCAGTCTGTGGGAATATAGGGCACTGTATCTCCCTCCAGTCAGAAAGGTTCTCCCTAGTTTCCCGACTTCTATGGGTCATGTACTCACTGTAACCAAACGTGACACGTTATTTGGAATAACGTTTGCATGAAGACACGTAGACTCCACACATGTGTATCAGCCTAATCCATGTTTTCTGAGGGGCGGTCGGGTAGCCTAGTGGTTAAAGCGTTCGCTCGTCACGCCGAAGACCCGGGTTCGATTCCCGACATGGGTACAATGTGTGAAGCCTATTTCTGGTGTCCCCCGCCGTGATATTGCTGGAATATTGCTTAAAGCGGCGTAAAACCAAACTCACTCACTCACACCATGTTTTCTGAATGTAATTGATTTTGATATCAGCATACGAGTATATGGTCCAAAAAGGAATGCTCTTTTGTTTGATAGTTCCTACCTCCAATGATGAAGAATGTCTCGTTGTGTAACATCTGAGGGTTTTGAATTAATCACACATACACCTCCCTCCCTTATGTTTGCAGCAAGCAGTATCCAGTGACTGTGGCGACATATAGGCATCAGAATCCACGTGTACTCCATCAGGGGCACCTGCAATTTATAAAACTATATTAAATATATTTGCAATAGTCAAATATAATGACATCATATACTTTTATACGACAGGGCTCTTTGACCAGTCAACGGATTTATGCCTGTATTTAACAGAAGAGACCAAGGATGTAGAAATCGGTCTTCTTCCTGGAGCACCATAAAGCACTTAAAAAACTTTATCAGCACAATCAATTGATTTTTTCATACCTACCTCTTTGTACAGCCACTCCTCATAATTCTTCTTTTCCCAGAAAGTAGCGAGGAAACATTCAAAGATAAATACTTTCTTGTCCTCTTTAGAGAATCGTTTTTCCAACAGAGAAAGGTAGGCATGAATCACCTGTAAATAAACGTTGAGCTGTTTTAAGTTAATCTGAATTGATGCATTGTGCTTTTATTTAGGATCAAAGTGGTTAATCAGAGGACATCAGAACCAAAGTTCCAATTGCACGAATTTGATGAGTTCGTTGAAAAGTGGTGTTTAAGTCAAGAAAAAAACTTACGCTATCGTCAAGCCATGATGTTTTGTTCAGTTTCATTGCGTCCTGGCCACTCACTGTATAGCTGCCAATTCTATAACGTACATGGCTTGATACATCTGCAATGATATTGTTGCCTGGAGGTTCTAAATTGCCTGGTCGTTCCTTGAGAGTTTCCACAAATTCAACAATGTCTGTTTGCATGTTGAATGCTCCTACCACCAATGACGTCAGTAACGAAAGTAGGGTATCTGAGTTTGTATTTTGCTGGCCAATCGAGCAGACAGTTTCCGTTTTGACAAGACAGTCTCTGGTCGTCTTGAAGTCAGACATCCATAGACTTCTCACTTGTGTGATAAGCGTCGAAGCTGTAAAGGGTAGAGAAGAAGATAACATCCTAGGCCTTAAGCCATTGTCATTGAAACAGGTTTGCTCATCAGCTAATGCTACAGAATCAACAGCCTGGTCTTCAGCAGCTTTGTGTTGCTGTTGGCGGACATTCCATGTGCTGTGAAGGTGCTGTAGTAGCTTAATCATCTGACCAAGTTGGCCATTGTTGAAAATGACGTGTATGAATTTTTCGAGTGGAGCGAGTTGTGTTTCTTCATTGTTGACATTTTCAATCACAGGATCTGGTGCTGTTTGAGTCAAAGTGGTGTCTCCTGAGTTCCGTTCTGCAATGTCTGAATTTGACTGATTGTTGTCCTGACAAGAGACTTGAAAATCACCAACCTCGGATAAGGAATGAGTCAAATTGTTTTCCTCAAAATGTTGTGAAGGAGCATCCACAGTTATAGAATTCTTGGATGTAATGCACTGATCTTCGAGAATGTTTTTAAGGAAATCAACTGCTTCTGATGCTCCAAGGTCTGTGTTGTCTCTGCTTGCCATCTGGAGTGCATTTGACTCATCACTTGTCAAATGATAATGCTTAGATGCTTGGCTCGTCTCTGATTCTAAAGATGGTTTGTTGTCATTGTCTGCAGCAGACGAGTCATCATTTGAGTGTACTAAATCAAACCCCAAAGGGGTCTGTGGTGTTGTGTTCTTATTTCTTGTGCCTTCTTGTGGCTTCAGATCATCTTGACTTCCATGGACTCTTTTATCATATGGAAGACACCCTAATGGTGCTCGAACAATTTGCTTACAGCTTATTTGTTGTAGATTCTTTAAACTTTTCGGTTGCTTTCTTTTTCCTTTCCTAGGGAATACCTTGCCCACTTCGATATCCTTTGTTAAGAATGCTGTAAGATTATATGTAGTTTTGTCTCCAGTAATGCCCAGCCTGTTGGTGCGGGCTTCTTTTGTGCAATCCCTTTGCCCCCTGTATCTGGTATTCATGACATGAAGACGTGATCGTGGTTTATATACTTCTGGAACAGTCGAAGAAGAAGCTTGTTGATTCAAACATCTAAGGGTTTCTGTTTCATTGCTTGATCCATCTTTGATGGCTCTGATTACAGATGGACAAAGTCGGGTGTAGGGAACAGAAGTATTCTTGGAGTTACCATGAGGGAGATCCTCCGCAATTCTCTCATTTCCAATATACTGGAATAACACAAGATTGTTGTCTTCTCCTAGCAGAATGTAGGCATGCTTCTTAAATCTCTTGTCCTTGCCTACCCTGGTCTTTATAACAAAGAACAACTTCTTGAACTTTGGATCTGCTTTGGGTTGTTCTCGTGTGGCGTCGTGGTGGAAGTGGTACTGGTCACATCTCCAGTCATCTGCATCAACATAAATGTTATAACTTAAAAAGTAAACCAACCTATATGAGAAGTAAAATGGCATTTGGTTTAAAAAAAGACAGTCTGCAAGGAAGTTAGCCATGTGGTACAAAAGAAATCCTTTTGGCATAAAAAGTTGAACACAAACCAGTGAAACAGTGAAACTTTTAAACAGTGATTACCTTTGTATCTGTCAGGTAAGTATGTATCGATCACAAACATATAATCCCAGTTAGATATTTGAAATATATGTTTCCAAATATCAACATTAGTTAACATAATTTTTAAGTTGGATTATAGAGTATAAGCAAAGGATGAGAGGAAACCCACATTACACCGGTAACACAGGTCGAAATGGTTTTTTTTCCATTTGCGAAGCCCATCTCTCACAATAAGACAATACGTTTCAAAGGTCAGTATGTTATTATCCAACCGACGGTATGTCAAACACAAACGGTTCTATTATAGAAAATATCATACCTCGTTTGTTGGCATCAGTGAAGTGATAGAGAAAGGCCTGCCCTGCCCTTGGTTTGACGGGAGGTTGGTTGATGACTCTGTTGAGGTCAGGATTTTGGAGGATCTCAAGCACCTCAGTGGTGGTGAATGATTCCTCTTTGTTGGTATACAGTCTGCTGAAAAGTTGTGTCTTAGTTACAAGCAAACCATGGATGTAGACCTCTTATAATATTAGATCATGAGCGGAACCTTAATGACCAGACCTCCATTTCCCCAGAAACAGGAAGCTGCCATCCATCAATTACCTTAGACGATGCAGAATAAATATTCCTCAATATTCATTCATAATCAAGAATGGTTTCACCTTACTTTTCAATATATCTCTTGTCTAGTTTTTCAAAACACTACATAAATCGTGAACTTGTTGATGTCCAACTTGAAATATAACATTGTCTATTTATTCAAATAATGTGATGACTTTCCTGACAAGATCCTACTAAACCGGAATGATGATTTCCAGACTGATGATGTTTTACATAGACTCTATCATACATACTTCGAAGAAGTGTTCTGCTGAGGAGGCTGCTGTCGTCGTGATGGCGGCCCTGGATTCAGTTCGACATTTCCACTGAGAAGCAGCAGCAGTCCGATGACAAGGAGAACGTGCCGTGGTCGACACGGGAAGCTGCCCCCTCCTGTGACCATGCCCTGCGTGGTGGTAGTCCTCGGACTCTTGTTGGGTTGGCTGTGTAGTCCAATCCGGGCTCTCCAGGTTTCAATGGTTACCCCCATCCTTGTAGGCTACCCTTTATTTGGGATGTGACGACCTGTACAGATGGGTGATACTTTATGTATCATATACAGTCTTTAAACGTAGGATACTTCTGAGATAGTTCTGATTCTTCCAACTGTAAATGAAGGAACATTTTGCTATTATGATATCGACGTCAATTTACGCATTATAATGTTCTACACATTATTCAGAAAGTATTTATGACAATAAGCTTAATAATAAAGCTAATTTTAATATAGTTGAATTGGTATCACAACCTCATCGGTAAAACACATATAATTCTATTTTCCAAATATATATCTTATATTTCAGGGTAAACAGAGAGATCTTTAGATTCAGTTCACGTTGCTATTGGAGACCCTTTTATCGATTAATGTGCTCTCCTAACTGATATTATGCAATTACATAATTGTTTGCATAATTTGCTCGCTAACATCTACACCAATATGTAAATGGTAATCGCAATGTAACCATGATTTGTTGGTAGTATGGCATGTTTAATATTCAGATTTTGACTGATACATACACATTCGAAATGTTTCACTGGGAAATAGAGAGTTAATTATTTTATTTGAGTCCAATGACCACAGAACTATCAAATGTTAAGGGCTGTATTTGTTACCTAGGAAGGAGACTGATCAAGAACAATCAAGAAAACTTCAACATACTTTGAGCTGCAAAATGTCAATATTCTGATAATCGGTAATATTAAACCACCTTTACCTGTGCTTATACTTAAGCAATAAACGACGAGTGTGAGTTGTTTATTGTACGATACATAACGACCACGAATCGTCTATTTCGTATATGAGATATTAACATTATGTACAGTCTCTTTAAGGATGTTTATAAAATGTATAAGCTTTAAAAATATTTACCCAAATTTAAATAATAACGACTGTCTGAATAGAATCCAACCTCGGAAATGTCGGACAGTTCTATTTTACGAACAGGTGGGTCAAGTTTTGTATTTCCCGCATATTCTCCCAATCCCCACGTCGATTATCTGTACCTCTTCTCATAATACCGATTGTCACTTTTGGATTGTCTTTTTATCTGTGTAGCCCAGCTAAATCTTTACTGGAACAACTTACTGGACACTTCCGCTAAAAAATGACGTCGTCCAATATATGACCTCATCAAGTTGCGAATGCATATTCGAATCTCAAGAAATGATAGAACAATGCTTTGTAGTTCGTCATTGTTCTTTGAGATTTTATCTTATATATAATAATAGTAAATGTTTTTAATGGAGTTCAAGCTCTGTGTAATGACAATCATTGGCGTACATTGACATATAGGGTATGTGAAGAAACTAGTCTCCCTTGACCACTTTGTGTTCCTGAGTTTTGGGGAGAAAACAAATTTACGTATAAAATGCAGCGCGGATTTATGAGGAGGGTCACATGCGGTATCCGGGATTGCCTTGTTGGCACGAGGTGTAATGGAAGTGTATCTGTTACTCCGATAATACATGTATCTGACACTTTTGGCCTGTGCCTATTCAATTTCTACATTTGAATTACAAAGACATGTTAGTCGTGATACATATTTAGCGTTGAACGCATCGCTGGTTGCTGAATATCATGTGAGTGTGAGCGGTCCTCGTCTCCTTATCATCAAGATTATCGAGGCATATTGCAGCAATGATCGAATTTGGAGAGGTGGAATGTGACTCGATCATTTAGAAATGCAATGCACGACGTAATCCTGAGTTACCATTTTAAGTCCCCTAGCGTTATGTTATCTATAAATAGATATAACACATGCACAACACAGGCACCTGGGCAATGGCTTGACAGTCAAGGTAGCATGTAAATGTGTATCTGTTCCGCCATCCATGCATATTGTCCAGTTGCTTTTCCTTTCAGGATGTGAATGATAGTACAGTCCTATATAGCTAGTTGATTATGGGAATCAGATACGGACTGACATTGGTACCATGTCTATTGGTACTGTAAAACTGCTTCATTTACTGCCAATGGCAATTAATGTTATGTTATGCTATACGTTGGTTGTTATGCTAATATGTGGTGAAACAACATAGTAATCGATGAATAGGAATTGAAAATTTAGATTGTAGATGCTCACGCAACTTTGGTTACCAGTATGCCTAATTTTCTTTAAATAGTTAAATATATATCATACAATAAATACCTTCAGTGAGGTGGATATAGAGCCGACAAGAGAGTGTGAGATCTGAGTACTTGTATCTATGAGTGGATTCAACTCCTATACGACATATCAGTAGACCGACCAGGAACAGAAGGCAACAAGGAAGTACTTGTCCTACCCGCTACTCAAACTATTACATGCTAACCTAAACCAGAGTGCAACAGTTATAGCTATTCTTGCAGATATATTATATCAATAGTTTTCTTATCACACATAACTGGGCTTAAGTCAGAATATAACTTTAGGACATATATTAACTGAATACTCATATGCATTTAATTGCCAACTCAGTTCCTGAATCATTCCATACGAAATATCTAACCATTTACTTTTAACATACATGAACAGTCTTTATAAACCACCTGGTTATGGAGAACTCTGAAACATATGTGTACAATGTATACAGAAGATCAACGCCGACAGCTTTGCAATGTACCATGTCCCGTTATACTCCAGCTGTCAAGGTTGACCACGATCCGAGCTTTATGAAACGCCTACGCCCCTTCTGAACGGTACACTAACGGTGAATAATGATCATGTGATATTGCTAATGTTTACCATTTACAAATCCAGGACCACTTTAAACTATTAAAACTATTGCAATACAAGTAATCATAACAGTAACTGCATTACAATCAAGTCAATTTTCACATGTCATCTTTCTGGCTAAGACTAAACGTATGTATACAGACCAATCTCAGTATAAATAATCCCATCTATAGATTTTACGAATATTACTGAATAGAAGGAGTACATTTATGTTATGTGTTGGTAAATGTAAATAACATGATTTCAAGTGTTGACTCATTCTGCAAAATAAGGCAAAATGTATTAGGCCAGTGTGATATCATTGTATGTTCGCCACACGTACTACTACTTTTTAAGACAATCTCGTGTCCCACCCGTTAATCCATTCCTTGTATTCATCTGACATACCCATACTTAACACTATATGGCCAAAATGGTGTCATGCTTAACATGTCTTTGTAATGATTGTACCTGGACTGGCCTACCAGTCTTCTATTTATATATATATATACTTTATATGGTCATGTGACATGTGATCATCGAATCACAGTGAAGTATTGTGCTCTAGTTAATGACGGATGTGAGTTACATTCGTTATCCGAGCTTTATGAATTTCCTTATTTAAAAATATAAAACAACAACGCCACAAGATAATCAGTCACGATTATCTACCGACACATATTCCATTGTGTGTAAAAGGCAAAATAGTGACGAAACTTATAGTTTGGGATCACTGAAACACGGAAGGGAATGGACCACCACTGAAAACAATAACAATTCATGAATTCGAAAATCTGTATATTTTATATCTGTGCATCTTGAGTGCACAAACTGATGAACATCTACATGTCCATATGTAGCTTATAAATTCCCTACCAAGTGTGACATCCGTTAATATAATCCTGTGATCATTTTCTGAAAAAGGTTAACTTGATCATGAAATGAACAAGAAATGTGCTCATGTTTTCACAAATCCGAATGTCATTAATCAATATCATCTACCGTGCGAGGAACAACTGTATATTCACAATACATGTGTGGATGGCTGGCATATTAAATATATATCTACCTTGGTTGACTTTACTGATCCGATTGATTAGAATTAGATTTACATGAATCCCTGAGTTATGATGGGAAACGTTTAGAACTAGGTGTATGTGCATTCTGTTTCCACTTTACTCAAATGACGCAAGGCCTACGTGACCTTAATACATATTTACGATAACGCATGCTTCTATGAATTTCACTATAACTTTGAGGAGCACAAGTGTTATGCCTAATCATATTGAGTCACCTTATGTCGTGGAACGATATGTACACCTCTGAAAAAGACATAGGTGAGGTGAAATTGGGTTTAATGTCTCTTGAAAAAATATTCACCTTATATAGCGACGTGCATGCACGTGTGTTAGTGGCTTCTCTTACTAGTACTTGCATGTGCAAGCATTAATAGTGCTAGCCAACTCAGATACCATGCCGTATTTTATATTAACATGGACACCCAACTCAGATGAGTGGACATTTGAGATAACGAGGAAACAAATACTTACATGCCTTCCATTTAAACACATTGTGCTGTGGATACTTTTTCAGGGTGAGAACTATTTTCAGTCTCTCAGAAAGAATTTTTCGTTGGTAGGAATTTATATATTAGTATTGTTTTTCGAATATTATCTTCCCAAAGGAGGAAAGTTCCTAACCAAAACGGAGTGAGGGCAGCTTGAAATCTATCCATGCCTGATGTACAGTCACTTGACCCGATAGTTTCACGTGACATCAACAGCTGATGTATAATATTCTGGCAGGATCAAGTTTGTCTCAAAGTTTCAACCTGGGCACATCCAACACAATCCGAACTTTACGAAAAAAAGATTTGATTTGTATGGTTGTAAAGATTGTTGACTTATTTTAAAGAAAAAAATAGTTATGCCAGTACGTTGTTTACAGTTTATTCGTTCACCTAAATAATAGGTGTATCTGAACAAGGGACCTTAAGAATGCTGCCATCAATGAATGTGAAGGTGACGTATTGATTACAAAAACTCCTATTTTAATGAATAGTTGGCCATTAAATACACAGCACTTATGGGATAATAAATTGCCGCGGATACAATATGTTAAAATATCTGTGCAGTATATGATATGTGACTACGACAGCATTATCTGTAATATCATCGATCACATTGTAGTCATTTGTAAAAGAAATAATTGATATAGATATGGAAACCCCGAGTTATAAATAGATACAACTCATACAATGAAATAATAGCAATCGTGTTTCTAGAGTAATTACTACAAAGAAGGTGTATGTTATGAGTTTGTAAATTAAAACAATAAGATTTCAACTTCATTGTTCTCATTCTGCCTTAAAGTCAACATTGTAAAAAGACCTTTGGTTTATTAATGAAAGTTCGCCACACGTCCTATACACGCATATTCAAATATTCACCTTTCGTGTCCAGATGATCACTATCTGTCCTGCTACCTGACGTGTGGCCTCTATATATACCTGAATGTGGTCATGTGATTTGTGATAATCGAATCACAATCAAGCATTGTGCCCCAGTTTCATGACGAAGGTGTGTTACATTCGGTATCTGAGCTTTATGAATTTCCTGCTTTGAAAGGAATCGATTACCACCGAGAAATATTGACAAGGAAAAGCATTGGATGATGAGACCATGCATCAATTGTGTCAATTTTCTTGGCAGAGTCGCGAGAAAGTAGTATCAAGACAAACAGTCATAGAATATAGTTCTATTGTATGTCTTACCTGACTACATACAGGTTTGCAGTTTGGGAATTTAAAACATGACGGTATGTTTAATATTGATATGGAATGGTTTAACATTGACGACGACAATAACATTAATAGTCACAATATTTAATCGATTCAAAAACTGCATTTCATATCTTGAGTGTATATTGGATAGATATTTGTGTCAGAACACAAATTGCCTTTGTCATGTGTGACAACCTGTAAGTATATTTTTGGGATCATTTTTGAATAACGTTAACCATAACAAAAATGTAGAAGAAATATGCATATAAAGTTCTGAAAATAGAATTGAACCTTGTATACATACGATAGATCCGTACAGAATGATAATGAGATCACGTGATATGATATATCCCACCACACACCCAACCTGTTTAAACTGCGCCAAATGCCAGACTTTTCATCAGATAGCATACCGTGCATATTTGTTTGATAGATGTGTTGAAAGAAGTGTTTCTTCACAATACATGTGGACGTCAGGTACATCATATTTTACAACGACCTTATTAACTTTACTGATCCGAGTTTTTGGAAATCATACGACCCCGCGTGTCATTAAGGGTAACCTTTAGAAGAGAACTAGATGCATGTGAATTCATCTTTCATGACTTCACAGATCCGAGCTTTTAGATATCATACGACTCCACGTGGCATTAAGGGTAACCTTCAGAAGAGACCTAGGTGCATGTGAATTCATCTTTCGTGACTTCACAGATCCGAGTTTTTAGAAATCATACGACTCCATGTGTCAATAAGGGTACCATTCAGAAGAGACCTTAGTGCATGTACATTCACCTTTCGTGACTTCACAGATCCGAGTTTTTATAATCGTATAAATGGTAACCATTGAGCTTTACACAAATGTAGGAAGGCCTAAACTAATACGTGACCTTAATACATATTATCGATAACGATTAGGACTTAAATAAGGAACGTTATGTACAATTTCCGACTGATTGAGGTGAGGTTAAGTGAAACGGTGTCAACCTCGCGTTTAAGATTATTGCACTTTGTAGCGACAATTGTGCACATGTGTGACTCCTTGTACTAGTCCTGACTAACGCCAGCTTTATAGTGCTAGCCCAATGAGATACCAAAACCTCAGTGTAACATAGATACAACACTCAGACACAGTGTACTGACTCCGAGCCGGACAGTCATTGTTTTATGCTCTTAATACCGTTTGGCAGGCAGGATAACAAGTACCATTTTTGATATCTCTTGGAGTGTTGCGTTGTAAAACGAAAGCTGTATTTTGCTCTATTACAATAAGGGAAATGGGGTTAAATGCCTCATTCACTATTGCACTAATATAGCGACGTGCATGCACGTGTGTGTGTGTGTGGCTGCTCGTACTTCCATTCAATCGGACTGAGCCATTAATCTCTCTTTCAGAGTGAAAAATATTTTTTTAACTTATCAGAAAGAATTCAATGTTAGAAGGAATTCATACATTAGTATTTATGTTTGAAGTTCAGTTAATTGTCGAACAAGGTAAGTTCCTGAATAGAAAACAGTGAGAACTGCCTGAAACCTATCCATGCCAGGTATATAGTGGCTTGATCCAACGGTTTCACGGGACATCATGAGCTGATATACAATACTGTTATTCAGGCATGCTTGAGTTTGTCATAGAGTTTCAAATTGAGCTCATCCAACATGATCCGAACTTTATGAAATTAATATTTGCTTGCTGTGGTTGTACAGGGTGTTGAGTGAGTGAGTGAGTGAGTTGGGTTTTTAACGCCGCTTTTAACAGTATTCCAGTTATATCGCGGCGTGTCAGCTTAATGTGTGAGGAAAGCCCGAAGTGATGCAGGTCTCGGACGATTACCACTTCGGTGAAAACCACGGGCACGGGTATGGTGCTGACAAACCTAGAAACATAATCGGGGCGAACCGGGATTCGAACCCACAATCATAGGTTTCTGGTTTCTGCACAGCGAATCGCGGCGCCTTAGACGACTGGGCCACCCGTGCCCCCTACGGGGTGTTGAGTTGAGTTGAGTTTAATGACACTTTTTATATATCACGGCGTGTCAGGTTTTTGTTGAAGGAAAGCCCGAAGTGATGCAGCCCCACGAGCACGGGTATGATGATGTCAAACCTAGAAACATAATTAGGGGAACCGGGATTCGAACCCACAATCATAGGCTTCTGGCGTACAGAAAAATTGTGTACCTAAATAAAACGTGTATTTGAACAAGTGACCTCACGGAACGCCGTCATTAATGAATGTGAAGGTGATATATTGATTTAAAAGCAATAAGACGGCGATACAATTTATGTGTTGTTGACCATTAAATATACCACACGTATAGGATTTCCGCAGATACAATAAGAAAAAATAATTGTTAAGTATAATATGAGACTACTACAGTAATGAACACCTGTAATAGCATCGTTCACATTGTAATCATTTGTAAAAGAAATACTTTGTACACATCTGGAAAACCCCAGCTCTGAATAGATCCAACTCATGCAATGAGATAAAGTGGTCATGTGTCTTTGATAATCGAATCACAGTCAAGCATCATGCCCTAGTTTATGACCAAGGTGTGTCACATACGGTATCCGAGCTTTATGAATGTCCCATTTTGAAAGGAATCGATTACCACCAAGAAATATTTACACGAAAAGTCATTGGACGATGAGACCATGCATCAATTGTGTCAGTCAATCACAAGGAAGTGATTTCGAGACAAACAGTATAGAATATAGTTCTATTGTTTGTTTTATACCTGACAACGGACAGTTTTGGAACGTATGACGGCATGGTTAGTGGTGGTATGTAATTGATTAACACTGATAACAACAATTACAATAATATAAATAATTAATCGATTAAAAAACGGTATAACATATCTTGAATGTACTATCAATGGATATTTGTTTCAAGGCACCCACATTTTAAACCCTTTGCCATGTGTGACAATCAAATATATTGTTTGGATAATTACGGAATATTACATCAACTTGAACATGAAATGTAAAAGAAGTGAGTTTGTGCACATAAAGTTTTGAAAATAGAAGTGAACATTTCTTTTCATACGATCGATATCAACAAAATGATCATAAGATCACGTCATGTGATATGTCCAATCATACCTAGCCTGTTTCAATGAGCCAAAAAGTTGTGTCACAGCCGATCGACTGTTATGAATTTTCATCTGAGAGCATACCGTGCATATTTGTTTGATAGATAATTATGTTGAAAGAAGTATTTCTTCACAATACATGTGGACGTCTGGTACATAACAAAATACAGCTATCTTTATTAACTTTACTGATCCCAATTTTTAGAAATCATACGAATTACATGTGGTGTATGTGCCTTTATCTTTCCGGGCTGATCCGAGTTTTTATAAATTGTATAAATGGTTATAACCATTGAGCTGTACACAGTTATGGGAAGGCCTAAAGTAATAGGTGACCTTCAAACGTATTATCGATAACGACTGGGCCTATGAATTGTCATTGCGACCATTTCATTATAACATAACTTTCAGGACCTTTGAACGGTAATTATTCTTGTTTACACAAACATGCTGACTTTCATCGTTGAATGTCATGTCACATTTGGTGAAAGCGGAGTGTAACCCGTGTATGCCCTTTAAATGGTTAATCCACCCGACAGTTTCATGCCTATAGTGTTAACACTGGACTAAACCGATCAATTCAAACTTTTGCTGTCTCATGGAATTAATGCAAATGTGTTAAAATGTGTTGATATGGTATTGGGATTTGATGAGGTAGAATTTCAGATTGGAAATTGTATTATAAATATTCCATTATTTCCGGTTGGCTACAGGTGACTTGGGGATCCGAGTAATACGCTCAATACATAGATAGTATCCTTGTGCTATGGAAAATATCGTCAACAAAATTCTTTGTCATGTTTAAAACGTGCAAAACAATTCCAAATGACGGATTTTATCCGAGTCAAAAAGCATTTCTGTCAACTTCCTCTGGACCAAGTCGATTTATCGGACATAATTCAACGTAGGTTCGAATTTATATATCAGTATTCATCTTTCAAACACATTTCATACATTATCAAGAATATGAATAAAATGTGCCAAATGTAGGGTGGATTGAAACCTATGTATACCCTGTTTACAGTCGATCCACCCGCAACTTCAGATGATACCATCTCGTGATATACATGTTCCAGGCATGCTCGAACTTGTCTGAATGTTAACATTTCAAACTGAGCGTATTTCACACGATCCGAGATTTCTGAAATGAACATTTGTTTTATGTATGACACTACAGTAGGTTACATTGGCAATAGAAACTGTGCCTGAATAAGGTGAGGTGAAGGGGTTTATGTTGCCTTCAAGAACATTTCTCTTCTGTAGCCGTGCGTGCACATGTGTATGTCTGTCTGCTTCTACTACTAATACTACTACTACTACTACTACTACCACCGCTACTATTACTTCTACTACTACTGCTACTATTACTACTACTACTACTACTACTACTACTACTACTACGGTTTTATAGTGCTAGCCCACTGAGATACCATGCTGTAGTTTAACACGGATCAATCATACACAGTACACTGACTTCAAGATGACCCTTCCTTGATTTATTCCCTTGATTCATTGCCAAGCACCAGCCAGGGTAACAACAATGACCATATTTTAGCGTCTTTTGATATTACGCGACCGGTGTTCGAACCCCCGGCCTTCCCCTCTCCTTAAAAGCCTATATGGTAATGTTGAGAAGCTATTAAGAAAAATAGAAATTATAATGTGTTATTTTGGGGAGATATGTTCCAATCAATATTAACACATGCATTCACACAACTGCTGTTTAGTGTAAGTGAACTCGAAGTTGCAACTGTTTGGAGCTACGTGACTGTGTAGACAGTGAACCCTGTTAGTCATTTTGTTTTCCAGAGAGACAAACCACGACGTTCCATGTGTACAACATACTATATGCATGTGTGTAGAAGCGCGTCTTACACAGACAGCAACGTTGAATGTATTCAGTAACTAAATAGAAATGAAATTCTGTTTGAATATCGTGAACTAACAACGGGAAGGCTGTCGCTGTATATTACCAGGAAGTATTTACATAGTTACTGACACACCTGTGATAACCTGTTAGGGGAGGTGATAATAAATAGTCTGTGATCTCAGCAACTTATTTACTTCCTTGGGGAAAGCTGGGAAGTGATGTGACTCGGTCACTGGCTGTCCTGTCTGTACAGAGTTGTCGAGCACACACCTCAGTTTCATACTGATCGGACTGTATTCATGTGAAACAGGTCGAAATTCATACGCGGGTAGATATAGATCTGGAGAAACCCAGCTATGAATAGATCTAACTCATACAAGGAAGTAATGGCAGACATGATTGTACGACTAGAACAAAATAGGTGTAGTTTTGAGATCTGTGAATGTAAATAACATGATTTCAACTTCAAGTGTGCATCATGTATTGTATATAGGTCTCTGTCACTGAAAGTTCGCCACACGTACTTCAGACGTATGTTCAAGTACTCACCTTTCAAGATCTTTGACACGTCCCATCCATTAATTCATTCACTAACTCTCCGAAATGCTCCGCACTATCCACTTTGAACACAGTAATGCACAATTCCTTGTTCGTGTCATAATGAACACTTTCTTTACTGCTACCAGGAGCGTGTCCTCTACATATACATGAAGGTGGTCATGTGACTTTGGATAATCGAATCACAGTCGAGCATTGTGCCCTAGATGATGACGTAGGCGTTATACATCCTGTATCCGAACTTTATGAATTTTCTACTTTTGAGTTATGAATTACCACTAAGAAATATTGAGAAAGGAAATCATTTATCGAGGAGACCATGAATCTATTCTGTCAATTGAGATAGTCACAAGGAGGTGGTATTGTGACATGTGATAGAATATAGACTAGCTTGATAGTTTATCTGACTACAGGCAGGTTTGCAGGTTTGGAAGTATGACTGTATGTTTAGTGAAGATATATTTTGTGTGTTTGCTGTTTGACTCCACAAACAGTAATCTTTCAGCGACATGACATGTATATACATGTACTATCAGTACATAACAGTCTCTGGATACAACAGACAATGTTTCATATCCTAATAGGACGGTTGGGTAGCCTAGTGGTTAAAGCGTTTGCTCATCACGCCAAACACCCGGGTTCTATTCCCCACACCAATACCATGTGTAAATCTCGTATGTAGTGTCTACCAGTTGATGTATATTTGTGTCGAAGCACCTATGTTCTTCCCCTTTACCACATGTAGCAATCCGTAATTAGTGAGTGAGTGTGGTTTTACGCCGCTTTTAGCAATATTCCAGCAATATCACGTCGGGGGACACCAGAAATGGGCTTCACCTATTGTACCCATGTCGGGAATCGAACCCGGGTTTTCGGCGTGGCGAGCGAACGCTTTAACCACTAGGCTACCCGACCGCCCGAATCCGTAATTTAATTCTTCGGATCATTACAGAATGATGTTAACGTGAACATGAAGTATACAAAAAGTGTGCACGTGTACTAACGATTCTGAACCGTGGATACCGTGGTGAGGGCACCTGGTGTCATCACTGGTTTTCCTTCATCAATTCATAAAACTTTCGACCCGTGAAGATCCGGATAGAGAATAGGTCTTCAGCAACCTATGCTTGACATTATAGGCGACTGTGGTTGCCGTAAGATGCGACTAACGGGATCGGGTAGTCAGGTTATCGTATCTCAATTGATACTCATGATTTGTCACTCGATTGTCTGGTCCAGGCTTATTTACATGCCACCATCATATAGCTGGAATATTGCTCACCGTGGCGTTAAACAACAAACAAGCAAACCAATAATAATGGCATATAGTTTTCACTGCTAGTTGGCTTTTACGCCGAATGAAGCTGCTTCGGTGGGTAATAAAAAAATGGTTATTGTCTGGCGTTTATATATACTTACGATCAATTTAAACATAAAGGTAATGATATCACATGATATGCAATATCCAGTCACTCACCCTATGCTACAATAATCCGAATGTTATGAATTTTTCTTTTATAACATCTACTGTGCATATTTGTTTGATAAATATGTTGAAAGAACAATTTCTGTAAATAGATATATGCGCCTTGTAAGGCATATTAAATTGTTGACTTTACTGATCCGAGGTTTCAGAAATAACATGAGTCCATGTTGCATAATGGGTAACCGTTACAAGTGTGTGTTTATATTTCGTTATTGTACCGATCCGAGATTTTATAACTTGTGACAATGACTGCCACTGAGCTAAATGCAGAAAGGACCAACGTAACAAGTGGCCTTAACAAGTAGGTTTTAGATTTCGTGTCTGTGTACTGTCATTGAGGAAATTTCATGATAACATACTTTTAGGAACTTTACAAGTGTGTTGTTCTTCCTCACAAAAGCATGTTGACTCTCCCGATATCGTGGATCTATTTTTATAATACCTCATGACCAGTAAGGTGACCATGTGTTTTAGCTGATGTCACGGGCTCAAAATTGTTGGTGGGCGGGGTATACAAAGAACGTGGGTAACACATTCTATAATGTCTCGGACTCGTAGCAAGGGATCCGTGTGTACACGACTGCTTCCATGGATACAGTGGAGTTGCTGCTGCAGTGGAAGACATCGTCGGGTAGGTAGCGATGCAGAGCTAGGGAGTGCACAACAGCGGTTAATCCTTAAGGAAAATTAACATAAAACATGCTGGTTGAAGGCGTATTATTAAATTTAAAAACACATCACCCAATAATATCCAATGGTGATCCCTGGTTTGTCAACACCATTCCTATGTCTGATGTGTGTGTGTCCAAGTGATAAACTTTTATAGAACACACTTATTGTTCAAAGCTGCACCCATCTCCCACAATCACCACGAAAATATAAAAATACAATTAGAAAAACGTGTCGCTACATTGGCCTGTCATATGGAATACTGACAGTATCATTATGTGTTACAGACTGAAGTACTGAATATTCATATTCATCATAATAACAAGTCATAGTCTCGTACCAATGTTTTAGTTTGGACGGCGGGGATAGCCTAGTGTCCAAAGCGTTCGTTCATCAAACCGAAGCGCCTAATATATGCTTAATAATATATTACAAATGTAATTAACACAACCACTCCCACTTTACATATTAAGATACCGAATTATATCATATTAGAATCAATGGCGTGTGTGCATTCCGTTATTACTGACTTTCTATTAACAAAAGAATGTGCAGTACATGCATACATTTTCCCTGTATACAGTTAAAGGTTCAGAGGCAATTCTCTCCCATGTATCACTGTTGAGGGAACGGGTAAAACAATAAGGTCTAGATATTATAATAACTATAAAAACGCCAACACCAGAAAATAATCATTTTCGATTGTCTGCAAAGAACAGATTCCATTGGCCGTAATAGGCAAAATAGTGTTGAAAACTGATATAATCACAAGTGGTGTTATTCTTTGAGCTTCTTTGAGGTTATACCTATCACTGACATATTTCTGTATCGAATCACTACAATGAAAAACATCAGTCCGAACATTATTAATTCGCATCACGTCAGGTGTAGACAGCACAAGGTTTAACTTCGGATCAGAACGTGTTAACTTTCATTACATATTTATGTGTCTGATTTTTCGGATCGTAACACAACGTACTGTAAACTTTGAACGAGGTTGGAATAGATGGGTGAAATTAGTAGCAACATTCGGTAGGTTGTCAACTCCATCTTTCAACAAACATAACAAATGTATCACATTTCGGATCCATTCAAAACTTTCATACTCTCGTGTGCCGCGATGATTTGGATCTATTAATGTAATGTACTTCCTTGGTGGGATTGCTATACGCTTGTCACTTGAAGCAGAGTATCCATAAAGGTGTAAACACTGGAAGGTGGCCTGTAAATTACGATCTTATAAGACATTTCATCTAGGATACAACAATGGGTGATATTTGCTGTCGTTTTGGAAGTGATTGCGAGGTAGGATATTTTACTTTTCAATCTGAAATATTTGTTTGTCGACATGCTCCCACGCACGTTATGGATCATTTTAAGGAAACATACATTAACACACACGTGAAGATTTGGGCATTTTGTTCAGACCCCTGGATAACATGAAAAGAATATTCAAACTAAAACTGAGAGAGACATTCACATGGACTTACAATATAACTGTATGTGGGTGAGTTACTTCAAATTTAGCGTCACATCGGCAATATTTCAGCTATATTGTGACACTGTATATGGAGTGTGCTACAGTACTACTTGATATACAATTGTTAATAATGTTAGTACTTGCTGATCGGAGTCAAATATGTCCTGCATACATGTACTGCTGCGTTAATGGTATATGAAGGTACTTTTATTGTCTCTTCTAGCTGGTATCTTCAAATATAGAATGGATGGATGAGCTGTCGGAGAAAGAGAAGAGCACCTGTCTGACAGAAAAGACATTGTTGCTTGTATCGGAGAACCTGGGGGAAGGCTGGGAGGCGGTGGGGGTCCGTCTAGGGCTGACCTATGTGTGTGTACAGAGGTGTAAGATGACTCACTCTTCCTGTCTGATGCAGATCTTTGCCATGTTGAACACGTGGAGGAGGAAGGAAGGTCAGAATGCTACAGCAGAGAATCTGATGGCAATACTGCAGCAGAGCCTACATGTTTGCAATATGGAAATATGGGGTGTCGTCACAGTGCTGAAGGAGCACTAATTATCTAATCAACTACCAACTTTCCCAAAGTCATCCATGACATCAGTGGTGAAAACTTTGTGGTTAAATTATATAGCATTGATCAGACGTTGTCTTGATCACTGAGTGTACGTCATCTTTTCTTCAATATTCGGATTCACACCTACTCTGGAGACTTATGATAATAAAAGTTACGGATACCTTGAGTTCCGAACAAGAGCAAGGCTAAAACAAGTATACAAGAACGTATTATCTTTGTGAAATGTGCTTAAGAAATAAAATGCGTCAAGGCATCGTTTGTTGTCTTACACATGATGGTTCTACCCGAATGATTATAGTTAGATCACGATGTCGATACACCTCAGGCGATCTCTGTAACAACTACTCTGATGAAGCAAACATGGGTGAAGAGCCCGTTTTGCGTCCTGTATTTCAAGAATGTTGCGAGAAAGGGTGTAAAGCCAAGCACACACACCCATGCACTCAAGTTATTCAAAAGATAAGATTTGATGATAAAATTAATGTTTGTATCTTACTGGTTGTGCGAAAATAGTGTTAGATTTGTTGTTGTTCAACACAGAACGTAGGGAAATACATCAATAAAGAGTTTCGCAAAATTTGTTGGATATGTGTAGGAAGATGATGATATGTTTGTAATAGAACGGGTGGCTTTCGTTATAGAATTTAAAAGTACTTCAACATTGATAGGCTGTGACATCATCAACTTTCATGATATCCTTATTCTTTTAAAAACCTATGTCATGTGAATTAGTGTGGTATATTATGCGTGTTAATTCATGATTTGTTACATTTTTCATTTGTATTGAACTGTATGCTGTATGATTAATAACTGAGGAGCACATGGATACTACTTCTGTGCACTGTTTACGAACACAGCGTGTGGGGGAGAAGATCTACCCACCTTGTCAAATGTACCAGAAATGTTAGTTTTAAATCAGGAAGCGTATTAATGTGTCATGTATGTTATGGTTATGTTAAACGATTATTTTGTGAATCGCACTAGCGATCAAAATCATTGAAATTCGCTTTTCGAGGTTGTGTTCCTTCAATGCCAAGACCCGCAATGTGTGAATACGAATACACATCGAATTATAAGCATGCTTAATTGGAAGTGATATATATGCTCGTGTATTTCACCAAGTTCGTTAAATGCTGCAGCCTGCACATTTCTGAACACACTTTTCTATAACATTACAAGAACAACTTCCTGTTCTCCACATAAGAAAGCAACGCATTTCCGATAATAAACGCTGGTGTTTTCAGTATATGGTTTGATATAGTAACTTTTGCCTCTTCATAAAAGGTAAAATTTGTGAATGTCATTTGCTAGTGTTCAAACAATCATAATTCATTTTTCCTGGTGGCATGAATCATGGTCCTACGGTATTAATAATTGCTATATCAAACCTAATGTCTCATATCAATATCGTGTATGATCAATATGTTATATGCCAGCCTAAATGCGTAGTTTTGCGAATGGATAGTTTGGCAATAGCTGTCAAGAGGACATCACTTTCAATTACTCATTTGAAATATATTTTAATTCTAAAAGTTAACTTCTGTCGATAATCTTAAGAAATTTCAAACATTTAAAATATTCTGAAGGTGTTGTAAACATGAATTTAGCATATGTTATGCAAATATAGTTGGGCGGTTGGATATCATCTTGTTTAAAACCGCCTTACATCAGGCTGAAGGCAATGATTCTATTCTCCATGTATGAGGCCCTTTCTTGTTGTGGTGTGAGTAGTACTTATGTAGCGTAAAACCATACACTCTAAACGCATTACAAATGTTATGTGTATGCATGTGTGTCCACATAAATTATACTGATTTTTCGGATCGGATCCTAACAAGATGCTGCTACACAAATGACCTGTATTAATACAAATATTCAGATTTCCTGCACCCTGGATGGGAATGAAAGATGAATAATCTTGCTCCACCAGACAGAGAAGCACAAAGGATCCTGTATGCTTTGGATGGCACTCAGTCGTTTTAACAACTAAGACGTTTTTGTGATAATCAAGAACAACTTCTGTACATGTTGTAGAGGCGATAATGATATTCATGCTAAAGCACTCAATTAAATATTTCTGAAATGACATTTTATTTCGTGTAATGCTTGAACTTAACTCTCATGCTATTAATGTATTACTAGTCAGTAAATATTTAATGTAGATATGTTCTTTAATTATCCCAAATCGTGTCAAATGCAACATAGTCTATGGTGTTGAACACTTGAGACCATCGTCCTTGCAGCGACTACCAGTGATTCATTTATGTAAACATCAAGTAGTTTGTTGTAAACACTGGACTACAGCAAACATGTCTACTGTACAGATATACACACTCTCCTGCAGCACGTTCATCAGCAAGTCCACTGTAGCCTTCCCACCCTCCTTCATCCTCCACTTGTCCAGCATACAGTGAGGCAGCTTACACCTCTGTACACAAGCATAGGGCAGTCCCAGTCGGAGTCCAACCGCCTCCCAACCTTCACCCAGGCACTCCGACACCAGCAACACAACCCTCTCTGTCACAAGAGCCATCCGTTGTTCTGCAGTCAGATGACTGGCCCAATCCTCCCTCAAACGCATTTCCTGAAACAATATGTTCGTGCTGACATGTCAATGAACGTTTTAACATTGATGTAAGTATAAGGGCAATGGTATATACTAGTTCAGTTTACAACATATACATATGATATAAGTGTGCTGATGATGAAGAAGATAAGAGAAATCTCTGCCAAAAGCAGAGTCGATTGTACGATTCCGACTATATAAAGAAATGTGTACAACTTCACATAACTCTACAATTATAACTGCATGTTAATATGAACATAACAGCTTTAACTCCTACACAAACTTCAGGATTTAAATCTTTGAGGTACATATGTTTTACTTTTTTCTGATTGTTAGAAGAATTATTTGCGTTGTTATTCCTCTAAAAGATGTCGGTTCTTATCTCATTTATATACACTACAGTAACATCTTTAAGTATTCTATATATGTACATGTTAAATATAATATAACACTCTATAACACATACAACAGGGATATGTTACTTAATTCTAAGTTAAATCGTACTTCAACTTACACGCACTGGGGTGTCATCTATCATTTTCTTCACTTGAGTCTCCTCAACGAACAGATCAGTCTCCTTTAAAACCTGTGATGCCATTGAAATAAGAATGAATATGTCACTGATCACCGTTTGCTGATCATATTACATAATACCTACACTTATATGGACAGCTTCTATCAATTTCATCAATTGTAAGACAATCATCTGAAAAAACCCATCCAAGGATACACGTGTAATGAAGGTGTTACACAAGGTGATGCTAGTATTTGTTCTAGTTGAACCCTGACATACACCTGTTCCCCCCGTGACTTTATTTGTTTGAAGATATTCGGATCCAAATTCGGATCGTAGGTATAACAGTGAAAAATGTGTATGTGATAAATTATGATGTATTCCTACATTCTGATGTATTCATATTAAGTTATGATAGTTATGTGTAACTACCACTCAATAATACTGGATTGATAGAGAGACGCACATGGACACAGATACAGACAGTGGGGCATTCAGATATTGCACATTTTTATGTATACAACAATTATTTACACAATAATTGGCTGAATAGAGCAGGCAACTGTGCATTACGTACCTGGTTGTATTCTTGGCTGCAACAAAAAAGCCACTTAAAAGCCATCCTATATCACGCACCACATTAACAACAGTTCTTCCGTTCCTTTATTCGTCCTGTGTAACTGAGACCACGAGGTCAACTGAGGGACTGAGGGAGCTGCACGGAGCTGTTCAGTGTTGGTGTCCCAACTGACTAATGCACAGACGGGTCTGTGATGTATATATATATATCTCGCCTGCTTTTATTGGCTGAAATATTCTTCGGATCCGCCCGCGAATCGCAGTTCTGTAAGCACGTGTTGTGAATGGCGGTGATATTAACTGGGATTAATGTCTCTTCTGTTGTGATCACACCCCAGCACTTTATTTGTGTAATGAATCGAAGTGTAATCCGACAACTACAAGGTGATGCTATTTTCAGTTGGTTTGGTTTCATAAAGTGAGTGGATGGGTTTCATTTATTACTTTCTGCTTTTGTAAACATTTAATTCTATTAAGATTCATGTCAGTAAACGGTTTTGTTCGTTTCTATTTTCATGGGAGTTTTTGACCCTCCCCATGAGAGGGAGGGTATTTCAGCCTCTAGCTATTCAGACGCAAATCAAAACCAGCAATGAATTACTTTTACTTGACTCACACACCATTACTTACTTACTTACCAGATTTTGCTAATTCACGGATTACGTATCGGTTGCATTTGTCGGATTGTGCTGTGTGAAAACTCGGATCCTTATATTTCGGATTTACTATCGTAAGGCTTTGTATCATGTGTTCTGTTGTAATTTCGGATCATGTGAATTATTTTTGGCACTGTATGCGTTGTATAGCAAAACAGACACATTACTATATTATTATACATGCCACTTTCACTCTTCACACGAATCTCGTATAAAGTTTAAAAAACATACATGTGTACATAACAACATTAGAATCCGATAATTTACATTAATCCGACAATTGAAAGTCAATGAAAAAAGTTCTCTTTCTAACCCGACCCTGAAAATGCCCCAACGCTAAGTTCTTTTTCAAATTTAAAATGTAATGTTTAAACCGACGTTGTCGATTCAAATTTTCTTTTACACCTTTTGGATTTTATGAAACGATACATGACATTCATAGTGTATCCGATTCGTAGAGAACCTTGGTTGATCACCATGGCCTCGGCACCCCACTTCATACTTCAAGCACCAGGGGGGCGTGGTCTAGAGGACTCGAGATACATACACACCCACCTACTAACTAAATACAAATATAATCCCCCTTACCTGGCCCGTTTCCATAAAAGCCATGAGAAACATGAATATTTTTTTTCTAACTGGCCTATAACATGAACAGATTGGACCTCATTATGCTCGTTATTTCTCAAATTATGTGCCCTCGTTAGGAGTGCGTTTTACATTTCATATGTGTAATCAGTCAACACTTTGTTCCTTTACATTATCAATATAACAACAGGATCTATTGGTTAAATAAAACCAACGTTGAATCAACAATATAATATCTCATGATAACCCTCATACCGATGATTGGCTATTGGCGCGCGCGGCGCGCGTGCGTGCGTGCGTGCGTGCGTGCGTGCGTGCGTTTGTATGTGTGTGTGTGTGTGTGTGTGTGCGTGCGTTTGTATGTGTGTGTGTGTGTGTGTGTGTGTGTGTGTGTGTGTGTGTGTGTGTGTGTGTGTGTGTGTGTGTGTGTGTGTGTGTGTGTGTGTGTGTGTGTGTGTGTGTGTGTGATTATGTTATTATGCTACGTGAAATCTGAACACTGATGACAATTCTGCTTCATTAAATCACGACAGAACAGTGTACTTTGATTGGGCGTCTATTCTGCTGGTGGTGTCACAAACCAGACTCAAAACGAAACTTCGGTGGCGAATGGTTTCAGGGGATTGATCACAACAGAATGTTGATATAATACACTGGATATTCAAGGCTGAACGAAAACTGGTATGATAAGAGTCTTTAAAAATGGACTGAAGACTCTAATCACCGTCCCTAATGGTACAGAATATCTTTTCAATGTGCCATAACATGACCTGCTTATCTTTCAGTGTTGACTTCATTTGATGATAAGCATATGTAGTGGTACCATTGATCACGATCCACAGGTGTCTCTGGCTTAATCGTTGCAGTTCTAGTGAACAACGTGGACGTTTCGTGAGCATAACCAATGCAGTTAATTTGAAGTTCAGGGATCGTCTATATCTCATCGAGATATACGTAATCCGAGACAAGAGGAGGGCCAATATGATACCATAGAGCCGATATTCTCGAGCAAGTGTTACAACCATTAAGTTACATTTCGATACTACGAGTTCGTGTTAACTGTGCTTCTCTGCGTGCATGTTATGTAACGACAACGGTTTGTGAAAAGTGAAGGGTTTGTGAAAGTAATTCTCGGATCAGATTCTTATGTGTAGCGATAATGGGTCAGGCTTGTGGGAAACGTGTGTAACGACAGCAGTTTGTGAAAAGTGAAGGGTTTTTTAAAGTAATTCTCGGATCAAGTTCTTATGTGTAGCGATAATGTGAGTGAGTGAGTATGGTTTTATGCCGCTTTTAGCAATATTCAGGCAATATCACGGCGGGGGACACCAGAAATGGGCTTCACACATTGTGCTCAGTAGCGATAATGGATCAGGCTTGTGGGAAACGTGTGTAACGACAGCGGTTTGTGAAAAGTGAAGGGTTTGTGAAAGTAATTCTCGGATCAGATTCTTATGTGTAGCGATAATGGGTCAGGCTTGTGGGAAACGTGTGTAACGACAGCGGTTTGTGAAAAGTAAAGGGTTTGTGTAAGTAATTCTCGGATCAGATTCTTATGTGTAGCGATAATGGGCCAGGCTTGTGGGAAACGTGTGTAACGACAGCGGTTTGTGAAAAGTGAAGGGTTTGTGAAAGTAATTCTCGCATCAGATTCTAATTTGTAGTGATCATCGATCAGGCTTGTGGGAAACGTGTGTAACGACAGCGGTTTGTGAAAAGTGAAGGGTTTGTGAAAGTAATTCTCGGATCAGATTCTTATGTGTAGCGATAATCTATCATGCTTGTGGGAAACGTGTGTAACGATAGCGGTTTGTGAAAAGTGAAGGGTTTGTGAAAGTAATTCTCGGATCAAGTTCTTACGTGTAGCGATAATGTGAGTGAGAGTATGGTTTTATGCCGCTTTTAGCAATATTCAGGCAATATCACGGCGGGGGACACCAGAAATGGGCTTCACACATTGTGCCCAGTAGCGATAATGGATCAGGCTTGTGGGAAAAGTGTGTAACGACAGCGGTTTGTGAAAAGTGAAGGGTTTGTGAAAGTAATTCTCGGATCAGATTCTTATGTGTAGCGATAATCTATCATGCTTGTGGGAAACGTGTGTAACGATAGCGGTTTGTGAAAAGTGAAGGGTTTGTGAAAGTAATTCTCGGATCAGATTCTTATGTGTAGCGATAATGGGTCAGGCTTGTTGGAAAAGTGTGTAACGATAGCGGTTTGTGAAAAGTGAAGGGTTTGTGAAAGTAATTCTCGCATCAGATTCTAATTTGTAGTGATCATCGATCAGGCTTGTGGGAAACGTGTGTAACGACAGCGGTTTGTGAAAAGTGAAGGGTTTGTGAAAGTAATTCTCGGATCAGATTCTTATGTGTAGCGATAATCTATCATGCTTGTGGGAAACGTGTGTAACGATAGCGGTTTGTGAAAAGTGAAGGGTTTGTGAAAGTAATTCTCGGATCAAGTTCTTATGTGTAGCGATAATGTGAGTGAGAGTATGGTTTTATGCCGCTTTTAGCAATATTCAGGCAATATCACGGCGGGGGACACCAGAAATGGGCTTCACACATTGTGCCCAGTAGCGATAATGGATCAGGCTTGTGGGAAAAGTGTGTAACGACAGCGGTTTGTGAAAAGTGAAGGGTTTGTGAAAGTAATTCTCGGATCAGATTCTTATGTGTAGCGATAATCTATCATGCTTGTGGGAAACGTGTGTAACGATAGCGGTTTGTGAAAAGTGAAGGGTTTGTGAAAGTAATTCTCGGATCAGATTCTTATGTGTAGCGATAATGGATCAGGCTTGTTGGAAAAGTGTGTAACGACAGCGGTTTGTGAAAAGTGAAGGGTTTGTGAAAGTAATTCTCGGATCAGATTCTTATGTGTAGTGATAATGGATCAGGCTTGTTGGAAAAGTGTGTAACGACAGCGGTTTGTGAAAAGTGAAGGGTTTGTGAAAGTAATTCTCGGATCAGATTCTTATGTGTAGCGATAATCTATCATGCTTGTGGGAAACGTGTGTAACGACAGCGGTTTGTGAAAAGTGAAGGGTTTGTGAAAGTAATTCTCGGATCAAGTTCTAATGTGTAGCGATAATGTGAGTGAGTGAGTATGGTTTTATGCCGCTTCTAGCAATATTCAGGCAATATCACGGCGGGGGAAACCAGAAATGGGCTTCCCACATTGTGCCCAGTGGCGATAATGGATCAAGCTTGTGGGAAACGTGTGTAACGATAGCGGTTTGTGAAAAGTGAAGGGTTTGTGTAAGTAATTCTCGGATCAGATTCTTATGTGAAGTGATCATCGATCAGGCTTGTGGGAAAAGTGTGTAAACGACAGCGGTTTGTGAAAAGTGAAGGGTTTGTGTAAGTAATTCTCGGATCAGATTCTTATGTGTAGCGATAATCTATCATGCTTGTGGGAAACGTGTGTAACGACAGCAGTTTGTGAAAAGTGAAGGGTTTTTTAAAGTAATTCTCGGATCAAGTTCTTATGTGTAGCGATAATGTGAGTGAGTGAGTATGGTTTTATGCCGCTTTTAGCAATATTCAGGCAATATCACGGCGGGGGACACCAGAAATGGGCTTCACACATTGTGCTCAGTAGCGATAATGGATCAGGCTTGTGGGAAACGTGTGTAACGACAGCGGTTTGTGAAAAGTGAAGGGTTTGTGAAAGTAATTCTCGGATCAGATTCTTATGTGTAGCGATAATGGGTCAGGCTTGTGGGAAACGTGTGTAACGACAGCGGTTTGTGAAAAGTAAAGGGTTTGTGTAAGTAATTCTCGGATCAGATTCTTATGTGTAGCGATAATGGGCCAGGCTTGTGGGAAACGTGTGTAACGACAGCGGTTTGTGAAAAGTGAAGGGTTTGTGAAAGTAATTCTCGGATCAGATTCTTATGTGTAGTGATAATCTATCATGCTTGTGGGAAACGTGTGTAACGACAGCGGTTTGTGAAAAGTGAAGGGTTTGTGAAAGTAATTCTCGGATCAAGTTCTTATGTGTAGCGATAATGTGAGTGAGTGAGTATGGTTTTATGCCGCTTCTAGCAATATTCAGGCAATATCACGGCGGGGGAAACCAGAAATGGGCTTCCCACATTGTGCCCAGTAGCGATAATGGATCAGGCTTGTGGGAAACGTGTGTAACGACAGCGGTTTGTGAAAAGTGAAGGGTTTGTGTAAGTAATTCTCGGATCAGATTCTTATGTGTAGTGATCATCGATCAGGCTTGTGGGAAACGTGTGTAAACGACAGCGGTTTGTGAAAAGTGAAGGGTTTGTGTAAGTAATTCTCGGATCAGATTCTTATGTGTAGCGATAATCTATCATGCTTGTGGGAAACGTGTGTAACGATAGCGGTTTGTGAAAAGTGAAGGGTTTGTGAAAGTAATTCTCGGATCAGATTCTTAGGTGTAGCGATAATGGGTCAGGCTTGTTGGAAACGTGTGTAACGACAGCGGTTTGTGAAAAGTGAGAGGTTTGTGTAAGTAATTCTCGGATCAGATTCTTATGTGTAGCGATAATCTATCATGCTTGTGGGAAACGTGTGTAACGATAGCGGTTTGTGAAAAGTGAAGGGTTTGTGAAAGTAATTCTCGGATCAAGTTCTTATGTGTAGCGATAATGTGAGTGAGTGAGTATGGTTTTATGCCGCTTTTAGCAATATTCAGGCAATATCACGGCGGGGGAAACCAGAAATGGGCTTCCCACATTGTGCCCAGTGGCGATAATGGATCAGGCTTGTGGGAAACGTGTGTAACGATAGCGGTTTGTGAAAAGTGAAGGGTTTGTGTAAGTAATTCTCGGATCAGATTCTTATGTGTAGTGATCATCGATCAGGCTTGTGGGAAACGTGTGTAAACGACAGCGGTTTGTGAAAAGTGAAGGGTTTGTGTAAGTAATTCTCGGATCAGATTCTTATGTGTAGCGATAATCTATCATGCTTGTGGGAAACGTGTGTAACGATAGCGGTTTGTGAAAAGTGAAGGGTTTGTGAAAGTAATTCTCGGATCAGATTCTTAGGTGTAGCGATAATGGGTCAGGCTTGTTGGAAACGTGTGTAACGACAGCGGTTTGTGAAAAGTGAAGGGTTTGTGAAAGTAATTCTCGGATCAGATTCTAATGTGTAGTGATCTTCGATCAGGCTTGTGGGAATCGTGTGTAACGACAGCGGTTTGTGAAAAGTGAAGGGTTTGTGTAAGTAATTCTCGGATCAGATTCTAATGTGTTGTGATCTTCGATCATGCTTGTGGGAAACGTGTGTAACGACAGCGGTTTGTGAAAAGTGAAGGGTTTGTGGAAGTAATTCTCGGATCAGATTCTTATGTGTAGCGATAATCTATCATGCTTGTGGGAAACGTTTGTAACGACAGTGGTTTGTGAAAAGTGAAGGGTTTGTAAAAGTAATTCTCGGATCAGATTCTTGTGTGTAGTGATCTTCGATCAGTCTTGTGGGAAACGTGTGTTATTTCTCAGGAACGCCAGAACCTTAAAACCTGATAACGGTAACGTTAACATTAAAATAGTGATCACTGTGATTTTACGTATATTCAGCTACTTATATACACATGATGTTCTTGAACAGTTAAGTACCGTAGAGCAGATATGTGGTGATGTATATCAGTGAAACATCTATTTTCTAAATCCTAATATAATCGCAGAATGCTGTCTGTTGTGATGACATGCCTACCCGAGTGACTTGTTATACCCAGAGGTTATTTGAATATCTCAACGACTGACCCGACAAGGTTGACATTTTCATCAGTGAAAAACATATTGTCACTGTTTCTGCAAAACACTTTTCACACTAATGAGTGATCGAATTCTTTTAATTTTGCAAATACTAAATGTGTTGACATGACTCAAAGATCAACGGTCCAGGTTTTGAGAGAATATGATAAGATTTGTTGAGTATTGTTGAAGGAGTGATGGTATACCTGTACACTGAGGTGTTTCCATGGCACAGACAGGATGATTATGTTGCAACTCTGACATGTTTATGTTAAATACCTAATTTGTTTGATTAATTCCATTCCTTTATTTGCAAGAACAACATATTCATTCAAAATGACGTATTACCTATAGAAACAAATATATAAATATTATATTATATATATTATATAAAGGACATGTACATGTATTTCAGCCGCACCTCCTCAGCAGTGAATGGCCAGGTGATGAAAGCACTCTGTCTCTAACTCATTTTCAGAAAGGTCGGATCTTTATTGCACTGATTCTCGCGCAGCTCTAAAACACAATTTGCTAGTTAATCACAACTATGCATCACTTTGGCATATCTTCTAAGTTAAGACTGACCAATACTACTGTTATAGTATCAATAACAATACGATTTCCATGGCACTGTGTGCGCAGAGAAGCTGTAGACAGACACACAAATGGTCATAATCCTTTGACGGAGGAGGAACAACGTTTACGAAGCCGACATGGTTTTACTTGTCTCTCCTTATGACCATGGTAGTAACATGTTTATCAAACACAATCCTCCAAGTATTTCTGGCACATGTATGCATCAAAACAGGTATCCAGTTCAAAACAGTGTGTAAATCCATAGTCTCTCTTGCTATGACGGGGCGGTCGGGTAGCCTAGTGGTTAAAGCGTTCGCTCGTCACGCCGAAGACCCGGGTTCGATTCCCGACATGGGTACAATGTGTGAAGCCCATTTCTGGTGTCACCCGCCGTGATATTGCCTGAATATTGCTAAAAGCGGCGTAAAACCATAACTCACTCACTCACTCACTCACTCTTGCTATGACACTACTGAATATTACGGGAATTGAAGTCTAGAAAAGAAATGTGTTTTTCTCCTGTTCACAGAGATTGAAAGTTAACGTCTTCAATCAGTGCCTCCCCATCCCCAGCCCAACCCCACCCCACCCCAACCCCACCCACCTTCAACCCAGCCCTCCACCCAAACACACCGCCTCTCTTCCTGTATGTGCAAACTACATCTTTGCTATAGCTTCAAGTTATAGCTTTTCCATTGAATCCAATCATTATTCAAATCGATGTGATTTACTCCAGCTTTTTCAACAGTCGTACAATGGCCTCCACGTCAACATCACACACATGTACAGAGTCCATCAGGACATCCATGAGAACCCTGACCGTGGCCTGTGTCCCGACTGTCTGCCTCCAGGTGTAAAGCATGTGGAACACCTGCATGTGGTGCGAGGAGTGAGACATCTTACATCTTTCTATGAACACCTTGGGTAGGTCCAGCCGGATGCCCACTGCTTCATATCCCTCGCCAATATGCTCGGCTACACGTTCTATAAGCTGCTCTGAGAGACAGGGGATCTGAACAGCATCCGGCAGAGAACAAATGGACCCAACATCGCGGGATAATGGCTGCCAACATAGAGATAAAATCATCTTAATAATTTGAATTGTTTTCTTCTAAATAACTACCCCATCAGGATTAATGTAACATGACGATGATTCATTTCTCAATTAAAGCAACACCGTTTATAAGTTCATGTAAAAACAATAGTATAATGATCAAGAGCCATCGAACAAAATAGTCTAAATGGATTCTTCTGCCAGGCGTTATAAGGTACATTTTGAAATGTTTATAAACAAAAACAAACGCAGGTGATGTGAAATGGGGTTTAACGTCGCGTTCAAGTTAATTG
Source organism: Haliotis rufescens (assembly GCF_023055435.1). Taxonomy (NCBI): domain Eukaryota; kingdom Metazoa; phylum Mollusca; class Gastropoda; order Lepetellida; family Haliotidae; genus Haliotis; species Haliotis rufescens. The sequence continues at coordinate 21,849,152 of NW_025964372.1, read as the reverse complement.
CACTTATATTGCGACGTGCATCCACCTGTACGTGTGTGTATTTTGTGTGTGTGTATGTTTATGTGTGTGTGTATGTGTGCGTGCCTGCGTGCGTGCGTGCGTGCGTGCGTGCTTGTACCGGTCCAGATTTCTGCTGGCTTCTTCTGCTAGCTCACTCAGACACAGTATACCGAGTCCTAGCCAACCAGTCTTCGGTTTATCCTCTCAATGCCGAGCACCAGGCACGGTAAAAACAAGTAACATCTTTTTGCGTCTTTTGGTATGACGCAGTTTGAGATCTTCCTGTCTCCGGGAGGACGTTCTAGCCAAATGCAAATATTCGCGCTCACATCGATATTGGTGTTGTGAAGCTAAGTGTTTGTATACAATGGTTCGAACCATGTCATAATAACATAACAAATACATAATAATGTAAGGGCCCTACCTGATATTCAAGATGTCCACAGCAGCAGAAAAACTTTCGAAGAAAAAAAGAACACCTTCCCTTAATACCCCTCTGTTTGAACACTCTCCTACGGAACATGATCAATCAGATCTACTCCTAAAGGAATATAACATCTGCGCTCAATGACAGTTCAATGTGCTATGTATGTCCTATTCATTCAATAAAAGTCCAATACCTTGGTTACGTCACAGGTCACAATTCTCGGATTTTCTTTAAATAGTTGTGACGTGTTACTATATATAGATACGTCGTCCATATCCTCTGTCTGATCAGGAAATAGTGTCCAGTCCAGCCTCTTTGGCATGAAGCTTTGTGTCAAAACTGACAGCCACTTAAAATCAATGATTAAAAAGCGTTTGTTCATTTAAATGTAAATCTCCTTGCTTTTACCGTTAACATCACACCTCACGAGAACTTGGATGTCAACAATTCAGTGTGATATCATTTTATGTCAAACATGTACGCGGCTTTAATGTGTATAATGATAAGACACTACTTTCACAGGTTCAACGTTACATGCACAAGCACATATGGGTCTGATCTATTTTCTAACTACATGTGGGAAATACTTCCGGGTTGAGCTATCCTGTCCCGCCTGTCCCGGAGACCGCAACTGTGTGAAGGAATTAATAAGTTACACTCCTAAAATCAGTTTATAAGTAAATGTGTACAGTTTTAGTTTTTTAAGAACATTCCAATGTCCCATGTATCATTAAGTATATTAATCCTTTAACTAATCATGACTGGTTAAATTGCAAGTAACCCTTTGTTCATTATAAGTTTATGTAAACTGGGATGTCGACAGTCATATCATGTGTACTGGTGTACTGTCAAACTTGTATGTGGCCCACTTTAATGAAGATAGGACCACTGCATACTTCTTTTTAACGAACATGCATATTTTGTAAATGCAAATGTTCGAAGGTATTGAAATTCGCTATTCGAGGGGTGTGTCTCTTCACTGCCAAGACTGTAATGCGTGATAACGAGTACCATATTCACATCGATTTATAAAATAGCTGAATTGGAAATGTTATTTGCATGCTCATGTATTTAAGCAAGTTGTTAAGTTACATAACATGCACTTTGTTACATAAAAGAGAAATATTACTTAGTTGCAGCATCAACTCATTATGATATTGCGTATGCCAATCAAAATGCACTTTGAATTAATAATTTCTCAGTAGCTGCCAAGATTACGTAGGATACTTAAATTATAAATTGTAAATTTATGCTAATTAGTACCATTAAATTATGTCTATTACGTTGAACAAATTCAAATAACGTATATAGATATATATGTATTTATATTCTGAATGTGTTACATATTTATTAGACCCGTAAAGATCCGGGTTAGAATTGGTCTTCAGCAATCCATGCTTGTCGTCAGAGGTAACTAGCGGGATCGGGGGTCAGGCTCGCTGAATTGGTTGATGCAAGTATCCTAATTGCGTAGATGCTCATGACGTCAGTCACAGGATTGTCTGGTCCAGACTCGATTATTTACAGACGCCGTCAAATAGCCGGAATATTGTTGAGTACGGCGTTTACCAACAAACAAAGAAGACATATTTCTTATATGTATATTTGGGCGGCTTCGTAGCATCGTGTTTAAAACTGTCTTTCTTCATGCTGAAGGCAGTGGTTCGATTCCCAATATAGGTACAAAATATGAGTCCCTTTCTTGGTGTGCAATAGGCTGGAGTAGTGCATAATCTAGTGTAAAAGCTTTACACTGTAATGTACATTATTACAAATGTAATATGCATGTGTGTTACCTTCAAGTTACCTTTATTGATACGGACAATCAGAGCCTGGGACAGAAACACCAAAATATGTTTGCTCTACAATATTGACATTTATGTCAGGCAGCGAAGTTCAGAGGACCCAGTATACCTATGCATGTTTAGTTGTCAGTCAGTGGACTTGTTCAGAGAGGAAATGTTCAAAATAAAAGACAGTTACATGTTTTGCAGACGATAATAATGTTCATCCTAAAACACTCAAATGAATATGACAGAAAGACATTTTATTTGGTGTTATAATTGTAAAATGTCTTTCGTTTGAACGAATTTTTCCTTGAACTTAGACGTCCGTATTAACAGAAATTCCTTATTTTGTAAAGGTGGTAGAAAAACACAAAGTTAAAAATCAATTTTAATTTATATCAATTGTTACAAAAGATCACTAATGGTAAAAACCACAAGATCATATACCATGAATCCTGAGTTAAGAATGCCTAAGTCAAAACAATCAGCTGTATAAAATGAACAGAACATATAATAATCATAACCAGAAACAGCAACAGGGAGTTCTAAATATATTATTGACCTCATAACTTAATGTCTGTCACACAGAAGATGATCACAATGGTAATCCCCAACATAATGAACCTCCATAATGTATGTTTGTTTTATGATCCAAGTTCGTGTCATATGCAAATATAAAACCTAAATGCAAGAAAATATGATTCCGTTTGGAGTAAGGGGCGAAATAGCTGTGAATGTTATTTGAATGGACAATCATGATCAGTGATGATACAAGGTGTTCGCGAAAAGGGAAAGCATGTCCCAACATTCACTCAAGTTTTATACAAATAAATAAATTATTGCCTGACGCCGCACAGCAGTACTCCTGCCATGCGACGGCGACCTGTATAATTAACAAAACAGCCAATCAATTGATAGATGGACCTAAACTCCGGAGACACGATAATGCATTTACTAATTTTGTTGAGACAATCGATGGTCTTGAACAGATGATATCATCGATCTGCAGCGACTACCAGTGATTGATTTATAGAAACATCAAGTAGTTTGTTGTAAACACTGGACTACAGCAAACATGTCTACTGTACAGGTATACACACTCTCCTGTAGCACGTTCACCAGCACGTCCACTGTAGCCTTCCCACCCTCCTTCATCCTCCACTTGTCCAGCATACAGCGAGGCAGCTTACACCTCTGTACACAAGCATAGGACAGTCCCAGTCGGAGTCCAACCGCCTCCCAACCCCCACCCAGGCACTCCGACACCAGCAGCACAACCCTCTCTGTCACAGGAGCCATCCGTTGTTCTGCAGTCAGATGACTGGCCCAGTCCTCCCTCAAACGCTTTTCCTGAAACAATGACATACTCGTGTTGACACGAGCCGATGCACTTTGGTGTAAATGTAAGTGTAATGGCATATACTAGTACAACCGCATGCTGCCAGAGAGACAATGTACATCATATACTTTTTCTTATATAATATGAATATCACATCTTTTACCCATACAAAATCTTAAGGAGTTAAATCTTGGTCTACTTTATTTTACATTTTTCAGATTGTTAAAAGAATGACTTTGTTTTGTTATTCCTCTGAAAGTTGTCGATTCTCATATCATATATGTTCACAATAATGGCATGTTTAGGGATTTGATATTTTAACCTGTTAAATATAATACAACACTCAAAGGTTATATAACTGTATAGGAGCAGGTTAATTCCACGTTAGACCCTTAACACAACTTACAGCACGAACAGGGATGTCCTCCATTATATCCATCTTTTGAGTCTCCTTTAAAACCTGCGATGCAAGTGAGAAAAGGATGAATATGTCACTTGGTCAAGTTTACCGATCTGTACAGACATGGACTGTTTCAATCAATTCCATAAGTTGTAAGATGACGATAAAAATGCAGATAACTATTAAGTCATCTGAAAGGATTCATCCAAGTATACATGTGTGTGTATTCCAGGATTGCGACATCTGCCTGTAGATTGTGTTACTAGGTGAAGCGTGTATTTACCCGGATGTAAATATGTACCTCCGTGACTTGGTTGGTGGGAAATCTTCGGATCCAAATTCGGATCATGGGTATAACAATGAAAATTCTTTATGTGAAAAAAGTGCTATATTGATATAATGGAAACAATGACCCGTTTGACAAAATAGTAAGAACATTTGATTTTTCGGATCCACGATTCGTGTGATGTAGGTGTCAGTCCGATGTACACCGGATGTGACATCGTTCATACCCCACCCCCTACCCCCGACCCCCGCCACCCCATCCCACACATATATATAGAATTGTTCTCCAACATGGTTCAATGGTGTCTTTAAGGAAAAGTGAATACATTTATAACGTGACTATATTATGAAGTCACAATGTTTCTGGACACAAATGCTGTGACCCGGCGCGGCATATGTAAATAAATATATATAATTGCCAGTATAAACGATAAGGTAAATAAATAAATAAATAGGCAGTAGAGACATTCATACATATACACACATTTAGTTATGACAGTTATGTGTAACTAAGTGTAACTATCATTTTACACAATTATTGACCGAATAAAGATGTCAACAGTGCAAAACGTACCTGGTGATCTTCCTGGCAACAACACGATAGCCACAGAAAAACCGACCAACATCTCTGACCAAATAAACAACAGTTCTTCTGAACCTTCATTCGTCCTGTGTAACTGAGACCACGATGTCAACAGGGAGAGCTGCACGGAGCTGTTCAGTGTTAGAGTCCCAACTGACTTATGCATCGATACGGGTCTGTGATGTGAACATAAATAGCTCGACTGCTTTCATTGGCTGTTATATTCTTCGGATCCATTTGTTCATGTGCATATGGGGTCACGGGCGGCCAGGCGACAAAGGCGCCGCGATTCGCTGTGCAGTGTTGCGTGTCTCGGGCACGCCATAAACCTATGATTGTGGGTTCGAATCCCGGTTCGCCCCGATTATGTTTCTTGGTTTGTCAGCACTATACCCGTGCTCGTGGGTTTCACCGAAGTGGTAAACGTCTGAGACCTGCATCACTTGGGGCTTTCCTCCCACATTAAGCTGACACGCCGGGACATAACTGGAATACTGTTAAACGCGGCGTAATACCCATCTCACTCACTCACTCACTCACTCACTCACTCACTCACTCATGTGCATTATATATGAACCTCTATGAAGGTGCCTTTTATTAATAGGAGCGAAATTGAAATGCGGATACATATATTATGTACCTTCATATTAACTGCTGGGAACATTAAATCACCTGTTGTGTTGACAGGCAGGATCAATGGCAGTGATAGAAATTAGGATCAATAACCGTATGTAAATTCCATCACCTTAATTGTCGGATCGCAGTGTCATGAAGTGAAATGAAGTGTTATGAGGTGTAATCCGACAACAAAGTTATGCTATTTTCAGTTCATTTCTGAAGTGATTGGATGTTTTTCATTTTCCACTTTCAGATAGGTAAACATATAATTTCATTACGATTCGTGTAAGTAAACATATCAGCTTACATTATTTTTCTACATATTTCTTATAAGCCGAACATGTCCGCGTTATGAGAGACAACGTGTTTAATTCCCCCAATTTCTGTTTTATTAAAGATTACTTCATTTTTTTTACGATAATAGTAAAAAGAACACTTACAATTTATTACATGTCCTGGTTATGTTTGCTGACGATATTCATTGACTGAATGATTCTTCGGATCCATTAGTCAGTGTTAATGCCTTTGAATGTGATTTCCAATTTAGAGCTGTGTGATGTATCTTATTTTACATTATCTATCATGTATATTTAACATACAGTAAACTACGGTTATAACGAACTCAAAGGGACTACTAATTTTAGTTCGTTATAACCGTAGTTCGTTATAAGCATATATACAGCATAACTACAGCAAATAGTCGGGACCAAAAAGTAAGTTCGTTATATCCGTCAATTCGTTATAAGCGTGTTCGTTATAACCGTAGTTTACTGTACATGCAGTTACTATTTTGGAGACAGAGATGAATATTGGGGAATGATACTTATGATAAGGTCATCTTCTATCACCGATTGTACTTTTGGTGTGCATATAAATTACTTCACTGTCTTTGAAGGTGTATTCACACTAGTTTCTATTTCGCGGATATTATTAAATCAATATCAAATATTCAGTTGATGTTTCTGTAACATAATTAATAAAAAACGTATATATAAACACAATCATATATTTTTTTCTTTCTCATGTATATAAATGCAAGATCACCTCCGTGGTCGAGAGGATAGAGCATCTTCCCAGAGAGCGGAGGTCAGGCCCAAATGACTAACAGGGGAGATCGTTGTAGGCTCGGGGTATATCAGCCGCTGGTTTGCTTGGCCCACACGCGATTACAAACATCTGTCCAGATACAGTTAATTCACTGTCAACGGATCGGTCGCATTTACCGTCGGATTGTGATGTGTGAAAACTCGGATCTTGAATCTTTGGATCTACCATAGTAAGCCATACCTCCTCATTGTCAACAGCATTGGAGTGTTTGACTAGCCAAATGATTAAAGCATTAGCTCTGTAGACGAATTTCCTTTCTTTTTCCGATGCCAAGCTCTAAAGGAATACAGTAAGCTATATATTTCACAATAATATTTAATTTGGCCTGATATGATAATGTTTTCATCACCTCTTCTATTCACTAAGCTTTAAAGAAATTAAAAACATATCCAAATTCATAACTATTGTATCCACAAAACTCAGCCATCTTGATTTCCATCTTAATCACACTTGTGCATTATTTGGTTTATGTAACTTGTGCCACAATTGGTGGTTTTATGGAGAAATAAAAGTTGGGCTCGATTCCCGACCCATGAACACTACGTGGAGCCTATTCTTTGTGTTCCGTACAGTGACGTGGCTGGAATATTCCAAATGGGTGCAAAAGTTTCAGCAATTTGTAAGTTCATCCCAATCCCGTCTGTCATTCCTGTTATATTAAAACTAGCAATAGATATTGTTATAGCAGTTGCCGTGTCACAACATACCCAAATCATCCTTCAACATTGATTAGCACGCTGTGTTGAGTTGAAGCAGCTGAATCTGTTGACAATTTGATATAATCAATCTCATTAAGTACTTCCATGAGTCAATAACAAGAAGATTTCCATGACTTTGTGGGCGCAGTTAAGATGTAGACATACATGTACATCCTTTTACGGAGGAGGAACAATGCTTACACAGTCGTCATGATTTTACTAACCTCTTTTTTATGATCATTGTCGTAACATGTACAATTCTCTCACATTTTCGGCACATCACAACCTATATCCAGACGTGTTTTCCATCATGGATAAAATGCACTTTGTCTCTTACTCATTTTAAGAAAGTTCGGATCTTCAATTCATTGCACTGATACTCCAGCAGTTCTAAAACACAAGGCGCGGCAATTTGAAAGTCTATCTCAATTATGCACCACTTTGGTATATAGTTACAACTGACCAACAATACTGTTATAGTATCAATAACAAGACGATTTCCATGTCACTGTGGGCACCGATTAGCTGTACACAGACACACACGAGATCCAAATCCATTGATGGAGGAGCTGTAGGCAGGCACACAAAAGATCACACATCCTTTGATGGAGGAGCAACAACGTCCACAAAGCCGCCATTGTAGTTACATGTTTATCTAACACAAACCTCCCACTATTTCTGGCACATGGCACATTTCTTCACAATAGATATCCAAATTTGACTCCCATCAAAACAGTGTATAAATCCATATATAGTCTTTCTCGCTATGACAAGGGTGAATATTACGGAAATAAGTGTCTCGAAAAGACAAGTGTTTGTCTCCTGCTCACAGAGAATGAAAGTTAAAGTATTGAAGCAGTGACGGATAAAATAGCATGTTTCTAACAACATCCCCTTAAAATAATGAAATTGAACACACATCCCTCTTCCAACGAGATGTTCGACCCCTTACTGAAACTGCGTCTCTTCCTGTATGTGCAGTATATATCTTTGCTATAGCTTCATGTCATAGCTTTTACTTTGAGTCAAATCATTAATCAAATCCATGTGATTTACTCCAGCTTTTTCAACAGTCGTACACTGGCCTCCATGTCAACATCACACACATATACAGAGTCCTCCAGGACATCCATGAGAACCCTGACCGTGGCCTGTGTCCCGGCTGTCTGCCTCCAGGTGTAAAGCATGTGGAACACCTGCATGTGGTGCGAGGAGTGAGACATCTTACATCTGTCTATGAACACCTTGGGTAGGCCCAGCCGGATGCCCACTGCTTCATATCCCTTGCCAATATGCTCGGCTACACGTTCTGTAAGCTGCTCTGAGAGACAGGA